>NC_135537.1:90687770-91012188 GCF_045843805.1 Urocitellus parryii | reverse complement strand
TGCCAAGGAATAGATTTCAAATAAACACTTAATTTAAGACTTTTTAATGATTCAAACTATTGAAGAAGCTGTACTTACACAATTTCAGCATTGTCTTCACAGAATAGTTTTGTTCAATACTGTCTGAATTATTTTTCTCTATAGGGAAGCTGCATAAAATATTCTTCAGCAACCAGGATTCTTAAAAGTGAAACAGAGATAGTTCCATTACAAATAAAAATTGTTCATAATATACTCATTTAAAATATACCTATATAATTATTATGCTTAATGTAAAACAAAACACATACAAAAATTGTTTCTGATGGCAGTACTACAGGCAAGGCAAAAGCTCTTTCTTGAAGAATGACAAAAAATCTTTATTTTTATGTAAAAAGCAAAAATATACATATAGTACATAAATTGATGGTGAGCATATGTTTGTATGAAAATTTCAACAAAGAAGCCCAAAAATTTAAGAAAAAAAGTGTTTCAATGAGAATTTGGTGGTTGAGACATAATGAACAAATCTGTGAAGAAATTCTATTTATGATATTTAAATATCAACATTGGTATAAAACCAGAATTACATGAAAGTTTCTGTAAATAGATGGATTTTTGCAATAATTAGTATTTGCCAATTTTTCATGAAGAAATAAAATACTGAGATTGGATAATAAGTTCAATATCAGGCTGGGGGTGGGTATGCAGCTCAGTGATAGAGTGCATGCATGGGCTGAGGATAGCATGTATGGGTTCAATACTACAAAACAAAACCAGTACCAAAAAGTACAATGTTTTTCTTCAGATTAAGGCAAATGACAGCTCACTCTACCAGATTATTTCAATGTGAACTGGTCTCTTCCCTGGGTCCTTATTATGCCTGTATGTACACCATCTTTTTTCTCATAAAGTTTAGGAAAAGGTGGTTGCCCAATTTCATCATCTTATTCTCCTGTCTCAATAAACCTAGATCAAAACACCAAATACAAAAAGAAAGTCCCCAAGAGCTCAAAACAAGTTATTTTAATAACAATCGTGGTTATAAACATGCAAAATTACAAGCTAGAGAAGGATCTACTTTTTCCTTAATTACCTATAAATCCCCAATATCTGGAAATTCCTGCTGTCACATTGTTCTTTCTATTCAGAAGACGCCTCCTATTGCAACTGAAGTTTACTTGGTATTGCTCCTCCTTCAGTAGAAGAGTACTCATAGTTATTTATTAAAATGACAATCTCTTACTCTGAGAAGGAAACTAGAAACTTTATCACAAAACGCTGAGACTGACTTGTTGCTCATGTGGCCCCAGACTCAATGAAGACTACCCAGTCACCACCCAGTTACCAGCTCATTATGATCTCTCTCTCCACCTTAAGCCACTTTGATAAGCAGGAGAATAAGGAACACACACTTGAGCACACCATCTGATCTTTGCAACCTGAAGCCAGACCAGCAACCTACCCTTCTGGGGAGCTAAGTGTTCCTCTCTACTTCCTGTTACTGTCTTTCTTGCAGCCACCCTTCCCTAATGGACTTGCTCCATCACAGGAGCAAACTGAGGGAATGCAACAGCTGGTGAAAGCTCCAGGAGATGAAAAACAAAGTGCCCGAACCCATATGCCCTTGACAGGAAGGAAGGTGGAGAAGAGAGAGGCTGCCCTGCACCACCACTTTGGCTCCTGGGAATATACCACACAAACCTACAAAAGAAAAGGAAGATTTGGTATTTATGTTTGATGTCAAGAATCTCTAGTCACATAATTGAACCAAAAGTTCCGTCTGGAAACCATCTCAGCCTACATTTTACCTTACAGAAGAGGAGAGATGTTACCATCTGGACCTGCTAAGCTAAACCCAGTCCCTAGTTAAAGAATTTGAGGAGAAATACAGGTCTCCCAGATTCTGTTCTACTGTTTTTCTTACTACAGTCGTCCCCTCATCCACAGTTTCAGTGCTCACTGGTTAAATAAAACTTGAACATATTAATAAGAAATTCCAGAAATAAACAATTCACAAGTTTTACGTTATGATCCATTCTGAGTGTTTTGAGGAAACCTCACCGTCTCCTTCCATCTTGTTCCATCAAGCCCAGAACATGAAGTATTCCTTTGTATAGTATACCCATGCTGCATGTGCCACCTACCCATTAGTCACTCAGTAACCATATCCATTACAGAATTGGTATTGCAGGTGCTTATGTTCAAGTAACCATTAATGGCCCCAAAGTGCAAACTATCAAAGTGTATGATTATTATTATTATTTTACATATTATTATTAATCTTTTACTGTGACTAATCTATAAATTAAAGTATCATAAATATTAATGTACATGGAAAAACCCAGCCTATATTCAGAGGTTTTCACTTGGGGTTTTAGAACATATCACCCAGAGTTTAGGGGGAGTACTATAAAATCATTGTGACTCCTTAACTAAGAAAATTTTTAGAAAGTAAAAATTTAAAAATGCATTGCTTTAACTTCTGAAATCAGAAAGCTTACAAGTGATTGTCAGTCATGTCATGTGTGAGACTGATATAAAACTGCAACCACACGGTTATCCTCTCCATTCACTTTCATGGCTTTTTCCACCCTCTAAGTTTGTTTACTTCCTGTCACAAATGGATTTTGGCTCTATGAAGATGTGTATTTTTATTTGTTTTGCTTACTGCCATATTTCCAGGACACATCACAGTGCCTGGCACATAATAAGTCTTCAAAAACTACTTATTGGGTGGCTGAATGAATAAATACTTGCAGCTTCTCTTAAGGGGAAACACTTCCACTTAAGTGACATTCATCGACATCCTTACTGAAACACAGGATCATCATACTCAACAGATAATCCAAAGCCTAAAAAATCATGTGTGTGTGTGTGTGTGTGTGTGTGTGTGTGTGTTTATTTTTCTCATCCCTTTTTGTCCTTCACTGGAACCTACTAGTTTGGCCATGCTGGTTGTGGCATCACACAGTGGACGATGGGCACTGATATTGCAAGAAGTCAAAAAGAGGCAGGCCATACCATGGTGTAAGAAAAATACAGAAGCATGCATTGGGCCTAAGTCTAAAGCAACCAAAAGGGGGGTGTCAGCATGAGACTGAGAACTCCAAGCCCTCTGCTGAAGGGTCTACACTGGCTGAGGATTTAAAATAATTTTCTCATTCCAATACCCAAGACTATGACTCTAATGCCTGGATTTGGATGTTGTGCCATTTCCAATTACCCCACATTGATCTTACACAACCAGTATGTCTATCTTTGTATGTCTATCTTCTTTGTATGTCTATCTTCTACCTTGTGCTGAAAATCCTAACACCAGTGATAATTATAAACAACTGGTGTTACCCATAAAGCCTTCATCAGCTTAGGTGACAAAGTATTCTACATTGTGAGTAGTGTTCCAAGACACAGTGAATAAAGCACATATAGAATATAACTGCCCCTCTTCCAGTATGCATGGCTTTATTTCTGTATCTAGACCATGCTGTTATAAAAGTCTTTCACTGCAGTATTTCGTTATGGATGGTCCAATTCACTTTCTTTAATAATAATCCAGAAACAACCTGGATTTACAATGTGTAAAAATTTTAAAAGACAGATAAACAATGCATAATTTAAAAGTAGAACCATAAAATTATAAACCTTACAATCATGATAACTACTTTTAATATAAGTGAGCAAACAAATTCTTAACAAGTAATTTTGTCTTAAACTGTTAGACCAAAGGTAAATCCCAAATTGTATAAGCAACAATAAGTAAGTCATTTTCAATGATTTGCTGAGATGTCTATTATCTCCATATTTTGAAAATATCCATAATTATATTTACAAGCAGGGGTCACAGCTATATTTTAACATTTTTTTTAAAAAAGGAAAAGTAAGTAGGAATACATGTATATTATACTCATATTAAAAAAGAAGTAATGATAAAAAAACAAAATAAATATAAACAATTACCTATAATGGAACAGAGAATGAATTTAAAGAAACAGAATCAAAGTCAAACCTGTTGGAATATATCATGTTACATGTTATTGTTATTAGAAACCCAGATTTCATTGTTAGAAACAAAATAAAAATATAAAAAATTAAATTTGAATTGACATTCTAAGAATTCATGACTTTTCAAATGTATTTCCTTGTTCTGCCTAATGAAAGGGCTTGGAAGCAATGTTGTCCTAAATGTTGAGATCCTAAATGCCAAGAAGCAGGAACACAGGTATTTGTAGTCATATTACTCCTACTTTTCCAATTATTTAAACATTTTATATTAAAAAATGTAAAAAAGAATATTGGTGGGCTGGGGATGTGGCTCAAGTGGTAGTGCACTCCCCTGGCATTCACAGGGCGCTGGGTTCGATCCTCAGCACCACATAAAAATAAAATAAAGATGTTATGTCCACTGAAATCTCAAAATAAATATTAAAAATTCTCTCAGTTTTCTCTCTCTCTCTCTCTCTCTCTCTCTCTCTCTTAAAAAAAAAGAACTTTCCAACATTCTAATTCTAGTAATGTTATCTGCAGGTAACAATTGTAAACCCTGGGGCAGGGGTAATGATCTGAAGTCACTGAAGTGGTACTCAAAGCAGATAGGTCCTAAAAGACATTTGGTTCCTCAAAGAAGGAAACCTCACGAAAATCCAGATTTTCATAGCTTTTCCCAGAGGACCTCCCACTGCTCTGACTCCTTTTCTTTATGTTGGAGTGGTGAAAGGCTCTTTTTTTTCTCTTTATCCCCATCTCCTGTTGGTTCACAATTGCATCAGAGTCTATGTATAAGCTTTTCCTCTACTAGGATATTAGTTTCTGTCAACCCACCTCCAAAGTGTAATGAACATATAGCCCTATGTGATCCCCAATCTTAAATAGGATCTTCTGAGTGAGACATTTCCTGACTTCCCAAACTTTATCTGGTTCTGTTAAGATATAGAAAGCTTATTACAGAAATCCGGAAAACTATTGTAACACACGCTTCCCATACTACTGTTTACTTCCTCCTATTTTCTGGTGATAAAGGGATACACCAATTAATTTTAAGAGGGAAATATCTACCAAAATATTCAATAAAAATGTTTAATTAAATTTAGTTACATTAAGATAAGGTGGTTTCATTATCCTATGATTTGAATTTTCCCACCTACTTTTGAGAAAATGGAATAGACTTTCTGCTATACAAGAGTATAGAATATATGGATTGCATTTGCCTTGAAATGTGGTTACTGCTTGCTACATTTAAGTGTGATGCTTAACATTATGTGTCAACTTGGCTTGAATAAGTCTCAAAATTTTGATGAAATTCCCTTACAGAGGTTGCTATGAAGATTTCTTTAGATGTGGCTGATTTTTAAATAGATTTTCAGTAAGACAAAATACCTGTCATAATTTGATCCAATCATCTGAAGGCTTTTTGAGAAAAGAGTGAGTTCTTCTAAAGAAGCATGATTCTGCTGCCAGACTTCCTTTAGACTGAAACTACATCATCATCTCTTTTCTAGCCCACAGGAGTGCTCTGCAGATTTTAGAATTATCAATCTAAGCAAATGCCTAAAACTAAAGCTGTATCCCCTCTCCTCCTGATACCCCTCCCCTCCTCCCCCTCCTCCTCCTCCTCCTCCTCCTCCTCCTCCTCCTCCTCCTCCTCCTCCTTCTTCTTCTTCTTCTTCTCTCTCTCTCTCTCTCTCTCTCTCTCTCTCTCTCTCTCTCTCTCACACACACACACACACACACACACACGCAAACAATCTATTGAATCTGTTTTTCTAATGAACCTTGACTAATGCAGAGAGAATAGAGGGAAGTAAGAAAACTAATTTAACAAGTGCATGAATCACTCTTTCTATTAGTTATTTTAATTCCCCCAAGAAACCCTAGAAAGTAAGTTTAATTATTATTGTAATTTAAGAGGGGAAAAATGAGTCCCAGAGAAGATAAGAGGTACTTTCCTGTGTAATGGGAAACCATGCAAAGAATCTAGCATGACAGTCTTCATGCCTTCTGCCATTCTTAGATTACCTGTCTGTGAGAGGCACTGGCTAGGGAAACTTGTATTAGCCAGAGACAGCATTATGCTCCAAAAATAAGAGAGACTCTTTGGATTAGAGAGGGGCAAAAATAAACCTCAGATTTATTGTTGGTAAGCTGTGATTGTTGCTGTGGTTTTATTAAGCAATAATTTTTTTTCTGACATTGTGCTGGTTTTCAGAGATTATGAGATAGTCCCCCATTTAAAAAATAAAACACAAAAATATATTTTTTCATTCCATTAGTGAGCTGAGAATGGTTTTTATTTTCTTTCAAATTTTTTTGTCCAATTTTCTTGATGCAGCCCCCATATTTGTAAGTTTCACTGAGGCTAGACTAGGACAAACCTTTGTCCTCCAAATGGAGCATGTGTTTCTATTTCAAAGTCTGTGGCCCACGTGTACCTTGGGTAAGAACAATGAATGGAAGAGATGCCAAAATTATAGTATCCTAGGGGAAAAGCAATGTAGACTAATTGTACTCTCTAAATAGTGAAATAAGGAACAGGCTTCTTTGCTCAAAGCAAAAATTATTTCTATATATCTCTAGTATTTAAAAGTTCCCAAGAAAGCATCCCAAATTTATTCTTAGGACTATTGAATATGATGGCCTTAAGGCACCACACTAGAGGTAGAAATGAGTTTGAGTGGATGACATCTTATTAAATAGAGAGAAAGAGTTTTTTGATGTTAATATAAATGTGTATTTTGATTGATTTTTTGGAGACCCCTCAAAATATTTTAGATGAAAACATGAGTCAGTTAAAATATGATAATAAAATCAAATCTTTTGTACATATTTATGTCACTATATTTTTATTTTGGAACTGGTTTTAAGACTTAACTTAAATTTTATAGCAATGAGCTATCAATTTATTATTTCTGCTTTTTTTTTCTCTTTTGTATTGATCACCCGCAAAACACAAGCTTGCAAGAGGAAATGTCAATATTTCAGACTAAGCAGAATGGGGGCTACCCCCTAACTTTTCTGACCTTAAATTCAGAAGAAATATATTTGATAGGAGATATAGAAATCAAAAGCAAAAAAAAAAAAAAAAAAGAAAAGAAAATTAGCTCAACTGGGCTTAAAATCTGAGAGTACTATTTAGAGCTAAGAAATAAATTTGAGTGAAATGCATCTTAGAATAAAAGCAAAACCAAAATTCCAGTGAAGAAACCAAACCATATATGGAAGATAGAAAGAGTTAAACAATTTATTGGAAAAGCTAAAATTCTAATAGAAATGAGATTAGAAAGAAAAAGAAGATGCAAAATGGATGAAAATGAAAAGAGAAGGTCTGTGAGATCTGAATGCTGTGAGAGTTTCATTTAGCAGGGCAGAGGCTCCTGCATTGCCTTCAGGTTGGATGAGTCCCCAGGCCTTTCTAACGAAAGAGCAGTAAGTGACCAAGTTGCATATTGTGATTTCCTCATTTCTCTCTAATGATGACGCTTTCAAAAACTTCCTCCTTAGCTCTGTTATTCGGAACTTTTTCCCAGTCACCAAAACTCAAAATAATTATTAATTGGAGAAACTGTTTTTTTATGAAAACAAATGCTGCTCTTTGATGATTTTCTCTATTTATGTTAGTTTTAATGTTTTTACAACTTATTGCTGTCTTTCCCCTTACTAAACATGACTATTTTGTTTTAATTAATTTTAACATTTACATAAAAGAATACTTTGTATAGATTTATTTATTCAATGTTTTGACCTTAATAACACTCTCTGGGAATAAAGTTATTTTCCATTATTTTGTTATTGTTGTTTTTCCAAATGAAATTATGCTCTTTTTATGCATGATATTATATTTGAAGAATGCTAATGCAACAATGAAGCCATAATCAAGCTAATTCATAGCCAAAAATGTTGTTTAAGCACCCACCAATATTGTGACTCTCTTTTAAGCTACATTTTTATGCACTTCCATTTGTTTGCTGTTATTTCTAGGGTCTTGAATTTCCAACTAGACTATAAAATCCTCCATGATAGGGACAGTATTTTAATGCTTTTATGACCTCCATTGATATTGGTATAGTGCTCAGTAAAATGTGCATTTGAATAAGTGTGTGTTGAATTGATACAGTTCTTAAACATGCATATAATTGAGTCATGTGACATCTCTAAGTTGCCAAGTTTTTGAGTTAAATAGTAAATTAAAGTAGCTAGCTTCCTTAAAAATGATAAGATTCTTCTAAAATCTCATCATTCCTAATTCAATTTGTTAAAAAGATGCATATTCCAAGAGCCAACAATTTTAGAATATCACTTATTCAATTGCAGTTTTGCTATTTGACTTTAGAAATCTTAAATAAATCTTATTTAGTATACATCTTTTCTTTTTGGAAAGAATATATTTAAAGAGTTAGAACTACATACGTTCATTTTTGGCAAGAATTCTTACTATATTGGCAAGGTTCAGTTGTTTCTTTTAAGATATTTGTATTTCTTAAAAGCTTCACAAAAAAAAATAACAATATGTGAATTATGTGAAACTGAAGTTCATTCTATATGTTGTGTATAGATTTATCTTCTCATATACTAAAATATTTGCTGTCCTCAGCACATTTCTACTGACTCTGGTGCAATGTAAACCTTTGGTAGCTCTCAGTTTTCCTAAACATTTTTTTAAGTTTTTTATTTGTTGTTGTTGTTCTAGCTCAGAATTCTTTTTGTGTGAAAGTTCTTGACTTAGAATTTTAAAAAATGGTTAAGAATTATAAAAATTTTCAGATCCATGTTGTTTTATCGATTTATTGGTTAAAAATTAACTTTTTAAGTACTCATAGCTACTCTTTTTAATATATACTTTTTAGGTGTACATTGACAGAACACAATGCCTTTATTTTTATGTGGTACTGAGGATCAAACCCAGGTCCCACCCATGCTAGGCGAGCAAATCCCACCCCTCAAAGCTACTTTTTACGTGAAGTTGCCTGTGTGCTTCTCTCTTTCTCTCCTTCCCTCACTGAACCTTGATTTCTATGTTATCTATTTGTCAAAGCCATCAGACTTCCATCTGTTTAATAAAAAGAGTGTAAATGAAACATTAGTTTTGTTATAATTAGTTGGTACCTTAATAATTTTAAAGAATTTTTTATCAATTTCTTTTGGTATTTATGCTTGTAAGAAAAAATTAACATTGACACTCATACAAATACTATTAACATTCTGAAAATGGTGAATCCACATAATGAAAAATCTTGTGTTCACTTTTATGTGCAAAATACAATAATTAAACAATTTAGGGTAGTTTTTCAGGGCTTTTCTGTAAATTTTCATCCAGGAGATGAGGCCTGAACATATTTTGAAGCAACTGTGTTCAGGGAAGTGAAAATATTATATACTGGAATTATGTATAGAGGGTAAAGAGATCAAGAAAGTTCAGATCTGTCATTATTTAGAGTTAGACTTTATCCTTTAGTTGGTATAGAATTGTAAAAAAAAAAGATAAAAAAATTGAAAATTGAACAAGACAGTATGTTAAATTGAAAATTAAACAAGACAATATGTGATATGTATTGGAAGGTAATAAGAAAGATAATTCTTTTTGTTCTTTTTAGAAAATTTCTAGGGTGTCTCATTGGCCCTAGGAGGAGAGAACAGAGTAAGGTGGAATTATATCATTTATTAAAAAGAAATAAGAACTCAAGAGAGAAGGAAGGAGTTTAAATGTACCTAATAAAATACCTTCCTTAGCCTTTTTTGTCAACAGATAAGTAATGTGCAAAGGTAGTGACAAGGTGTAGAGCAAGGCACATCTCCCACACCAGCCACATGAACACTCAATAATCATCACACTTATGAACCAAAAGTATCTTTATTCTATTTTTATAAGTTACAATAAAGATTGTTGTCATGATGAAATAAATGATTAAAATTTAATTCATTTTTATATAGGTCATAAAATCATTGCAATCAATTATATCTTGGTTAGTATAACAGATTGGATCATATCATAACTTTTCATAATCATATCAAAACTTCATGATATACAAAAAAATTTGCTGTCAGGAAAATATCTAAAAGAATGGTCTGAATACTTATTTTTGCTATTTTTTCATTTTTTTCTGAACCTTTCATTCTGTTATAATTCAGTTATGAATTTCATTTATCAGTGGACATGTATGAAGTTCTAACATATATTTCAAACTAAATGTACTTGAGAAGTTCACTTGAAGTATGCACTTTAGCATAAAATAGGAAGTTTTATAAACTTATCTATGTCCTTCTCGATTCTGACCATCCTTATTGCTATTCTCCTTTCAATACTCAGAATCAAACTAAATATCTCTGCTCACTCTTTGTCAGTGCCAGATTTAGTATTTGTGCCATTTAGTATTTGTGCTCTATCAAGTTTCTTAACCTTTTTGAGGCCATAGATTCCTTCTGTGAATTTTGCTTAAAAATATTTACATCATAAAGTAGATAAATAAAGAGGAAGAGCAGCGTGAGTTTCAAGAGGAGGAGGAGAACAAAGTCATAACTATTGACCAGTGGGAGAGCTGTGAGGAGAAGGAGGTTGGCCCTGGGGACAGCCAGAACTCCAACCAGCATCAGCAGCTGAAGTGGGAAAACTCCACGCTCAGCTACTGAGTGCAATCTGGACTCTTGCATCCCCACCTTAGAATGTCTGCTACCCGTCTCCCGCTAGTAGGTCCTCCATGTAGAAAATATCTTCAGCCAGCAGGTCTGTGGACTCCCATTGCTAATTATCCTCCCATGCGCAGTGTGTGGGACTGTAGGCTCCCACCATTTGCCCACCCCTGCTTGGTCTCTTTACCCCAAAGCCAGGATCTGGCTCTTCCTCCCTGCCACCTCCTGCCAGCACAGGGGCTGCAGCACCCCAGACTCCTGCCATCCAGTGAGTTGCCCACCTCTTGCCCCTCCAGAAAAGTTAGAATGAGTAGACTAGGTGACAAAGAATAAAACTTGGTAATCAATTTTTCTTTCTTGAAGGTCTTCATTTTTTTTTCCAAACTAGTGCTTTTACAAGTGGTAGAAGGGGGTTAATATGTAGATAATCAATTGACTTTTTACTACTTGTTAAATACTTTGGAATTGTTCATGTCCTTTGTGCTAGTGTACTCAGGACTAGGATGTGAAGTTCAGGGACAATGCTCCTGTTACCTCCCCCTTGGGAAACCAGGAGGGGAGGCCTTCCCACTCTAGTCCAAGCATGAGGCCATGTAGCATTTGGTGTTCTCTTTGGGATCAGAACAGTGTTTTGTGTTTGAAGTCTGGAAATGGGTCTTGTCTTTGGGATTCTTCCCACTTCTAGCATTGTGTTTGGGATGGAAGCTTTGGGGTCCCTGGCCTCTCAGGACCAGCAGCTTCCTTTGATATCACCCAGGTCTTGTGTTCCTGTACTGAGGCTTCATAAATGTATATGATCCTGCTGGGGACATTCTCTGTGGATCATGGAAACTGACAGCTGTGGTGCAGATCACTTGACCGCTTTGTTTTGGAGATAACAGTGGTTTTCTAAAGGATCTGCACTCATAATGGAGAAAGACAGAGTGCTAGAATGTTCCAAAACAGTCTGCATCTACCCCACCCCAGCCCCTGTGGGTTGCTCCTGCATAATGCTCTTGCATTGAGGTCAGATCCTCACTCCAGTAGCCAGGAGTCCTGCTGCTCTGATCCATGGGAAGGTGAAAGAGAGAAAGAAGTTGGGGCTAAAGCCACACAGAACTTTGCTCTTAATGTACATGTCAGATGCTAGACTGTAAACCTGGGAATCATCCTGCACACTGCCCCTCTGACCTCATTGCTAGTATTAAGGATGGCTGTGCTGTTGTGTGGCCTCCCATCCACATGCAGTCTATGTAGATGCTGTCTAGACAGTGGTAGAAGGTAACACAGAGAGGGTTACACTATTTACTAAATCCTTTATTATGTAAAATCCATTAAAAATTAATAGTGCAGGCCTTCCCTTCAAGAAATTTGTAATCTAATAGAGGATTTGTAAATTAATATGCATATTAATTTTATATGGATTATATATATATATAAACAGCACTATGATACACACACACACACACACACACACACACACATATATATATATATATAAACAATACTATGACAATGAAGCACAGAAGTATTTTTAGATAACTAGTTTTTTTATCTTGTAAAAGGAAAAAAAAAAACATTTAAAAAATTTAAAATTAACAGCATATATCCACAGATTTTCTCATATGGTCTGTAGTGCCTTGGTGTTCCTTCCCAGACCTCATATGGTCTGTAGTCCCTTAGTGTTCCCCTTCATGGTTTACCACCTACTTCTCCTTGTTTGAACTCTACCCCATTAATAAAGCACCATTTAGCCTAAGATCCTCTCAGCTGTTTTCACTGATAATGATTGTATCAAAATTTCTATAGCTTGTTTCACCCTAAGAGGAATTAATATACTATGTTACCTAGTTAGTTGTCATGATTGTTCTGACAGTCTAACCTTCAGTCTTGTGTGGGAGAGGGGCCATAGCCTACAATAATTTTTCCCCATTCTTGTGATCAAACAGGAATGATGCATGCCAACCAAGCGGTTTTATCAGTTAGAATTAACAAGAGTTAAAAATAAGAATAATTTATTTTAAATTTAAAAATGCTTAGGGAGGACTGATGCCCTTCATAAAGGTTTTCCTTACCTTTTCTTCTCCAGTGAACTTTTTGTAATTTTCCTGTTATTGGTCTTTCTCCTGTTTCCTAGAATACAGACATTGTTGGATCTTGCTCTGTCATGGTTGGTCAGGAGTAAGCTCTCCAAATACCTGTATGAGAATCAATTAGAGTGCTTATTAAAGTGCATACTTTAATACTCTTTTACCTGAACTATTTACTTTTTTCCATTCATATCATTTTATTCCTTTTGTTCTTTTGTCACACTGCTGCTCCATTCTTTTATCAACTTTGAAACCCTTCCTATTTTCCCTTAATTTTTGCATGCAATTCTTAATTCACCTTTATACCACCATTTGTCATATCTCTGTTTGTATATAAGGTATGTTAACACCAAATTCACATCTTCATACAAGTACTTTGTATTATAATGACCCTCTCCTTCCTGTTTTCTAAAGCTATAGTTAGTTGCAGATAGAGCAATTTTAGGGTGCTGGTTAGGAATATAGGCTGTGGATATATGCTGTTCATTTTAAAATTTTTTAAATGTTTTTTTTTTCTTTTACAAGATAAAAAAAAACTAGTTACCTAAAAATACTTCTATGCTTCATTGTCATAGTAATGTTATATATATATATATATATATATATATATATATATATATACACAATGTGTGTGTGCGTATGTGTGTATGTATATATATCTCATAGTGCTGTTTTATATATATATCCATATAAAATTAATATGCATATTAATTTACAAATCCTCTATTAGATTACAAGTTTCTGGAAGGGAGGGCCTGATTTATTAATTTTTAATGGGTTTTATATAATAAAGGGTTCCGGTATATAGTGTATCAAGTAATAGGATGGTGGCAAAATTCCGTAACCATTGTGTCCAAAGTAGCAGGTTTTGGCAAGGGGCAAAGGAGGATAAGAAAAATAAAAACTCACACACAGACAAATGTTTTTTAAGATAAAGCTGGGGTCAGGTGGAATGCTGCTCTCTGATGGAGAAGCAGGTCTAAAGAAATCTTCCAGCAATTTTTATTTATATATGCCTCATCAGCATCTTTCTTTGTACTCATATCTTTATATGGCTAGACATCATGCAACTATTCACAGTTGCATTCCACAATTTCAGTGTGCAATGTTAGGAGCTTTGTGTGGTTCTCAAGAAAGTCCATTGTCTGAAGTTACTGTTAGGTGCACAGGTTCAGGTGCAGCAGACTGGTGAACAATTGTGGTTTTGTAGCAAGAGAGTTCCTCTGTTCCCAGTAGCTGTGTGTCTGAGATCAAGATTGAGGCTGGGACTCTGGCACCTTTGCACAGAAACATTCCTAGGTAACAGGTATGCCACAACCATGAGGTCATCAGATACCCCAATCTCAGACACAGCTCTCCTATTCTCTGTCACTGCTCTCTACAGCAACCTTCACTTTAAGATTGTTTTTCTTAGGCTATTTATTTAATGTAAATTTTAACAGAAGGTAATTTAATATTCTCTATTATATTTCAGAAATTCTAATAAATAATTGATTTACCAGCACCATTTTACCAGTTGGAATGAGTTGTCAGAAATGGTAATAGTGCTTTTAGATCCAACATGTGACAGACAGGTATTGTGTAAGGTGTCTGTTCATCTTTAAATTTGATTGCTAGCAAATAATGTAAAAGTCTGTGGTTTTTGTTCAAGTTTAAGTCACCATGAGTTAGTAGTCTAGGGAAATAATACACTCTAAAAAGAAAGAGCCCAAAGTACCATCAGTCAAGGAAAGAAAAAAGGTGGCAAAGGCTTTTGGAGATTTGGGGACAGAAAGCCATGAAAACGAATCTAAAACCAAAGGGAAAGATGACAAAGACAGACAAAAAGTCTCCAGTGTTGCCCAACTAGGGATGGCTTTTTCACTTGACAATACGATCAAGTGGCCAAGTCCTGCACATGGGACTAGGAAAAAAATCCAGTAATGCAGAAGTGACTAAAGAGCAATATATGCCTGGAAGAGAATTCAGTGTGTTTGGACTTATCCAAGAGGTCTATGCACATATTGCCAGCATCAATCAAACACTTGACTCAATTAACAGAACTTTACATATACAGTAACAAACTGCAGTCCCTCCCAGCAGCAGTGGGCTGTCTAGTAAATCTCATGATAATGTCTCTAAGTAAAAATTAACTTACCAGTCTGCCTGACTCTCTTGACAACATGAAGAAACTGCAGTTGCTTGATTTACAGCATAATAAACTGAGAGAAATTCCTTCAGTGGTGTATAGGTTAGATTCTCTCACCACTCTCTACCTTCGCTTTAATCATATAACTAATATAGAAAAGGAGATAAGAAACCTGTCAAGACTCAGAAAACTTAGCCTTTGAGGGAACAAAATCAGACCTGCTGAAATTGGTAAGAGGATTTGAATTATTTCTTTTGATTTTAGTATGTGTTATGATTAATAATTTTTGAGTGCTTTTCCATATCAGAAAATTCCTAATATGGGTTGGGGTTATGGCTCAGTGATAGAATGTTTGCCTAGTATACATGAGGCCCTGGGTTCAATACTCAGTGCCATATATAAATAAATTAATTAATTAAAGTTATGGTGTAAAAAAACCTTAAACAAAAATTCTTTATACTTTTTTATAAGTTCTATTTTCCCTGTGATTTACTTAATGCTACATTTCTTAAGATTATTTTATAGGCTTAAAAATAAGATAGAAAGTAGATGTAATTAGACATTTATCACAAACTGAATCTGCTCTGATTTTCATTGGAGAAAATGAATTTGAAAATGTTTGACTAATTTTAAGTTGTCATTTGTTTTTAAAGCATCTAACTATATATATATATATATATATATATATATATATATATATATCCATATGTGTATCCACAAGAAAGTAATTAAGAAAAACACATGTAAATAACTAGCAGAAAAATCATTAAAGGAAAAGGAGCAGGAGGAGGAGAGGATGAGGGTAAGAATTTAGTACAGAACTGGAGCAAATCATACCCCATGCATTTGTAATCATGTCAAAAGGAATTCTAATGTATCACTAATATCTTTAATTTATTTTTCATTTTGAGTGAATTTTAGATTTACAGCAAAACTGTAAAACCAGTAGAAGTTTCTCATATATCCTGCACTGAACTTGCCCTAATATTAACAAATAATTGTAAAAATCAAGAAATTAATATTGTTACAATCATTTTAACTTAATCATTTGTTTTATTGCACTTGTTTTTTTATCTAATGTCCAATTTATGTTTCAAAATTCCACATTACATTTAATAGTCATGTGTCTGTAACCTGCTCCAATCTGTGAAAATTTGAAACAATGAAAGTCTTTTAGTTGAAGGACTAAAATTCTTTCCTTTTTTAAAAGATTTTTTAGTTGTAGATGGACACAGTATTCTTATTTTGTTTGTTTATATTTTTATGTGGTGCCAGGGATCAAACCCAGTGCCTCATGCATACTAGTCAAGCATTCTACAACTGAGCCACAACCACGGCTCCTTTCCTTTTCTTTTATGACCTTGCTATGATAAAAAGTCCTGCTCAGATATTTTGGACTGTGTCACTCATTTTTTATTTCTATGGTATTTTTGTGACTACTTTGAGTATACTTGTTTCTGCTGAAAATAACATAATAGTGATTATGGTGTCCTTCTCAATGAATTATATCAGAGGATATATAATGTTGATAAGTCATATACTTATGACTTCTTTTGGGTACTGAGATTGAAATCAGGAGCACTTTACCACTGAGCTACATCCTCAGTCATGTTAATTATTTGAGGCTGGGTCTTGCTTACTTGCTGAGATTCTCACTAATTTACTGAAGCCAGTCTCATACTTGTGATCCTCCTGCTTCAAACTCTCAAGTTATAAGTGTGCACCACCTTGCCTGGTTTATTCTCCACTTTAAAGTTAATAATTTAAAGTTAATAATTTTCTTTTTTAATTAATAATTGTCTTGGTTGATGTTCATTTTAGTCCATGCAAATATATTGATTTTCCTTAATCTTTTGTCCACTATTTTTAGCACCCATTGTGGTCATTTCCTGCAACAATTATTACAATATTGTAATGGTGATTTTTTTAAGGAATTGCATTATTTCATTCATTAATGTGAATTCTGTAAGGAAGAACTCTACTATAGCAGTTTAATTATCAGTTTATACTCATTTTTTTCCATTCTGTGAATTATAATTCACTATTCATATACATTTTATCATTCAAGCTATTCTGTCTTCTGTTACTGTAAACTCTTATGAGTCCATTCATGTGATTTTTGATGCATTATCATTTTTCAGTTGAGTTTTTTTACTATTTGACTTACATTTATCTATTTCAATTTTAATGAGTTTTTTATTTATTTTAATTATATATGACATTAGAATGTAGTTATGTACTTTGCTATGTCATACAGAGATGTGATATAATTTCTCATTTTTCTGAGCATACATGTTGCAGAGTTATATTGGTCATGTAATCACGTATATACCTACAGTAATAATGTCTGTTTCATTCTACTGTCTTTCCTAGCCTCACATGCCCTCCCCTTCCCTCCCCTCCCATTACTTTTCTCTATCTAATCTAAGGTAATATAATTCTTCCCTAGTGCCACCACTTTATTGTGAAATAACATCCACATATTAGAGAAAACATTCAGCCTTTTGTTATGTGGGTTTGTCTTATTTTGCTTAGCATGATATTCTCCAACTCCAGTCATTACTACTAAATGCCATAATCTCACTCTTCTTTAAAGCTAAGTAATATTCCATTGAAACACACACATATATGTGTATATGTATATGTGTGTATATATATATATATATATATATATATATATATATATATATATATAAAATTTTATTTATCCATTCATCTATTCAGGAACTATAGTATGCTGATTTTAAGTTCTTTGGATATAATCCAAGGAGTGGGATGGCTGGGTCAAATGCTGGTTCCATTCCCAGTTTTCTGAGGACGCTCCATACTGGTTTACATAGTGGTTGCACCAATTTTCAGTATCACCAGCAATGTATGAATGTGGCTTTTTCACCACATCTTCACAAACATTAATTGTTGCCTGTATTCTTGATGATTGCAATTCTGACAGGAGTGAGAGGAGTAGTTTTCATTTGTATTTCTCTAATTGCTAGAGGTGTTGGAACAATTTTTCATGTATTTGTTGATCAGTTGTCTTTCTTTTTCCATAAAGTATCTGTTCAGTTCCTTAGCCCATTTATTTGTTGGTTTATTTGTTTTTATGGTTCTAAGTTTATTGAGTTCTTAATATATCTTAGAGATGAGGGCTTTATCAGAGGTGCATGTGGTAAAGATTTTCTCCCAGTCTGCAGGTGCTCTCCTCACTTTACTGTTTCCTTTGCTGAGAAGAAGCTTTTTAATTGGAACCCATCCCATTTATTTATTCTTGGTTTTACTTCTTGCACTTTATGAGTCTTGTTAAGGAAGTCAGATCCTAGGCTGAAATGGTGAAGATTTGGGCTTATTTTTTTTCTATTAGGTGCAGGGTCTCTGTTCTAGTGCCTAAAACTTTGATCCTCTTTGATTTGATTTTTGTTCAGGGTGAGAGATGTAGGTTTAATTTCATTTGGCTACATGTGGATTTCCAGTTTTGCCAGCACCATCTGTTGAAAGAATAGGCTATCTTTTTTTTCCAGTGAATGTTTTGTCTAGTATGAGATAACCATATTTAAATTATGTGGGTTTGTCTCTGTGTCCTCTGTTTTATACCATTGATCTACATGTCTATTTTGGTGCCAATACCATGCCATTTTTGTTACTATAACTCTGTAGTATAGTTTAAGTTCTGGTATTATGATGCCTCCTGTTTCAGTTTTCTCGCTAAAGATTGCTTTCACTATTCTGGGTCTCTTATTTTACCAAAAAATATATCATAATTGCCTTTTCTATTTCTACGCAGACTTTCGTAAGGATTTTAATAGAAATTGCATTATTTCTGTATGATGTTTTTGGTAGTATGGCCATTTAAACAATATTAATTCTGCCTATTGAGGAACATCTTTCCATCTTCAGAGGTTTTCCTCAATATCTTTATTTAGGTTCTCTACTTTTTATTGTAGAGCTTTTTTACCTTTTTTGATAGATTTTTTCCAGACATTTAATTTTTGAGGCTATTGTGAATGGAATCGTTTACATAATTTCTTTTTCAGTGGATTCATTGCTGATATATAGGAATGCATTTGATTTATGGGTGTTGATTTTGTATCCTGATACTTTGCTGAATTCATTTATTAGTTATAGAAGTTTTCTGATGGAATTTTTTCGGGTCTTATAAATGTCATCAGCAAATAGTGATAGTTTGAATTCTTCTTTTCCTATGTGTGTCCATTTAATTTCTTTTGCTTACCTGATTTCTCTGGCTACAATTTCAATGATTATGTTGAATAAAAGTGGTGAAAGAGGGCATTCCTGACTAGTTCCAGTTTTTAGAGGAATGCTTCCAATTTTTCTCCATTTATAGTGATGCTGGCATTGGGCTTAGTGTAGACAGCTTTTACAATGTTGAAGTATAATCCTACTATTCCTAGTTCTTCTATTGTTTTGAACATGAAATGATTCTATATTTTTCAGCATCTATAGAGAAAATTGTATGATTCTTGTCTTTAAGTCTATTGATGTGATGTATTAGATTTATTGATTTCCATATGTTGAACCAAACTTTCATCCCTGGGATGAACCACACGTGGTTATGGTGCACTCACTGTATTTTAGTGTGTTTTTTGTATACAATTTGTCAGGAATTTATTGAGAATTTTTGTGTCTATGATCATCAGGGGTATTGGTCTTAAGTTTTTTCCTTGATGTGTCTTTGTCTGCAGTTGGTGTCAGAGTGATAAAAGCCTCATAGAATGAGTTCAGAAGGGTTCCCTCCTTTTCTATTTCATAGAATAATTTGAGGAATATTGGTATTAGTTCTTCTTGCAAGGTCTGGTGGAATTCAGCTGAGAATCTATCTGCTTTTGGGCTTTTCTTGGTTGATAGGCTTTTGATGGCATCTTCTATTTCCTTGCCTAAAATTGATCTATTTAAGGGCTGAGGTTGTGGCTCAGTGGTACAGTGCTCACCTGCCCGTGTGAGGCACTGGGTTTGATGCTTAGCATCACATAAGTAAATAAATAAAATAAAGGCACTGTGTCCACCTACAAAAAAATTCTTAAAAATTGATATATTTTAATTGTATATATCCACCTGATTCAGATATGTTTGTAGAAATCATGGTTTGTAGAAATGTGTTGATGCTTGAATCAAATGTATGAAATATGATATGTCAAGAGCTTTGTAATGTTTTGAACAACTAATAATAAAAAAAAATTAAAAAAAAAACAAAAAAAGATTTTCTCTTTTATTTGAAACTAAAATATATATAAATATATAAAACATTGAACTATATTACATTGAATGATTTCTAAATATCAGGCCATGTTGTGTATCTGGAATAAGTCTCATTTGATAAGGAGAGAGAGCTCTATAATTTTCATTTTGCTATTGCCTCTTTAATATCAAGGTAATGCTACTCTCATGAGTTTGGAAATGCCCTGGGTGCTCTGGGGAGCTCCCCCTGACACCCAGGTTAGAGAGGCCGCTGCCCTGGAGGGGGCAGTGCCATATATCCTGGGTGCAGAGAGGGGATCTCCCTCCCACACACATTCAGGTAAGAGGGCCCTTGACCCTGGAGGGGGGAGTGCCCTCTCCCCTGGGTGCAGAGGGGGGGAAAGCTCACCCCCACACACCCAGGTTAGAGGGGCCTCCCCCTTTAAGTCCAGAGAGCCCTCTTCCCTGGATGTGGAGGGTAGCTCCCCCACACACACACCCAGGTTAGTGGAGAATCCCCCCCAGAGGGGGGAGTGCCTTCTCCCCTGGGTGTGGGCAGAGCTCCCCCTGAAAACCTAGGTTAGAGGGGCCTCCCCCCCAGGAGGGAATGCCCTCTCTCCTGGGTGCTGAGGTGGAGCTCCCACCCCCCCCTTACACCAAGGTCAGAGGGGTCTCCTCCCCCAGGGGGGAGTGCCCTCTCCCCTAGCTGCGGAATGGGGGCGGGAGCTCCCTCCCACTGTCCCACCAAGACACCCAGGTTGGTGAAGCCTCCCCCGCGGAGGTGGGAGTTCCCTCTGCTCTGGGTGAGGCGTGGAGGGGGAGCTTCCCCCCACTGGACAGCCAGGTTGGAGGGGCCTCCCCTCTGGAGGGGGCAGAGCCCTCTCCCCTGGGTGCGGGGTGATGTGGGGAGCTCACCTCCCCAACTCTCACACCCAGCTTCCAGGGGCCTCTTCCCTGAGGGTAAAGGTTAGGGTTAGAGTGCTGCGGAGTGCCCCTCTGCCCTGGGTGCACAAGGGAGCTCCCGTTGACACCCAGGTTAGAGGCGCCTCCCCCCCTGGAGGGGGGAGTGCCCCTGTGCCCTGGGTGCGCTGGTGAACTCCTCCCGACACCCAGGTTAGAGGGGCCTCTCCACTGGAGGTGGGTGTGCCTCTCAACCTGGGTATGCTGGAGAGCTCTTCCTGACACCCAGGTTAGAGAGGCGACATCCCTGGAGGGAGCAGTGCTCTCTATGCTGGGTGCGCTGGGGAGATCCCCTGGACACCCAGGTTAGAGGGGCCTCCAGAGTGGGGAGTGCCCTCTCCCCTGGGTGCGGAGTGGGAGGAGCACCCCCCCCAACACCCAGGTAAGTGGGGCCTTCCCCTGGATTTGGGAGAGCCCTCTCCCCTGGGTGTGGAGGGGGAGCTCCCCCACACACACCCAGGTTAGTCGTGCATTCTTCCCAGAGGGGGGAATGCCCTCTACCTGCGTCTGGAGGTGGAGCTTCCACCCAGGCAACACTCAGGTCTGAGTGCCCTCCTCCCCAGACTAGGGAGTGCCCTCTCCCCTAGGTGAGGGGTGAGGGGCGGGAGCTCCGCCCCCCACCCCAACACCCAGGATGGAGGGGGCCTCCCTCCCCCCCCAGGGGGGAGTGCCCTCTCCTCTGGGTGAGGAGGGGTGGATCTCCCCCCCACACACCCAGGTTAGAGGGGCCTCCCCCCTGGAGTCCAGAGAGCCCTCTTGCCAGGGTGCAGAGGTGGAGCTCCCCCCACACACACCCAGGTTAGTGGGGCATCCCCCTGAAGGGGGAATGCCCTCTCCCCTGGGGGCGGATGTGGAGCTCCCACGCCCCCACTCACCCAGGTCGGAGGGTCCCCCCCTAGAGGGGGGGAGTGCCCTCTCCCCTAGGTGCAGGGTGGGAGGGCGGTAGCTCCCCTCCCCCACCCTGGCATCCAGGTTGGTGGGGCCTCCCCTGTAGAGGGGTGAGTGCCCTCTGCCCTGGGTGCGTGGTGAGGGGGAGCTCACCTCCCCACTCTAACATCCAGTTTCCAGGGGCCTCCCCCAGGAGGGTTAGGGTTAGGGTTAGAGGGGGGAGGGCCTCTCTGCCCTGTGTACACTGGGAAGCTCCCCTGGACCCCCAGCTTAGAGGGGCCTCCCCCCTGGAGAAGGGAGTGCCCCTCTGCCCTGGGTGTGCTGGGGAGCTCCCTGGACACCTAGGTAAGTGGGGCCTCCCCCCTGGATTGGGGAGGGCCCCTCTGCCCTGGGTGTGCTGGAGAACTACCCCTGACAGCCAGGTTAGAGGGGCCTCCCGCCTGGACAGCAGAGTGCCCTCTCCCCTGGGTGTGGAGAGGGCAAGCTCCCCCACCACACCCAGGTTAGAAGGGTCTGCCCCCTGAAGGGGGGAGTGCCCTCTCCCCTGGGTGCAGAGCCAGGGAGCTCTTCCCCCCTGTCACCCAGGTTACAGGGGCCTCCCCCCTGAAGGGGGGAGTGCCCTCTCCTCTGGGTGCACAGGGGGGGAGCTCCCCCCACACACACACCCAGGTTAGAGGGGCCTTCACCTTGGAGTCAAGAGTGCCCTCTCCTCCGGGTGCAGGTGTGAGCTCCCTCCATAAACCCAGTTAAGAGGGGCCTTCCCCGTGGAGGGGGTAGTGCCCTCTCCTCTGGGTGCGGAGGGGAGAGCTTCCACCCCCCCTGACACCCAGGTTAGAGGGGCCTCCCCCCGTAGGGGGGATTGCCCTCTCCGCTGGGTGTGGGGAGGATGAGGAGGGTGCTCTCCCCTCCCCGAAATCCAGGTCCCAGGGGCCTCCCCGTGGAAGTGGGAATGCCCTCTCCCTTGGGTATGGGGTGGGGGGTGGAGCTCCCCACCCATCCCCACACCCAGGTCTGAGGGGCCTCCCCCCGGGAGGTGGTAGTGCCTTCTTCCCTGGATGCAGGGGTAGCTTCCCGCTCCTCACCCCGACACCCAGGTCCCAGGGGCCTCTCCCCGGAAAGCGGGAGTGCCCTCTCCCTTGGGTGCGGGGGTGGTGGAGCTCCCCCCCACCCCAACACCCAGGTCCGAGGGGCCTCCCTCCGGAGGGGGGAGTACCCTCTCCCCTGGGTGCAGGGGGGAGCTCCCCCTTCACCCAGACTCCCAGGTCCCAGGGCGCTGCAGAGGAATTAGGGCCTGGAAGGCAGTCAACCAAGATGGGCCGTCCTCTCAGTTACTGTGCTGTCCCTGGGCCTGAGGATGTCAGGCTGGGGGTGGCAGCAGCAAGTGTCAGGGGAGGCATAGTAGCCACAGTACAAAAGAGGCTGCAGGGCGCTGGGAGCCTTCCTGGCCCATGTTCCTCACCTCCTGCAGGAGGGACAGGAAGGTGCTGGGTTGCTGCTGGTTGGAGCCTGCGAGGCCCACCGGGCTTTCCCTTATTCCTCCTGCAGGCAGAGCTTCAGGCTGAGGCTCCTTGCTGGGAAGTGGCACCCTTCATGCTTGGTAGCAGGAGTCAGGGCACTCAGGCTGGACAGGTGGGACGGGCCCAGAGCTGAGAGGGAGGCCCCTCCTCAGCCTTTTTCTGAACTCCTGAGGCAGACTCTGGGGCAGATTTCGAGCTCCTCCCCATGGTTGACAGTGGCCCCTAAGGGGACCTCTACAGGTGAGGCTTTTGGCCCTATGTGGGCTGGGGAGTCCATGGATGTTTGGAATTCACTCTGCTGGACAGACACAGGTTCCAGAGGGCAGGAAACTTTTCTTTCCTCTGTATTTTCTAAAGATGTGTTTGTTGAAATATCATTGACATATAATAGACTTCACATATTTAGGAGTGTGCAGTTTGGTAAATTTGATATATGTATATACCCATGATTTATTTTGCCACAATCATAGTGAACCCCTCTCTTATTATCCCAAATATTTCTCTCCCCTTTCCTAATGCCTTGCTAAGCCTCCACTCCCCAGCCACCAGCCCCAAAGCAACCACTGGTCTCTTCTCAGTTGCCATACATTATTTTGTATTTTCTAGTGCTTTACCTAAATGAAAGCCTACAGCATGCAGACATTGTGTGTAACTTCTGTAACTTCGCATGATAATTATGATATTCTTCCAAGTTGGCCAGCACCACACTCCACATGGTGGGGGTGGGAGCTGTGCTGATGGCTGTGTTTCGTGGAGGGGCCACAGTCTTCTGTCCCAAGGTAGTGAGAACCTGTGTGGTCCCCCTCCACCATCATTTGCACCTGTGGGTTCCCAGGTGGTTTTCAGAGCCCTGATAGCCTCATTCTTGGTGGCAGGTGTTTTAATAAGGTGCCCTGCATTGCAGTCCCCCCCCCCCCCCAGTCCAAAGCTACATCATGATTTTGTAGCTGGAAAAGCCCAGGATCAACCAGAGTGGAGTCCACAGCTTTGCCTGAACTGCTTCTAAATTTCAGAGCTCTTAGGGTTTTTCCTGTGCCCTGAGCTTGGAATCATCAGCACAATCACATGAGAAGTGTAGCTCCTGGGGGATGAATCTGAAGACCCCAGGGTAACAGCCACTCTGCTTGGGGAGGCCTCCTTACCTTCCTGGACACTCCTTACTGCTACTGATGTACCCACCTTCTTTCCCTCTGAGGTTTTGGGAGATCCTGTTCCTGAGAGGGCTTCTTACTTGCCTGGTGTCATCATGCTCTTTGGAAACCAATTCAGGGTCTTTCCACCTTTTCCTGACTGATCTGTGGCTCTGAGATATGTCTTTCCGCTTATTCCATAGGAGGACAGTGTTCCTGCTGTTGTTGCCCAGGATTTGCGTAGTGCTCTCATTTGTTTGTTTGCTTTGTTTATTTCACAGTGGGATCAAACCCACGGCTGTGTGTGTGTGCTAAGGACATGCTCTACCACTGAGCCACACCGTAAGTAGCCCCCAATTCTTGAATTTGACTCTCCCTTAACTCTCTTGCTTTCCTGAAAAGGGGTTTGTGAGCTTGATCCTGAGTTGGGTGTCCATTAGGTATGTCCAGCTTTGGTGGGCCCCACAGGCTCAGTGACATCTGGTTGGGCCATTTCTGCAGTTCAAGAGTCCCTGCTATCTGAGGCGGTTGCATATGGAAGACTGAGAGGAACCAGGAGAGTCTGGAGGTGGACAAAGCTCACCTACAGCAGAAGGGCATTGAAGTGAACCCCTCTGACCTGGGCACGGTTTTCACAGGTGAGAGGCCAGAGCCAGCTGGAGGCCACGTGGCTCCCAACATCTGCAAACTTGTGGAGAGCCATCATTGTTGCACAGTGTCCCCCTTCTGAACAAGAAGAGGACATGTGGCACTAACTTACAAAGGACTAGCATATGCCCCTAAAACGCCAAGCATGCTGTTTGTTTCCTCAATTGGAAAACCACATGCATTTGGCCTGCTGGCTCAGCAACCCAGGTGCCTACCTTTAGCCACTGGGGCCTTGGCTCTGGCCCCACCCAGCTTCCTAACTTGAGCCACCTGGTATCTTCTTAACCCTGCAGGTGTGGCACCATGGACAGCTACCAAAATGTTTTGTAACTCCTGTGCTACTGGAACTGGCATACCTGGTAGTTCATTGACCAACTGGTAGTTCAACTGACTATTTGGTAGTTCATTCTCATGTGCTCTGAGATAAATGGCTGCTACCTCAGCAATGAACTTAAGGAGGAGGTGTGTATAGGGCTCCTACCCAGAAGAGCCAGCTGTGGTGGTGACAGGGGGCCCAGTCTCTTGGCCCTGATATTTGTAGACACACTTTAGCACACTCATCATGGCAAATGAGGCTTCCCCCAGGAGTGGTGGCCTTCTTCAGCCTGGCCTGATGTGGATAGACCTGTGCAGTCTGCACTGACAGGTTGGGCTGCTGCTCCATTCCACCATCTGCTGCATTCTGAGTGAGAGCCTGAGGAACCCTGGAGGGAGGTGATAGAGAGCAAGTGTCAGGGAATACCACAGGAAGGGACAAGGTTGTTGCTGAAGTTTTCACACATGAGACACAAGGACGCTCTTCTATAAAGAACAGGAGCTGGTTAACTAAAGGATCCTTGTAGTGGTGTCAGGTCACTGGATCTGTTGGCAGTGAAGTAGGGTCCTTGGACTGATTCAGGGACCCACCGCACACAGGGCTAACACTGCCCTAGCTGGCAGTGGTCACTGTCAGACCATAGCAGGGAGAGGACCACCCTGCTCTGAAGCCTTCATCAGCATCTTCTGTGGCTTTGTCGTTGCTCAAGGGCTCTGTGGTCTGGGGAATTGGATCCAGGGTTGTTATTAGCAACTGACCATCTTTACCATGAAAGAAAATAAAAGATTTTGAATTGTGTCATCTTTCCAGTTTCTAGGTTTGGGGGTAAGGCAGGAGAAATGTCTAAACCATCCACTTCCCAAGTGACTCGGACCTGAAGTTGCTTTGCCACTCTGCTCTCATGGATGGATTTTTTGATAAAGTTAACTATAAAGGAATTATTAGAAAAGTTCTGTTTCTTGGGACATGGAACAACATCAGATTTACAGTGGTTTCTAAGTGCTTACAAGTGGTTTTTGTTTTGTTTTGTTTTTGTTTGTTTGTTGTTATTAGAAAAGTGCTGGGCTGGGGATGTGGCTCAAGTAGTAGCACGCTCGCCTGGCATGCGTGCGGCCTGGGTTCGATCCTCAGCACCATATACAAACAAAGATGTTGTGTCCACCGAAAACTAAAAAATAAATATTAAAAAATTCTCTCTCTCTCTCTCTCTCTCTCTCTCTCTCTCTCTCTCTCTCTCTCTCTCAAAAATAAAAATAAAAAAAAATTAAAAAGTGCTGTTTCTTGGACATGGAACAACATCAGATTTACAGTGGTTTCTTACTTCTTACAAATGTTTTTTTTTTTGTTTTGATTTGTTTTTGTTTGTTTTTTTCTGGTCACTGACACATGCACCATTTTCTTACAGCAGGGTCCAGGGGCTACTCAGACTAGCATTGTTCACAGCTGCTGCTGCCCCATTTCTCCTCTTGGAAACAGTCAGGATGCTCATCCCTAGTGACCCTTTCTTCCTGTCCACTGCAGGTGAACATGATCCATGCTGCCAATCCTGTGGAACATGCCAGCCACATGGCTGCCAAACCACAGTTTGTTCTCCCTAAGAAATGCATTTTGTTTACCTGTCAGGCCACAACCTACTCAGTCCTCAATCATTTACAGGAAGAACTTGGGAAGCACCTAGGTGCAAACACTAAGCATCACACAGAGCTTAGGCAGATATCCCTGTCCCACCTGGCTGGGAGCATGGCAGCACCATTCCCACTCCCCATCACACACAAGGAAATGATTGCCTGCCCACAGCCACAGGGACCAAGCAATTTGTGACCATGCAAAGCTCTTCCTGGTGCTTTCTAGTCTCTGAGGGTCAGGTGGAGTGTGCCAACCTAGGATAGCCAATGACAGGTGGGAAGCCTCAATCTGGGTGACCTTTCTGCAGCCCTGTTTGTCCTTTATTCTCCCTTGACAGTCATCCTGAATCCTGCCACCATGGTGATTGTTGTTTGCATCTACTTCATGGTCTTTATGATCATCCTGAGGGTGTTTCATATCTGGGTTGCACATCAGTGAACCTCATGGGACCAGGACACAGGGAAGGAGAATGAGGTGGATGGCAATGACTCTGCCTTGACCATCACCATGAACTCCAAAAGGAGGTAGGAGCAGACAAGTCCCCAGGCTGCAGAGTACTATAGGCCAGGCTCCTCCATGTCCATGTGCCTCCACCTTATAACCACACAACTTGGTGAGCTAGGATCCTCAAATCCAGGGGGGTAATCTGAGGCTCGGTGAGGCCTTACTGAAGTTCATACAACCTAGTAAGTGTAAGTGCAGAGATGAGCTGGCTTCAGGCTGGTGCTCCTCCCACTCTATGCAGAGACAGTGCTCCAAGGAGGGAACTGAGCATCCCCATCCAGGAGCTCTCTGCATGCCTGTACTCCATGGAGAGGCCACTTCCAGCGAGGCCTAGGCCCCTGTCCCTGGAGAGTCTCCCTCACTGGGGGACATCTCCCTTCTGCTGCTGCTCCTGGAAGGTGGACACTCGGTGACTTGGCCATGAGCTGGACTCGCAGACCTACCAGTACTAGCACAGTGGTGAGGAGGAGGAGGAGAAAGAGGAAGAGCAGTGTGAGGCTGGAGAGGAGTAGGAGGAAGACATCATTATCAACCAGTGGGAGAGCTGTGAGGAGAAGGAGGGTGGCCCTGGGGAGAGCCAGAACTCCAACCAGCATCAGCAGCTGAAGTGGGAAAGCTCCACACTCAGCTACTGAATGCAACCTGGACTCTTGCATCCCCACCTCAGAATGCTACCCGTCTCCCAGCCAGCGTGTCCTCCATGTAAAAAACTCTTCAGCCAGCAGGTCTGAAAACCCCCATTGCTAATTGTCCTCCCATGCCAAGTGTGTGGGACTGTAGGCTCCCACCATCTGCCCAGCCCTGCTGGATCACTTTTTCCCAAAAGCCAGGAGCTGACTCTTCCTCCCTGCCATGTCCTGCCAGCTCAGGGGCTGCAGCAGTCCAGGATCCTGCCATCCAGTGAATTGCCCACCTCTTGCACCTCCAGAAAAGTTGCAGTGACTAGACAAGCTGAGCTGACAGAGAGTAAAAATTGGTAATCATTTTTTTCTTTTTCTTTTTGAAGGTCTTTATTTTTTCCAAACTAGTGCTTTTACAAGTGGTAGAATGGGGTTAATATGAAGATGATCAACTGACTTTTTAATGCTTTGTAAATACATTGTAATTCTCTGTGTCCTTTGTGCTAGTGTACTCAGGACTAGGATGCCAAGTGCAGTGACTCTGCTTCTGTTCCCTCTCCCTTGGGAAACTAGGAGGGGAGGCCTACTCACTCTGGTCTAGGCATAAGGCTATGTAGGATTTGATGTTCTGTTTGGGACCAGAGTAGTGGTTTGTGTTGGAAGTCTGGAAATGTGTCTTCATCTTTGGGGTTCTGCAGACTTCTAGCATTATGTTGGGGATGGGAGTTGTGGCTTCCCATGCACTCCTCTCAGGAACAGAAGCTTCCTTTTCTGTCACCCAGGCTTTGTGTTCTTGTACTGAGGCTTCATAAATGTACATTTTTCTGCTGGTGAAGTTCTCTACACTTCATTGAAACTGAAAGCTGTGGTGCAGATCACTTGACCACTTGGTTTTGGAGATAGCAGTGGTTTCTTGAGGGATCTGCACTCATAATGGAGGAAGTCAGAGTGCTACAATGTTCCAAAACAGTCTGCATCTACCCCACCCCAGCCCCTGTGGGTTGCTTCTGCAGAATGCCCGTGCATTGGGGTCAGATCCTCACTCCAGTAGCCAGGAGTTCTGCTGCTCTGATCCATGGGAAGGTCAAGAAGAGAAAGAAGTTGGGGATAGAGCCACAAAGAACTTTGCTCTTCATGTAAACCTGGGGGTCATCCAGCACACTGCCCCTGTGTCCTTACTGCCAGTCTTAAGGATGGCTGTGCTGTTGTGTGGCTGCCCATCCACATGCAGTCTGTGTAGATGCTGTCTAGACAGTGGTAAAAGCTAACAGAGGGGAATGTCCTCATATGTTCTGTAGTGCCTTGGAGTTCCTGCCCAAATGCATGCATTGATGCTAGGTGGGAAAGTGTGTACACTACAGTAAAGTTCTGTTTCTAACTCCAGCTGGAGTGATGCCTGTTTACTGCCTTGTTTAAACTTTGTTTTCCTTTTGAGCCAAGAACATAAGACCATAGAAAGGCTTTAATTTATTTCCACTTGCCTTTTTGTTTTGTGACAAAAGACTGCAGACTCAACCCACATCAGTGATATTTAACTTGCAACATGAAATAATTGAAAACAAATAGAAGTTGTTCTCAATGGGCAACAGACCATACACCCAGAAATCACTGAGGTTGTGCAAGGTCTGTAGCCCATGCCTTGAAGCATAATACATAGACATGTGTGTGGTTTTTCATACTGTAAAGGAGACAGGTGGCCTGATTAAATTTAGCATTTATTTGGGAACAAAAGTGTCATCTCTGGCTACTGCAGATGAGACAGGTGCTCTGGTGGCCCAACAGCTATTGAAAATGCAGAGAGCTGGCATCTGGAATTCCTTTTAAGCTGTGCACCTCTCCTGCTAAGGGCCAGAGTCTGCTGGCTCTGCCAAGTCTTGGGAGACACCTGAGAGATCAGAAGTGAGCCCAGAAGGTCCTGAGTGAGCTAAATGTGCATCAGGATTATCAGGAGCTTCTTCATATTTTTTTGTTTACACTGCTAGAGATCAAACCCAGGTCCTCATGCATACTCAGCACATGCTCTATGACTGGTCTCTGGCCCCATCCCACTGTGGGTTTCTAAAAGCCCAAGTCCTGGATGCTTCACTACAGCGGGCTTCAGAAAGCTGAAAGAGGCACAGGATCCTGCAGTAGGGGCAGTTTCTCTTGTCTAGCCCTTTGGGATTACTGAGGCTAAACTTGGACTATCTCAGAGTAAGTGCCCTCAGAGAGAAAGACCCCACCTCATGTGGCCCAAGATTATTCCCAGATGGTTCCTCAAAGGTGAGCCCCGGGGGACATCAAGCCCCATCCCTCCCTTAAACCTTCCAGAGCAGGCAGCCTATTCACACATCACCACACAGACCCTCTCTGACCTTTCACCCTGACCAGGAGGAGCTCTGCCAAGCTCATTTTTTATACTACAGATAGGGGAGGCAGGCTCCTCTGCAGCTGTAGAGGTTCAGTAAATAGAGTGGTATTATTTTCTTACCTGAAGGTGAAAGAATTGAGGGCATCCTCTACCTGAGAGTCACTTTAGCAGTGAAGAGTAAGCATCCCTGTGTCTGGAGGGTACCCTGGCTTCTTTGGGAGCTTCCCAGGACTTGGTCAATGGAGAACATGCAGGGTGGGCCACACAGGTGGCAGAAGGTGATCTGAGGATTGAGGTGTCCTAAGTGGACAGGAGGCCAAGTAACTGCTAGGTGGGGAGCCTGGGAACAAGGCTTCCCCAAGAGGAGGTCAGTCTTTGCTGGGCAAGATCCACCAGCTAGAAGACCTGGAATGCCCATCCTAAGATAAGAGCAAGGTACAACCTCAAGGTGCCCAACTCACTGTGCTTGGATACAGTGCAGCACCCCTCCTCTGCACTTGAGTGCGTTTGCATTTATGGTGTTTTGTTCTTTTTGTTATTTTTCACTTGTAGATGGACAAATACCTTTATTTTTAATTTATTTTTATGTGGTGCTGAAGATTGAAACCGCACCTCACACGTGCAAGGCAAGCACTCTACTACTGAGCTTACAACCCCAGCCCTGGCTGTTTGGTTCTTTATAATAGTTTTTTTTTTATATGACAGCAGAATATATTACAATTCTTATTACACAAATAAAACACAATTTTTCCTATCTCTTGTTTTATACAAAGTATATTTTCACAAATTTGTGTCTTTGTACATCTACTTTGGATAATAATGTCCATCACATTCCCCCATCATCTTGAAACATTTCCTGTCTGTCTAATAACTAGTGTAAACAAAAGGCAATTGTGTTGTTCTTTACCATGAGGTGTAGTTCAGGTGTAGGCCCCATCTAGGACAACCCAGGGTAGCTGTCCTCAGACAGGTTTGTCAGCCTGTGGCAGCTCAGAGGTGGCCACTATTGCCGGTTGTCTTTGGTCAGGTTGTGTGCCAGGCAGTTTACTTTGGTCTTCCAGCTCTCCCTCAGGGCTTCATTGAACTTCACCCTGAAGTGCTTCAGCCCCTCCTCCTCCGTCTTCCCCAGCGCCAGAGTGTCCTGGGACAGAATCATCACAACTGCATCAACATTCAGGGTTCCTGACCCTGCTTCATCGCAATCCCTTCTGCCTCCCTGTACTCCTGCCCCCTCCGGTTGTTGAAATTCCTTCCTAAAAGAACTGCAAGCAGATGGTCAGGCGGCCTCATCTTAGCTGAGAGAAGGGCAGGAGAAGCTTTAGGGAATACACCCCCTCCCACTCTGCCTCTCACTAACTGAAAAGACAGGAATGGAAAGTGTCTTGCAAACCTACAAGAGACTTTATCTCATTCATGAAAGACACTGAGGACACATGGGATTAGCAAACAAGATCACAGTTCACCTTCAACTGGGCAGGACTAGGCCCAGGGAGTGCAACATTCTGGCCACTTCGCATCATACTGCAATGCTGGGCCTGGGATGGCATGAGGGCCCCCATCTGTGAGGTGAATCTCCTAGGTCCCCGAGCTGTTGGGCAAGATGCACTCTGACCAGGATGACCTCTGCCAAGCTCATTTTTTATACTATACATATGGCAGGCAGGCTCCTCCACAGCTGCAGAGGTTCAGGCAGGCTTTGGCAAGTTTGTGGTGGACCCTGGCCTCTAGTCTGGTGTGGCCCTGTGCTGGCATACCTTCAAATACTGGATGTCTTTGGAGGAGCTGAGCTCAGGCAGGCCTGCTGCCTGCATTAGAGCAAAGAGTTGGAGGAAGAGGAGCCCATGGCGCCGCAGAATGCTGTAGGCCTGTTCACAGTAGCCTCGAAATCTGCAGAGGTGGAGGAAATAGATAAATCCCTGGGTCCTCCCTGCCACCCCCAGCCCCAAACAAGCAGGGGTTCTGCATCCAGCCAGCACCTGCCCCTGAGTGTCTGCCCGTGGTCATATTATGGGTGTACCCAGATCCTCTAACCAATGCCCCTGCCTGGGCCTGCCTCCTACAACTCCCATGGACCTCCTGTTTGCACTGCCCAACAGGGTACTCTTGGATTGGGGTGCACCTGCAGAGAAGGCAGCACCCCCAGGGTGGTGGCAGGAGTTAGCCTGAGGGCTATGTCCCCATCCCTGCCCCTGGCTTGACACTGTCCCCTCACTGGGGCCCTGGGCACCCTCACCTTTCAAACTTCTCATTATTACTAGTCTTTCCCTGCTGAATCACATGGACAAAGTCATGGGTGAGGATGAATGGGACTCGCTCACGGTTGATTCCAAACTTGGTCTTGAAATTCCCCAGAAAGTGGCCAAAGTCAATATGAAATAGCTGAGTGGAATGAAGGGCAGCTACTGAACAGGCTTCACAAAGAGAGGTTCTGTTTAGAGGAAGTCAGCAGGACTTGGGGCACTCTTCTGGGAGCTGTGGGCAGGGCAGAGAGGACCCTGGGCCAGGCATGTAGGACAAGCTCACTGGGCAGCTGAACACAGTGCCCCTTACCTGCCCATTCTCACGGATCATGATGTTGTCACTGTGCCGGTCACCGATGCCCAGCACATATGTGGCCACACAGTAGCCGGCACAAGAGAGGGTGAACTCCTCAATGGCTCGATCCAGGGCTTCTCTGGGTGGGGTAGATTGAAAACCAGGCTCCTTATATTTTCCCTCCTCTTGAATCTGGCCTTGTGTTAATCAACAAGGAGGGCATTATTCTGGAGCATAGGTCACCATGCCCAGCTTGAAATTGCCCCCTTCTTCCACACAATACCATTCAGAGAAGCCAAGGTCTATGTGTTAGATGAAGAGAGGCTGCATAAAGAGGCACAACTGACAGCCAAGTCCCTAGGTGTGTGACTGGGCCCTTGGTAGATGCTCTGGGCTCAGGCAATATCACAGATGCTAGCCATAGCACCAGCTATTTCAAACCACAGCAAAACCCACTCAAGCTACATATTTGTGACTAAACACAGTGGTGGTTTTAACGCCCAAAGAGTTGAGTAGCATAACACAGCCATGAAAAATGGACACCCAAGAACAGTGACCTTCTCTGTCCTACTCCAAATCAGATGTGGACGCCAGTGCTCAGCTGAGCCAAGCAGCCATGGAAACTGTCACAGGCCTTCCCTCACCTTTCACACTATGGAGCCTCTCCCAGGAATAAGAAAGCCTACCCAGGGTTCTTGGACTTGAGCCAGTTGAGCAGGGCATCCTTGTTGAAGGCAGCCATGGCAGCCAGGTTGCTCTGGTTCAGCTGGATGTTGGCAATGGTGTCCGAGTGCTGCACTGCCTCAATGAGGCCCATGCAGTCACCAGTGGGAAGGCAGCCATAGGGGGTCATCCTAGCACATGAGAAGAGGTACAGGCAGACACTATGGTTAAGGACATTCTCTGGGGCTACTGGAACCCCCTGGAAATTGAGGCACCCAACAAAACCACAGGGAATACTGCTAAAATTCCTAAGGATGCCAGATGGGGTGTGGGGCTCTGGGGAAGGTGCCTTAGAGACACAGAACTGGCACCCAAGTTGCAGAGCACACCTTGGCTGGGCTCATGTTTGCTCTGAAGAGAATGAGTCAGCGGGCTTGGAAGAAGGTGGCACTGCTCCCCAAGGGGTAGGAAGCCAGGAAATAGGAGCTGAGCACCAGGAATGGCCTTACCCAGACCCCTCCAGCTCCCCTAACCCTCTTGTAAGAACAGCCGCTCTCACATCCAACAGGGAGGTGTCAGTTTAGACCAGGAACTCCTCCAGGAGCAGGCTCTGAGGCCTGTTACAGACCCAAACAAACAGGTGATGGATAGAGGCCCCACCTTAGGTCCAGGCCCTCCTGCTTCCACAGGGCGTCCATGAGCTGGATCATCTGCAGAGTCAGCATGTCCTGGTGGAGGTCTGGAAGGGCAGGAGTTTCTAGTGGGTTATATACCCATGCAAGGCTCAGAGTATCTGAGCTCTGTCTTCTCAGGGAACCCCCTGGGGCCCTACCACAGAACAGTATGGGCCTAGGTGAGAAGGCCAAGGCCTCAGCATGTCCCCTGCCCAGCCTGGCTCACCATCCCTGTTCTTAAAGATGATGCCAACGCGGTCACCACTGCCTGCCTCCTCACTGCTGTACATGATCCACAGGGGTTTCATCTTGGAGTCCATGAAGGTGCACTTTTCCACACTGCAGGCAGAGGGCCGTGTTGGCCTGGGCAGTTGGGGGCTTAGGGCGGGGGAGGGGGCTTAGGGCCTGGCTCCAGGTGGGGCTAGGCCTGGGGCTCACCAGACTTCTGCCAGCATCGTGCTGGGGTCCAATGGGGACTGCAAGTGTGAAAGGGCTTCTAGATAAGTATCCTGGCGCATGTAGAAGTGCATCAGCTCCTTAGTTTGGGGCTTGGTGGTCTTCTGGGAGCTCACCTTCACAAAGTCGCTCAGGGCCTTCAGCTTGCTCAGTGCTTCTGCCTGGTGGGCAGAATGGAGTAGCAGCAGTGCACATGAGCCTGAGCCAGAACCAGGAGTATGACTGTGAAGGGGCCTGGAAGGGGACCCCGCCTCAGGCACAGGCACTCTGAGCCTCACCTGCTTCATCAGCACCTTCAGGTGGTGGGTGCTGCCCCTGAAGTAGGCCTCCATGATGAGGCCAAAACGCAAGGCCACGGACGGCACATGCATCTCAGAGCTGGAGGGAGAAGATGGGGCTGGGAATGGCCAGGAGTGGCACATAGACCCTCCCCAGCCCAGTAAACATGAGGTCAGCAGGCCAGGAGACCCTCATCCCCCATGGCTTTTCTAGGTTCCCAAGGAATCAGCAGGGGTGCATCCAGCTACCGAAGATGCCAGAATAGGAAGTGGCCAATCTTTCGGTTGGCCAGAGCCCGGTCCAACAAGAATTGGGTCAGTTCGCAGTCCAGGTAGGACTTGTACTTGAGGACCTGCACCAGCTGCAGCAAGCACTGGAGAAGCTCGTCGTCTCTATAGGGGAGGAAGGCTGGTTGAGTCTGGGGTTCTGAAACTCAGGACAGAGGTCTCCAGCTGGCAGGTGACTGGAAAGAGGGTGAGGCCAGCCTAGGCTCATCTCCACCCAGCACCCACTTCCAGGTTGCCAGGGCAAGATGTCTTAGTGAGGAGCTGGCAGCCTGTGGGCCTCAGTGCCCAGCTGGGACTCACGTCAGTTTCTGCAAAGACCTGATGGCAAAGGAGCCCACGTGGCAGTCAGGGAAGCTGAAGTCCAGCAGCTCCAGGGCATTCAGGACAGGAAGCTCGGGCCAGGAGCACAGCAGGTAGAGCATCTGGAGGATGCTTTGCAGTCAGGTGGTGGGGGGCCCACTGCTATCTCTCTACTCCAGCTGTGCCCCTGGTGCCCCTCTCCACCCACCTGGGCCACATCCTCGTGCTTGTTCCACTTGGTCACGAGCAGCAGGTGGGCCAGAGCCTCTGGGAAGTGCTCCTGCACTTCATGCCGCATCTTCCACACCAGGTCCTTCTCATGCTCATACAGCTCTCCCGACCCCCGCTGCTCCAGGATTCCCTGCAGCTGCAGCTTCTAAGGGGCGCAGGCAGACTGAGGCCTCCAGCCCAGCACCTGGCTCCATGCCCCACCAGCACCCCAGCTCACCTCCTCCTTGGTGGTAGGCCCATGCTCCCCATGACGTCCCAGCTCTAGAATCTGCAACAAGTGTACCTGCTGTGAGCTCCCCAGGCCTGGGCCAGCACTGGCAGGGCTCTAGGCAGGGCGTCTGCACCTCAGCACTACTGCCAACCACTCTTGCTGGTGGGAGCACTCCTGCATACTGCAGGGCATTCAGTAGCATCTCCAGGCTCAGCCTGCCTCAGGCCAGTAGTACCTCTCCCATTGGCTGTGACAGCAAAATGTCATCAGACATCACCAACATCCCCTGGTGGGCCACATAGCTACTGGAACGCCTCAAATCAGCATGATGACCCAGCCCCCAGCAATGGGCAAAGCCTGGGGTGGCCAGGGACCCCATCTGAGAAGCTCCAGGAAAGCTCCTGGTTAGCTCTCAGCTTCCAAGAAGGACCTCACTTACCTTCTCCAGGGCAGGGTAGTACACAGGGCGAGGGGCCACCTTGGGCAGGTAGATGACCAGGGTGACAGCACTCTCTGTGTTGGGATTGCTATGCATGGTACCCATGGGGTTCAGCAGGTCTCCTTTCTCATCTGAAGGCAGGGAGAGATATAGTTGTAGGGGAACCAGTTCTGGATCCCTCACCCTCCAAAAGCCTCTCCCTGATGGGCCTGGGTCCACCTGGGACAGAGGGCCACATGTAGAGGCAGAGCTCTCCAGTCTTGAGCTGGTCCTTGTAGTCAAACAACATGAGGTTGGCCCAGGCGATTGGGAAGTCCTGGAGAAGGATACTACAGATCAGAGTGAGCCTCTTCTTGTTCATATGCAGAATGGAACCAGTCTCCAGGCCAACCAGGAGAGAAGATCCAGACTGCATGGAAGGTCTCCAAGTTAGACCCAGGAGGATGGGAAGGACCCACTATCTCTTTCCTATCAGAGTTTCAGTAATTAAGCCAGAAAGATCCCTTCCTGGCTGCCTGCATCTTCACACCCAGCATCCAGAGACACTTGAGTAAGCCCACCAGTCCCATAGGTGGCCCAGGTCAAGGGGCAAGTCACATCCTGGGTCTAGTGACTTGGGGCCCAGCCACACTCTTCCCAGGCAGCCACTCACTCATCATTTCTGTCCCCCTGAGAACAGTGTCCTTCCACCAAGGGAGCTGCCTCCAGGACCCCTGTGGTGAGCCGTTTCTGTGAACTGTGGCCGCCATTACAAGATGGCGCTGGTTTCCCCTGTAGTCTGTGACAAACAACTCCTTATCAGAATGAGTTGGCATGCTGTGACTTGGCACCCTATGAGAAAAGTCCACGTGGTAGTTGTGCATTGGGGCTTTATCTGCTTTATTAAAGCTGGGGCACACGGGAGTAGTAGTAGTGGCAGTAGGAGTAGCAGTAGAAGTAGTAGTAGGAGTAGCAGTAGAAGCTAAAAGACATGTCAAAACAAAGGCCTGAATAAACTGTTGAAAGAAGAAAAAGTATCAAGGACCTGAATAAACTGCTGAAAGAAGATTCCTGAGTTGCGTCTTCCTTGCGGGCAAGGGGTCGAAACAGACCCCTAAGGACCACAGGTCTGGGCTAGATATTTCAAGTCAGGCAACTCATGAGCTGTTACTCAGGCAGCACAGGAAGCCAGACTAAGGAGCCAGACTAGGGCAGGCAGAGAGATTGGGGTCCCCAGGCTCTCCCAGGAACCTGTTCTCAGGGTGCCTGCCTGTGGGAGCAGGATGGCAAGAGGCCCCAGTAAGGGGTTTCACTGGGTGTCTGAGGCCTGGGCCTCTCCCAGTCAGCCCAACACACCTCCTTCTTGGTTTTTTTCTTGCTAGAGTGCACCTTCTTGGCCTTCTCCGTCACCGCATAGAGTGCAAAGCAGAGCCGGGCCATGCGCGGCAGGTCACAGATGTGGATGTCAAACTCCAGATGCTGCTTCACATGGGCTCTGAGCACATGCTCACCTCCAAGCTGGACATCGTCTTGCACAGCATCTCATTGCCATGGAAGAGCCCGGCCTGCACCACCAGCTGGGGAAGGGGTACAGGGCATGGATGAGGGAGTGAAGGCCCCCATTTACACAGGGGTCCAAATCTACTTCTTGCATTGAGAGTGGTCAAGCAGAGTGTAGGCTGGCAGCTCAGTGGTACAGGTGTCTTGCGGCATTGGTACCCCAGGCTGCGCTGGGGCAAGCCAGTCTCAGTACACTTGACTCTGTGGGTCAACTCAGAACCTCAGTTTCCTCATCAGGGTTCAGAAGTTCCAGGGTCACTTCTGCTTCTAACAGCTCTGGCTACCTTCATGCCTAGCATCTTCTGAGCCCCATGTGGCTCCAGTCTCCAGTGTACCTATTCCAGTTCCAACCTGCCAGCCCATCCCCAGAGCAGCTCCCACCCAATCCTCCATGACTCCTGCAGACACAACCCCCTTCCCAGATTGTAAAGTAATGCCAAAAAAAGAGACCCAGACAAGACATGCTACGCTCTGTGGACCCAGACAGGCATCACCTCCCAGAAGTGGGACAATAAATCCACCTCTGCAGGTGGTTCTAAGTGCAGAGGAGCCATGAAAGTGCTTTTTGAAGAGACAACAGGGCACTGTTCCCCAAGCCCATCGGGGCTCAGCTTCCAGGGGGAACCATGTGCAGTGTCCCCCAGACTCTGGGCACCCCTGGGTTGGTAACCCCTGGAAGCACCTCAGCCCAGCTGCAGCCAGCTTCTATGGTGCCTTACCCATCTCTTACTGGGCCTCCTACTTCAATGGGCTGTGTCTGATTCCACAAGCTCCACCAAAGTCAAATACCCACAAGTTGCTTGGCCCGGGTTTCCATTAATTGGCCTCCCTGGCCTGCTGGCCTGCTCCCCTCCCCTCTTATTGTTTGGATGTGGTTCACAGCCAATCCAGGCAGAGATAATGAGTAATGTGCCCAGATGACTTTTGTGTGACACCCTCCCACTCTTCTTTCACTGCTGCCCCTCCAGGCTACAGCACACCCTGTTTGTGAAAAAAAAAAAAAACACAAAAAAAAACACCTGTCCACTCACCTGGTACCCGAGCCCCTACCTTCATCTGCTCATCAGCATTGATTCTGCTGCCCTGGATGAGCTCAATGCAGAAAGGCTGCCCCAGTGACCACAGGGACACAGAGGAAGGCTAGAGAGGAGAGGAGAGGGGCTTAAATCCCAGCTCATTCCCCTGGCTACTGAAAGGCTGGGGAGAGGGGGAGAGGGTCCCAAATTTATGGCAAGGTTCAGAAACCTGTCACCAACACCATCCTTTACCAATCTGCCACACAGGGGCCCAGGGGCTCCAGCCCCCCTGAGATCTGCAGAGAAGTAGGCAATCTGGGATCGCAGTAGCTCAGACAGGACCCTACCCTGGGTGTCAGCTCAAGGCCCTGACTCTCCAAAAGGACTGCACCATCCAAAGTCCCCTGGATCAACACCTAGCCCTGGTGCTGCCCAAGAGTCTCTAGGATTGGCCAAAAGGAGGTAGGAAGAGAAAGAGGGTAAGAAAGGGGAGGACACCATCTCACCTTCTTCATTGGAATGGGGGGCGGTTTGGTGTGTGGTTTCTGGACCTGAGGGGTCTGTTTGCTCTGCTCATCCCTCATGGCAAGGATGGAAGAGGAGTGCACCATGGTCAGGTGGGGGGTCTGTCCACTGTGCAGGCAGCTGCATATGTACTGAGATGAGAGTGTAAGATTGAATTGTCAATGGGTGGTATATCCATTCCCTGGAACCAAGAGAGACCCACAGTCTGGCTCTCTCACTCCTATGCTGGCCCCTTCTAGAGTGGTAGGGATCCCAGAGTGCAGAGGGCTCTTTGCAGGCCTCACCTTGAACTGACAGAGCAGGTAGCTGCCATAGAGGTACTCATGCCGCCCATTCACCTGCACCACATAGTCCTCAGGCCGCTCCATTGTGAGGTTCTGGTACATCTTGGCCTTCTTCTGGAGGGCACAGGCCATCAGCGCTAGGGGCACATCCTTGGTGGACACCTGGATGGTGAAGCTCTCCTGTGGGGAGGAGGGAGGGTTGGCATGCTGCTCTCAGGCCCATAGGCTTTTGGGGAAAAGGGGCAAGGCCACATGCCTGCCTTTATTGGATATCCCCAAGTGTGAGCCCTACAAGGGCAGGGCCTGGGTCATTCACTGGTGAAAGTAACAGCAGACACCCAGGAAATACTTGTCCAGTGAATAAGGGACCAATTCAGCCTTGGTGAGCTTACCTGGTGGGATGCCTGCATACCTGGAAAATGCTGTGTGATGCCAGTGAGTGAAGGGAAATTTGGGGGCCTGGGACACTGGAGTGTCTTATCAGTGGAAGGTCCCCATGGGCACAGCAGCCCATGTGCCACAGCTGGGGCAGCCTCCCTAGGACATGGGCTATGGGCTCACCCTGCTGCCCTCAAATTTGACATTGACCAGCAGGTCTGGGTTGGAGATTTGACAGGTGTTGCTGTCCCCCCAGCTCCTGGTGGGGGCTCCAGCTGAAGGGGAAAACTGTATTGCAGCCAGGCCTCTCAGCCCAGCTGCTGCCGGCGGGCTGCCGCCTCCTCGCTGAACTGGCGCATCTTAGTGCGGAAGTCATTCACTTCTGGGTCTTGGAGGCAGTCGAACTCGTGGAGGCCTGTAGGACAGGAGCAGGCTCAGTGCAGGTGCATGTGGCACCAGCGACCCAGGTGTTCCCTACCTTGCCAAGGTGGGGGCTGATCTGTGAGCCCTACCTTTGCCGATGAGGAGGCTGATCTGTGAGTTGATGAGCTTCTCCATGCGGTCACCAGGCGCAGCATGGGCAGGAAGGGCCGGACATCACACAGCCGCTGCTGCTCATCCTCTAGCTCCTGCTGCTCTGCGGTCTGGTTGACACAGGTGAACACGTAGGCCTTGGGGTCACTGAGCATGTGGAAGAGGGGCTCATTCTGGGCTTCGTGCCACAGCATCTGGGAGGAATGGTTATGGTCAGCCTTGCTGGCCATGACAGCTGCTGGAAGGCAGGCAGAGGCCTCTACTCTGGGCATCCAACTCTGTATGAGCCACATAGAAGGCAAAGGGAGACCCCAACATCACTTCCTAGGAACCCTTTGGCCCTTAGGACCAACCAGCTAGTCAGCAAGTTTCCTGTCCCTGTGCTCTGTGAAGGACTTGATGTGTGGAGATTGGGGACTGAGCAGCCACGCCTGCCTTAGACACATTATCTAGGGCTGCTTTCACCCCACCAAGGCAATGGTGGCCTTGAGCCATGGCAGAGCTGAACCACTGTGACACATAACACGTAGCCCACAAAGCTTCATATCAATAAAAATATGAAGAAACCAAAACCACAATGAAGTGAGAGATGGGACCCCAGGGACAAGTCTGCTACTGTAGTGTTTCAACTTTAGGCACACTGTTTGAAGTTCTGTAAGCACATCAAGTGAACCATATAATGATGTTTACAGGAACTAGAATATGAACAAGATGTTACTGTGGTGACTCAGAAAAACAAGTCATGAAAGTTCATAATCAGAATTTAGTTAGAATGTGGTTAGAAAACAGGAAATGGCTAAGGTCGTGCCTGTGGCTGTCTTCTATGGCAGGATCACAGGCATGTCTCTTCCTTCTCATTCTTATTTTCCAAAATTTTATGGGCCAATATTATTATTGAACTCAGGGACACTGAACTACAGAGCCATACCCTCAGCCCTTTTTTATATTTTCTTTAGTGACAGGTTCTCACTTAATTGCTTCGAATCTCACTACGTTGTTGAGGCTGGCTTTGAACTTACAATCCTCCTGACTCAGCCACTGGAACATTTGGGGACACACCCAGCTACTTTTGAAGTAGAAAAATATAAGGAAGGATGGAAGGAAGGCAGAGAGAAAATTTCCAGGACATTAAAAAAAATCCCTCAAGTGTGGTCCATTGCTTCTATCATTTTTTTCTTGTTCTCAATAATAGCTTTTAAAATTGTGAATAAATTCTTGCCCTCGGGCAGTCCAAGGCATGACCCATTAAACCCGAGTTTGTAAGTGGCAAAACCCCATTGAAAGTCACAGGACAGCTTCTACCAAAGCAGATGTTCATTGCTTTGACTCAGTAATTCATCCTGAAATTTATTCAATGAACCTGAGGACCCTTTCCAAGGATGATGGGCACTATGTTGGCAACAGTTTTAAAGACAAATTCCTGCAAGGCCCTTATGTGTCTGGGAGCAGATTGTGGTCACTAAAGTGATAGACAGCATAATCTGAGTCAAACTTTCAAAGTTCCATTCCAGCACTGGAGGCTTAAGGGCAACTGAGGCTAGTAGCCTGCCCTCTGGTAACTAGGGAGGGGAACACATTGCCATGGGGTAAGCTGAATTCGGATAGTAAGTGGAGGTTAACCACCCATTTTATACAAGTTCTTGATATTGTATATTTTTCAAAATTTATATCTGAGGTTCTCAAGTGTGAGGAACAATGTCTCTGTCTTTCTGAGCTCCCAGGGCTGACAGGAGACCAGGAAGTACCTGCTTGATGGTGCTGAGGTTGGCATTGCAGGACACAGGGAAGCTCAGGTAGATCCCTGTGGGTAGAAGGAAGTCAACCACCACACTCTGATTCTTCTCCACCTCGGTCCAGAATTCCACGGGACAGTCAATCCCCAGGGGCATTCTGCTTTGTTATTTCTCTGTGGCCACGTGACATGTAAAGGAAGCAAAGGCAGAGAGTTTTTGAGAGTAGTGTATGGGGGCCTCGGGCAATGTGAGGCTCAGGGCTGAGGGCTCCCAGGTGGGCACATGGTGTTCTCCTCCCACAGGGCCCCCACTGCCCAGGTAGCTGCTGCTCCTACTGCCCCAGAAAACTGTCTGCACTCGGCTGCCTCTCACCATGGTGGACACATCTGCCTCCCTCACAGCGGGCCCAGAGCCATAGACCAAATAATTTTCCTCTGGAAATTATGCATCAGGGAAACACTATCATGGCCATCACCTGGCAAGGAAAAATGGCAGTGTGGCTGGGTGTACAACTCAGGATTCGTGAAAGGCCAAAGGCTATGACTGGACAAAATTTGTATTTTTTTATTTTTTTACACTGGGAATTTAAGCTAGGGACACTCTAACACTGAACTACATCCCCCATCCTTTTTATTGATTTTTTCCTCCACAGGGATAGAACCCAAGGGAATGTAACTACCGAGCCCCATCCCCAGCCCATATTTGTATTTAGACACAAGATCTCCATGAGGTATTTAGGGCCTTGATAATTTTCCGAAGCTCTCTTTGAAATCCTCCTGTCTCAGCTTCCCAAGCAATTGGAGTAACAGGTGTGCACCCCAGAGTGTGTGCTTGTGTGTGTGTGTGTGTGTTTGTGTGTGTGTGTATGTGTGTGTTTGTGTGTGTGTGTGTGTGTGTGTGTGTGTGTGTGTGTGTAAGATTTGGTGAGATATATTGATTGAACTGAGCCCCAAACCTGCCCCCACCACATACATAACAAAACATTACAGATAAATTTTGTCTTCCATACACTCCAGAACCAGATCAGCCCCTTACTTCCCTCACTCCCATCTTCCCCCTCCAGGTCACCACCATCTGGAATCTGTTTATCTATAGCCTCCATCAGTGTTTTTACTACTAATTTGTATCCACAAAGAAGTCCTAATATTTTTGAATGCCTTAAATCTTCCTTAACTAGTGAAACTTCTGCAACCTGCTTTGGCTACTCAATTTATGTTCCTTAGATCCATCCAGGTGGATGAATACATGTAGCAATAGTACATTCATTTTAACTCCTGCAAGGTGTTTCACTGTATAAAGAAAGCACCTTGTATTTGCCCTGAGCATGGTGATAAACTTGGAAGGTTTGTTTCTATTTTCCTTAGTTGTTACAAAAGATGCTACAATGTATATTCCTATACTGGGTTCATAGCCTGCACCTGGGAGCAGAGAGGAGGCTGGTCCAAGAGCAGTATGTGAACCTCATGTTTGGTGTCAAGGAAAAATATACACATTAAAAGGGAAAAGACAGGTAAAATTAAGGTTCAGAATGCATTTTATTTAATCCAATGTATCCAAATTATCATCATGTTGACATGAAGTCAACACAGGGAAAAATACTAGAGATATTCCAACTATTTTTAGTATTGATCCTTTGAAATCTTTTGTATAGTTTATGCTTATTCCATTGCCAGCTTTTCTTTTTCTTTTTGTTTTCTGCCATTTCACTTTCAGAATTTTATCAGAAATAACTGGCCTTGGATGGTGGTTTAGCTCAGTGTCAGAGCACTTACCTAACATGTTCAAGGCCCTGGGTTCTATCCCCAGCCCAACCCAAACAAATACCACAAGAATTATTTTGTCTACTCAATTTTCACACCATTTATAGGTTAAAAATATTCACCAACCCAAGTTGTCCCAAACAAATAAAGCTTTTCTGATAAAGACCAGGTATCAAATTCTAAATTTCAATTAATGTAAATTAAATAAACTGTGGGTTATTTTGGGCGTGGGATGAGGTGCAATTCTGAGGATGGCACCCAGGGCCTTGTGCATGTGAAACAATTGCTCTACTACTGAGCTGCCTCCCAAACAAACAGAAAGTTTTGAAGTTCATTCCTCAATTGTGCACTATCTACATTTCAAGTGACCAAGAGTTCCATGTAGTGAAACCTATGATAGGTATAAATCCATCATTCACTTGCTCAAGTACCCCCATGTTTTCCTCAATGTGGTGCTGCCCATCGTGAGCTCATGCTCGATCTCCAAATTACCCTCAGCATTTGCTATTGTCAAACTTACTCATTTTTGCCAATCTGATGGGTATGAAATTGGCTTACTTTGCTTAAATTGGTTTTCGCTGATAATTCACAAAATGTTTAGCTTTTGCAGAAATCCTAATTGTAACCTTGGCATGTGTCCTATGGGGTTATTTATCTTATTCTTATTACTTTATAGAATCTATATATTCTACATTCTATTCCTTGTGGATTAAATGAAGTGGAAATGTTTTCTTCCTACTCTGAGTCATCTTTTCTCTTGGTATATGATCTATTTTTGGTAAATAAAACTTTTATTATTAATGAAATAAAATATATCAATGTTTTTGGAGGAGATCACTCAGTATTAGAGATAATTAGCATGCACAAGACCCTGGGTTCCATCCCCAGCACTACAAAAAAAAAAAAAAGAAAGCAATCCCATGCAACTTCCCTACCTACTGTAACATCACAGCTCCTGTATTTAAATGACTTTTGAAAGTAGTTGAAAGGACATTCAGTTTTCATTTGTTATGAGAGAGTGCTTCACTATGTAGCCCAGGTTGAATGCAATCTTGCGATCCTCCTGCCTCAGCCTCCTGAGTAGTGGGGATGACAAGCATGTGTAGTGGTGCCCAGCTACAGCATGTTTAATTTAAGAGTGATATTCTCTGGTGGCATTGCCAGCTGGGGCCAGGCATCCCTGGTGGGATGCGCAAGTGGCTTGGAGCAGTGTGATTCACACATTACCTTGTCATCCCAGGGCACTGCTGATGGCAGACGATTCCTTGGATTGTGAAACCACATCCTATTTGAGGTTCCTCTTTCTTAGAATGACCAAGCCAAAGATTCCTTTATTATTCAAAACCTGGGGGACTATCAGGAATCCTGGAGAATCTGTCTATGATGCCATATGTTCTTTGGCCAAGTGGGGAAGTAAGTGGGACACACTGGGTCACCTAATCTGGTGAGGCCAAGATGAACACACAAGGAAAGACCTACCAGGAGCTCTGAACAAAAGGCCTGGGTTCTGAGAAAATGCACTCCTGCTCCCCTGCCCTCAGCACCCTGGAAGTGAAATCTTCAACCATACTTCCCCAGCTAGGTGGCAGGGAAATAATTCCACAGAAAGTGAAAAAGTGGAAGACCCATGAAGGCTTGTGCAGGATAGAGAGTGAACAGGAGACAGGACAGGAGAAAGCCAGATCTCCTTCCCTCTCTCTGTTCCCAGGACTCAGAGTTCATCAGCCAAAAAGCCTCAACCCTCTTCTCTGGACAAAACCCAGACCCATCACTCTCTCTCTCACAGATGTCAGCAAATTCAGGGACTTCAGAACTGTCCAAGAATGAAAACTGATATAACCACCTTGGAAAACTCTCTGGCAGAATCTATGAAAGGTGAACACACCTGTGCCCTGCACCAACACATCCACTCCTCAACAGATGGGCCCAGAGACACGTGAGAGTGACTGTGACATCACTGCTTGGGACAGGCTGACAAACTCACATCAGCAGTATGGTGGGGAAGTAAACTGCGGTTATTCTTTCCAAGTATAATATTATATCACAGGGAGGATGAATAATCTGTAAAGGCACACACAATGCCACAAGGTATATGAATCTCATACACAGAAGGGGGAACAAAAGGATCCTGGAACCAAAACCAGGTGCTCATGATTTCAACCACATGGAGAATGACAAGGGAGAACCACTCATCTATCTTGGCAGCAGAGTTACCCCAGCCTGAGGGCCTGAAGGGCTTCTGGGTGTTGAAAGCATTTTGGTTTTCTATCTGGAGACTTTTCACAAGTGCCTCACACCCTTGGTCCACATGGTTCAGATGGGCTTACTTCACTCCTAGCCACTAAGATGGCATGAGACACAGGCCCAGCCAATCAGAAGTCAGAGTTTCCACTCAACTGTGGGTCAGATGGCACACAGGAATGGAACTCAGGCCCAACCCATCCCTGGATGTCACCTCCCTGGCTCCAATAATCCCAGGAAGGGCATGTGAATATCAAGTCCATTGACTAGGTTTCAATGTCCAGACTTCCTTCTGGAGTAGCAGAAAAGATATACTATTGACATGAAGCTTCTAGGAACTGTCCACTGCACTTAGGGGCAGAAACTGAGAAGAGACCAACATAGGAAAGCAGAACTCCAAATGGAAATGGAGAACACAAGCATGGGCACAAGGATGTCACTGAGTCCCTGGACCTGGCCATGTCTGCAGCTTGTCCCTTCTTCCTTTCCCGTCTCACTCTCTCTTCTCTCCAGAGAAGTTTCAGTTGGGTTTTCTGCCACTTGCTGTATCTTTCCATGAGTGCAGTCACGTTTCCTTTTTGGAAGTTTCTAGTGTCTAGAAAGTCCTTTGCTTGGAAGGTGCCCTGTCTCTGTGAGCCAACCTGTGTCCTCTGTACTGCCATCTAGAGGCAAACAGGCAGTCCACCTGACCACTGTCACTGATGGAAGACCCCATCTAGAGCATCTGGTTAGCTCAGAATTCCAAACTTTGCCCAAAGTGTCTGGAAACAGTTTCAAAATGAGAACAGGGAAAGGTAGTGGCAATGTGTGGCTGGAGAGAGGCCTGTAGGGACAAATCATAGAAGAATGTTTCAGGTACCAAGCTCCTGCAGAGTCTAAAAGTGTGCCACAACCCCTCCCTAGTCTCCAGAAAACTTTCTTGCTGGCCGCATTGCTGAGCTTGCTGCCAGCAATCCTGCCATTTTTCAAAGTAAGCCACGTTCTGTACGCCTGTCCAGGAACAATTGCCAGATTTATGAATTCAAGAACTCATGGTTATCTTTAAGTTTCATCTCATGACTTGCATTCATGCATTACTGGATTTTTTATTTTATATGTATCACTCAGTCTTGGATACATTCCTTAATTCCACTAGTAAGTATGAAGCTTGATTAAGTACTAGGCATTGCAGGAGGAGCTGGGAATAGGGTGGTGATGGCCCTGAGAGAGCTCACACTCCACAGGGAGTCACTGGTCCACAAGTACATTGGCAGGGAAGCAGAGTGCCCACACATGACCCACATGTAGGGGAGGACAGTGCCACATGACGCTGTTACGGAGAGTAGCTGGTGGGAAGGGGCACCACATGTAGTAGGCTAGGAAAGACCCCCATGGAGAGGACCTGGAGTGAGGGCCAGAGAGTGGAGGGGAGACGTGGTGGAGATGGGGGTTAAGGTCATGAGGGTCCGAATCCTGCACATCCTGGAAAACAGGGCAGCACCTGGGTTTCTGCTCTTAGTGAGATGGGTGACCTAGGAGGGTTTTTTGGAAAATCAATGATGGGATGTGACTTTCATCCAAGACAAAGCCACTGGCAGTGCTATGGAGGGACTGATGGGAATCAAGTCGAGGAGGCAGTGGGTGAGCATCAGTGAGTTTTCTTGACCTAGCACTGAATATCAAGCAGAATCCAACATGCTCCCAAGAGGAAAGGGTTCAGGTGGAGAGGAGTCATGGATAGCCACAGGTTTGGGCCTGAGAGTCTGCAGGGCTGGTGGTCATTGGATGCCCAAGGAAGCAGAGGGTGATACAGAGCCCTGGTGATGAGGCAACAGGTGGTCCATCTCAGACAGATGAAATGTGAACTGCTGATTGACACCAGTAAAGAAAGGTGTGCCCCTGTCAGAGGTCCAGTGACCCGGTCCAGAACCCATGGGAGCCATCTGTGGGGTTGCAGAGATTTAATCTGGGGCCAGCATGTGACAAATGGAGCCTCATGGGAGTGGGTGATATGGCCTAAACAGAGGGTCAAAGAAGGCCAGGGGCACCCCAGGAGCAAGGGTGGCATCATTCCAGGATGAAACTTTAGCAATCCCTCCCTCCCAGGCCTCTGCCTTCCAAAGCTGACTGTTCTGTCCAAGCCTGACATTCAGAGAGCATCAGGGAAGTAGCACAGCACAGACTCAGTTCCTCCCACCTCTTGGCCACTAGGTCCAAAAAGGCAGCTGAAGGACAGCAGAGATTCTTGTGGGTCTCCATCTCAGGAAACCCTGTCATCCCTTCCAGTGTCCTGGAGTGTCCCTGTTGGCTGTTCTTTCCTAGCCCAAGGCTAAGGGACATGTGGGGGTCTGATCTGGGTCCTGCAGAGGCAACAAAGTAATTTCCACAAACATCTTAAGGAACACACTATGGCCCACAGGCCTCACTGCCAGGAGCAGGAATACTTCTCTGCCTTCTGAGGGAGGTCAAGTAGGGACATACCCACAACTAAAGATCCTTCCGCCAGCTGAAGCTGCAACCATTGACTGCCCCTCTAGGCTGATAGCCCCACTGGCTGGTGGCCTGGCTGAGCTGAGGATACCTGAGGGATTCCCTTTCTTTATCCTACACCTCTGCTAGGGCTCTGGACCAGAACCTTCCCAGTCTGGTAGACTCTACTGCTTTTCCCTGGCCATTTCAAACGTGACTAACTGACCAGGGAGCGCTGCCCAGCTTCTGCTGATGTAAAGACAGGCTTTGGGACCTTCTGTTACACGTCCTGGGCAATGGATTTCCAGGGGAAACATGAGTCACTCCAGGCATAGTGGACAGGCACTGAGAGAAAGAAGTGAAGATGTGTCCTGCCCATTTGTGTGACAAACATCTCCCTGAGGGAACCCCAGGCGATGTGTGCCATGTTCCCTACACGTCACCTATGGAGTGTCCATGAGCTGCTCAAGCACAGGAGCCATGCCTATGAGTCTGAACCCAATGACAAGATATCATCTCCCTTCTGGATACCAGAACCAGAATTCACAACCCAACTAACCTGAGAAAAGGGTCCTCAGTCACAGAAACCTCAAGAAGGTAGAAATGCACACAGTCCAAGTGTCTACCCCAAACCCAAGCTGGGTGGATACAAGACCAACAGCCTCCTCAACCAAGGAGAAAGAGAAAACCCTGCAGAGGTACTTGTGAGGTACATGACCGATGATCGCAGAGGCCAGCCTGTTACACCATGCTGAGCCAGCAGTGTCTGGGCTCGGCTCCTTGACCTGGGTTCAATGCATAGAGGCCCTTATTAACTGAAATTGACACTTTTCCCATTGTCCAACCTCTGTGGACAAGTGAGTGGGCACTTCAGGGTCAGAAGGTGCTGTGCCAGGGGGCCCAGTTCCCAGCAGAACTCCTAGACACTCACCAGGAAGGTCCCAGAAACTACCATCTGGCTCTGTCTACCAGAAAAAGCACAAAGACCCTTCAACCACCACAGCCTTCTGGAGACCCCAGGAGTAGCAGGATGGAGGAGGCCCCCTCCTTGGCCCAGTTCTTCAGCAGGCATTTCTGTGAGCACCTTCTAGTTTCCCACTAGGCGCTGCACAGGCACCACCCCTTCTCCTAGAGAAGTTGTAGTCTAATAGAAACAGACAAATTTTAAAAGGAAGGAAATGAATAAACAAGATGATTTCAAAGAAGAAAATGCCTAGAATGTGGAAAAGAGAAAGGGTGGGCAGGAGACGGTCATTAGGGGAGGTTACACTGAATAGGTGAGGCCCTGATGAGAGACAAGCTAACAAAGACCCAAGACATGGGAGTAACCATAGGGTTCCAGGCAGCAGGATGGAAGTGCAAAGGCCCCAAGCCAGGTGACTAGGAACGGGGAGATGACAGCAAGCGTGTGATCCTGCAGGGCCCTGGTGCCACAGCCAGGATTCCAGGCTTTGCTATAACTGCAACGGGAGCCCATGGGAGGATTTTAGGCAGGGGTCAGACTTGGCCTGTTTTTTCCTCTACAAGGAAGATGGCTTTGGCTGCAGTAAGAGAAGTGGAAGAAAGGGGGTTCAGGATGGAAGCAGGAGAAGACAGCAAAACCCCAGGCAAAAACAGACAGGGGAGAGATTAACCAGGGGAAGAAAGAACTCTGGCCCACAAGCCCAACACACCTGAATCCTCTACTTCAACAAGCAGAGGAGCAGATGTCCCAGCAGGCTGTACTTCTGCTGTCCTTACCAACTTCTTGAACTGAAGTACAAGTCAGGAGAAATAAATAGTGCAGGGCCCCCCTAAAGGATATGTCTAGGCTAGATGTACTATTATTCTTAAACACAAGGCCTTGTGTTTTGTGGTCTCACGCATGTGAGGCTGAGCTACTTCCCAGCCCCAAGTCAGCAGCTTTATTTGCAACCAAGAATCAAGTGGTAACAGTTGGGCACAACGGTAGACACCTGAAATCTCAGCTACTGGGGAAGCTAAGGAAGGAGGATCACAAGTTTGAATATAGCCTTAGCAATACAGGGGGATCCTGTCTCAAAATTACAGAAGTAATAAGTGCTAAGATGGAGCTCAGTGGTACAGTGTCCCTGAGTTCAATCCCCAACACTGGAAGAATAAAAACAAAAGTGGACTTTCACTTATTAAGCAGGGAAGGAGTTCAAAGATGATGAAATATCTGCTGCATTATAAAAAAAATCATGATCCTGTTGAAGAGTATGTGGAAGACCTGGGCAAAGTGGTGCCAGCCTGTAATCCTAGAGGCTCAGGAGGCTTTGGCAGGAAGATGGTGAGTTCAAAGCCAGCCTCAGCTTCGGTGAGATGCCAAGTAACTCAGAGTCCAGTCTCTATATAAAATACAAAAAGTGGTAGGTATGTGGTTGAGTGACCCCTTCCCCTGCACAAAATAAAAGAGTATGAGGAAAAATTCATAATTAGTAAAATGAATACAAAGTAAATAAAAAGTTGGGAGAATTGCCAAGTCCAGGAAAAACACAAAGTGCAACAAGAAGACATACGACTGAGGTGCACTGAGTGGACACCACTGTGCAAGGCAAAACTGCTGCTATTTCATACAGATTCTGGATTCCAGTTTGTACCCCTGGCACTTCTGTGCCAGGATCGCAGCCTTGCAGTGTGTCAATGCTGCCACTCCAGAGCCAAGGATAGATCACCCTCCTCAGCCCTGTTCACTGTCTTAATGTGACACAGACACATCTCATCAATTGGGTCAGGCTACAAGTCCTGGCTATAAGAGAGGCCAAAATTTTGCAGTTCCCATGGTGGGGAGGTATTTGCTATGGATACAGTCTATCCCAAACTTATGTGCTGAAATCCTGGTACTCTGTGGTGATATTAAGTGGTGTGGCCTAAACTGAGAGCAATGTCACATGCCTCTAATCCCAGCTACTCTGGAGGCAGAGGCAGGAGGGTCACATTTTGAGGCCAGCCTCGGCAACTTAGTGAGACCCTCTCTCAAAATATAAAGGGCTGGAGATTTAGCTCAGTGCTAGAGTGCTCCTGAGTTCAACCTCCAATACCCCCAACAAAAAGGAGGTGAGTCCTGGTGTGAGGCCCTTAAGTCATGGTGGTGCTGCCTTGAAGGGAATGCTGTTCTCCTGGAGTGAGTTCTCAGGAAAGAGTTGTTACAAAATATGAGTGCAGTGCCTCCCCATCATGGTAGCCTGCAGCTTTCTGATGTGCCCTCTACCTCTTACATGCACTTCTTCTGTGATGCCATCTGCCATTAGTCCCTCACCAGAGGTTAAACTGATGGGGCTGTCCCATCTTGAATTTTCAAGTTCTAAAACTGTGAACTCAATAAACCTCTTTGCTTTATAAGTATCTGGGTCCATGTATCTAGTTATAAATACAGCCTACTATAGTATTATTGTTTCTGCCTTCTCCCAAGACTATTCAACATACTAATAGGTGAACTATGCATGGAAAGCCATTTAATAGCTGGGCCTAATGAGAATGAGAAACTGCATCCACTTCTTTCCTCATTTACTCTCTGATGTTAGTAGAAAACATCCCCCTGAGGCTTCCTTGCAAAGAGATGCAAAGAGCGTTGGAGTTTTTGAAAATGCACATCTAACTGGGCACAGTGGTGCACACTTGTAATCCAGCAACTCAGGAGGCTGAGATGGGTGGAATGCAAGTTGGAGGTCAGCCTGGGCAATTCAGTGAGACCCTGTCTCAAAAATAAAATAAAAAAAGGCTAGGGGATGTGGCTCAGAGGTAAAACAACCTGATTCAATCCACAGAATCAATCAATCTCTCTCTCTCTCTCTCTCTCTCTCTCTCTCTCACACACACACACACACACACACACACACACACACTCACTCACTCACAAAGGAAGAAAGAAAGCAAAGAAAATTCACATCTAAAGGTGTATCTAATGTACTATTTTACTTAAATTATGAAAGAATTCTGAGTTTGAAATTCATTTTCCTTGGAATTTGAAACATCTATCCATTTTTGTATAGCTTTTAATATTTCTTTTGCTTTTAAAAAAGTCCATGGTAAATCTGTTCTTTGATCAGTATGCAGCATTTTTCCTTCTGGTGAGGTTACTTCTAACTTCTGGAGACATTTTATTTCATTTTGTTTTTCGAGAAAGGGTCTCACTACATTGCTCATGCTGGTCTTAAACTCTCCAGCTTAAGTCATCCTCCTGCCTCAGCCTCTCAATTAATCGGGATCACAGGAGGATGCCTGGCATAAGTCACATGCCAAAGGCTGCAGCTCACTAACCGGCTCTGGGGCTCCTCAGTACAAATAAGAGAGGCCACACCAGGCAGCTGCATTCTTCTCTGAATTTGCCTGAAGTCTAGTCCACCTCCTCTCTTATTTGCTGAAGTTTGAGTCATTTTCTTCTTTTGGGACTGCTATTCCTATGAAGAAGACCTTCTTTGGCTAGAGTGTCAGGGAGGTTGGATCTTCTCCAAATTTTTAACTGCAAAAACATATTTCTCCTCCCTTCCCCCAAACACTGCTTTCTTCCCCAAATTACCTCTCCAGAATGAGTCATGAAAGACCACTAGCAAAGTCCCTGCTGCCTGGCAGCTCAAATGTGCTTTGGTGGCAATGAGCATCATCCCACTCTTGCCTGACTCTGAGCTGCTTATTTGTTGGGGGAAAAAAGAAAAAAAAAAAAACACACGTAAAACAGAATCTCAGAAACCTCCAGTGCAAGCTCTTACAGGACTTTAGCCTAACTGCAACTTCTTCACCCTGTTTCCCTGCTTGCATGCCACTCCCATTTTGAATTACTGGCCTTTCTCACGGCCTTTGCCAGTGCCATCCACTGCTCCCTTTGGTGGTACTAAAGCATACCACAGGAGTATTTCCAGACACTGAAACAGGGCTGTACATACAGATGACTCAGATGAATTTTTTAGAGTTGTTTGTTAATTTTATTTATTTTTTTGAGAGGAAACTAATTGATCAGAGCCATGCCTGGGTTCTAATTCCAGTTGATAGCTGCAGAAAGTAGATTGAGAAACTTGAGAATTTGACTGATCATGTGGATCTGTTTTCAAAGCCCAATCTAAAGGAAAATTCATTCCTGTTGGGCTGGAGATGAAATGAAAGGATGTGAGGGAGGGGTCACCTGCTCACTGAATTTGTGGTGTTACTTCCTCCACCTTGGGAACTTCTGGAAATACTCTGATCACAAAGAGTGGAAAGAAACAGAGAAAGAAAGAAAAGACTTGACAAAACACCAGAGCTCCAACCCAACTGGGTGAATTCCAGAAGAAGAATCTGTCCCTTCTCCCAACCCTGACCCTGGGCACAGTTAACTGCACAGTCAGCCTGGATCCAGCAGGTGTGCTGGGGAGGGCTTCTTAAGAGCAAGAAACCTAAAATATGGCTTCTGTATGAGATGCAAGCAGAACCTTAGAAACCTGATGGAAGAGGCATGTGCTAAACCATCACATTTCCCAGGGGCCAAGCTAGAGCCTTGTGGGCTGCCAGCCCAGTTCCTGGAAGGATGCTCTAGGGACCCTGCTGCAAGAGCAGAGGAAAGTGGGTGTGGATGATCCCTTCCCTCAGCATTGAGGGAGGACAGCCAGGACTTGCCAAGACATTTCTGGGGGAGGAATTGGAGGCCAATACTAAGGGATAAGGAACAAATAACTCCCACTGCTGATCAACAAAGAGAGAGAAATGTTGGAGATACCCAAATGTGGAGAGCAGTGACACTGAATGGAGAGCACTGTCTGAGTTTGGGGTCTCTAATGACCTCATGGCTGTTGCATGCCTGGTGCCTGAGAATGTTCCTGTGCAACGGCACAGGATGCTTAGCTGCTGTGGCAATGCCCTGTATGAGGAGGCTCTGTGCAAAAGTCTTATCGGCCTCAACCTTAAACTCAGGCACATAGCTCCTAGGATAGAGGAACTCTCCTGCTAGACAACCACAAAATTCCATTTCTGAGGTTGCCTGTTTAACTGTCATTTTAAACAATGGACTTTCTTGAGCACTGCACAAAGCCCTTAACATTGCACATTGCAACTGTGGATTGCAACTGTGGAAAAGCAACATAAATGTTTCTAGCCCATTTACTGTCTGAGTACAAAGAATAAGGCTTGTGTAGTCTTTAACCTGAAAATTAGACATACATAAACAAAGACTGCTGGGTAACTCTTTAAATCTGCTTCTCCATCAGAGAGAAGCACTCCAACTGATCCCAGCAATTAATTTTCAAAATCTGCATGTGTAAGTATTTTATTTTCTATTCCACACCGCCCCTGGTCAGAACCTGCAAGAATAGCACATTGGCCATGGCACCAAAACACATAAAATTGGGCACAGGGACATGAGAGGGATCACAGGAATGTGCTTTTAGAACAGGAAGGACATGGCAAAATATGTGATGGAACCAAGAAAAGGAAGAGACAAAGAAGGCAAGAAAAGAATTCATCCTCAAGAATTCAGATCAGGAAATGAGGATCCAGGAAAGAAATCATAAGAGGGTGGTCAGGGGAAAGACATCTCCTGGCAGGGAGCTGGCCCCAATCTCTGGAACAGGTCTGCCCTCCTCTAACCCAGCCAGGTTCAAGGGCAAAGTTTAGTAGGAAATGCTAGTGAGGTACTGAGCAGAAAAGGCTAGGTCCAGAATTGAGGTAGGGGAGGGGACGACCCATGCAGAACTGCTTGGTCCCTCTTGTCCCAAACAAGGCATCCTTGTCTGGAGACTGCTGAGGACCTGGCTTATCCCTTCAAGGGCAGTGGTCAAGACTCTGGGGATTCCATCACCTGGTAGGCAAAAAGGATGTGATCAGAGTAGGAGAGGAGAACATTGTACTTGTCCAGACAATCACAGTGTGGTTGCAACCTCCTGCCTCCAGTTGTGACCTCCTGCACCTGTTGGTCTCCTCAGTGGGGTCATGTCCACTCTGGGGGATGCCCCAACCTCCCCTAGCCTCCATACAGCAGATGTCCACATTCTCCTGTTCCACACACCCTGGGCTGAAAAAGCCCAACAGTGGGCATTATGTGGAAGAGGGTGCTGGGAACCCACAGAGATCCTCACAGTTGTGATTTCTACCAAGTGTCGGAGCCTGAGGCTGGGTTTGGTCTCCTTGGATATGCTTACACACAGTAGTTGGATCCTGGAGAGGCCAGAGGTTGCCAACATTAGTATTGGGATGGAAACCACAGGGCCTGGGGCAGGCCTTCAGGGCAGAGGTGCAAGTAATAAGAGGGTTTTGGAGGAAGGACATGGCCCAGGATATGTGGCCCAGGGCAGGTGCCCTGGGGCAGGTGTGGGACCAGAATCCACCCACTTCTGGTGTCACCAGCAAATGCTCACACCCTCAACTAAGCAAAGTGCTGACCAAACAAAGTAACTCAGTCTTCCAAGACCCCAGTTGCTCAAGGCCAGGCCTTTGGAGTTCTTTATTTAAATCCCAATACCCAGAGCAGGAGCAGGACTTGGGACTCAATGCACAATGATCCTGATCTTGGTGCCTTAAAACCAGTGGACAGAAGGTGCCATTTGCAAAGTGTGTGAAGGCTGGTGATCTGCCAAGCCTCTTTTATGTTCAAACCTTATGGATAATTTATATACATATATATATATAAATTAAAATATATAATAAAAATATATAATATTTTAAAAATATATTATATATTTTTATTATATATTTTATAAATTATAAAATATATAATAAAATATATAATAAAAATTTTATATATATAAAGTTTCCATAAGAAAATTTACTAAAATAGTGCCTGAAGTATAAAAAAAATTAGTTATTTTTAAATTATAAGTTTAAATTCCACCCCCATGGTACTTTCCATCATACTCTGCTATCCTGTTTTAAATTACAGGCAGCATCCGGGCAATGCTTTCCTTCCAGGGACTTCAATGATTCTATGTAGAGTCAACTTTGCACTCTTCCTTCTACCACCTCCAGCTTCCCATTCCCAATATATGGGATTCTCTCCAACTGTCCTAAATGCTCTCCAGTATTGTGCATCTTCAAGTGCAAAATCTCAATAGTTCCCTACTACCTACCTACCACAGTATTAGGGGATCCTTTTCCATGCAGAGAAATGGCCACAAGGAAGATCCCACCAAAGCCACAAAGTTTGAAGGAGAAGATGGAGCTTAACCTGTTCTTTAAGGGAAGGGTAAGAATGCAACAAGCAGAAATTAAGAGAAAAAGGCAAAGTAAATGCCATGAGAAAAAGGGCAGTGTATTCCACATCACTTCACAGGTATTTACAAGTAAAAAAGAAATAGGAATACTGATTTTAGCCAACTAAAGGGAATGTGGAAAAAGGAATGAGTGAAAAGAGAGGGAGAGAAACACAGGATACAGAAAAAAGGAATTTAAATAGATACAAAGGGAGGATGGGTGACTAAAAATGCCAAAATGAAATTAGAAAAATGGACAAGAAAAAACAAGATATATACATAAACAAGGATCTTCCCAATTGTTTTTATGTTGTTCTTTTTGCAGAAATGGGGATTGAATCAAGGAGTGCTCTACCACTTAGCTACATCTCCAAACTTTGTTGTTGTTGTTATTGTTGTTTTACATTGAGACAGGGTCTTGCTAAATTGCAGAGGCTGGCCTCAAACTATCCATTCTCCTGTCTTAGTTTCCTGAATCACTGTGATAAGAAGCATGCACCCCCATACCCAATAGAATTGCCACCTTGTTGGCAAAATTTTAAATGAGAAGAAGTACTCCTTAATGTTTAGCTTACCAGATAATGACATCAAGGTGCAAAGCCAGTAGGCAGATTTGAGATTTTCCAACTCCAGATTAGAATATCAATAAAACTAAAAGACCTGATATTGCAGATGAAAGAGTCCTTTGTTCATTCTGACTTAACAATACCCTATCACCCACTACTTCCTCGCCAAGGCTTGGCTCCAGGAATTGCTCCAGTAAACAGCAGGTTTCCCCCCCTCATCCTATTTCCCAAAGGACTCACCAGCACTCTAAGCTCAATCATCTCCTATGCTGAACATGATCACACCTTTTCACAAGAGCATCACTTTCCAAATAACTGCAAATCTCTGACAACCATGACTGCTTCATGTGTTATTTGTCTCTCTAAAGAAAGTTAGGGTACTAATAAAGCAAAATGAGCTCTCTAAAATACTTGCTAAATGAGATTACCTCAACTCTTCAAACCTAATCCTAGGTAGAGGCCTACTGATATGATTACACTCTGATGCATCCTTCTCCATAACTGAGAATCTTCAAATACTTATTGACTAAGAGTAGAAACAGCAGTTATGATAAACCATTCATTCAGTCCTACAAGTGATAAAGGACATAGAGCAGGTTTTAAATGGGACAGTCACTAATATAAGGCGATTCTGAATTATTTCAATGATATTAAGATTGTGGAAATTGTGCCTAAAATAATTGAGTTTTGTTATAAATGAAGAATATTCAAATTATGTAGTTAAAACAACTTTAGAAAACACATTACTATATATTAGCTCAATTTAAAATTTGTCAACTTTGATTACTGAAGACATTTGTGTATATATGTACGCACTTAATCAATTACACTGATTGATAATTATTAAAAATACTAGGGATGAGTTAACAGAAAAAAAACAGGCTCTTCGGTTTCAAATCAAATAATACCTGACATACAAGAAAAACACAGTTTATGTTGATGCTAAAATGGGAAAGACTATGAATCTTTCATAATAAAGGTGGTGACAATCCCAGCTTACACTTGTTATTAACCATGTGTCAAGCACAATTGACTGAGAATTAACCTGTTTTCTTATCTGCAATATGATATATTATATATCTCATAAGGTTGTGTGAGGATTAAACCAGAAATGCAAAACTTCAGGAGTTGCAATAGCTAAGTGATCAATAAATGGTTACTATTGTTACCATTTGGGACAGTGCAATCAGGTACCCAGGTTTATTGTGACCACCACGAATAAGACTGACGCTGGTAGGGAGAGAAACTTCAAGGACAAGACCCACTAGTTGTGCAGGGAACGAACACAAGAGTGTATCTGACCTTATGACCTTAGGGCTTTGTTATTAAGAGCCCATATTCTTAAATCATAGGTATTAGATATGAAATTCAATTTTAGAGTCAAATAAAAATGTGACCTTGACTTTGAAAGAAAAATAGAAAGTACCTTGGGCTATGGTGAATGAGGAAACCCAAGTTCCAACTTGAGGTAGCTATTACTACTATGCCCTTATTCTGAAGCTTGGTGAGTTGCAAATGATGGCATGGCCAATATCTTCTGTGACCAGAGTGTTATCAGACTTCTCAAAAACAAATTAAATACTAGTCTGGAGGCCAGAGCAATAGGGAGAGGATGATGTACTCAAGGTCCCTTAGAGCAACGCAAACAACAGAAACCAGGAATGAGTTGTATACATAACCAGGGAATCTGCTTTGACAGTCACTGTATGCTGAGCTTCCATCAGAGAGATGGTAAGTGAAGTGGGATTAAGTAGCTGTGGCTAATTTAACTAGATGGAGAACATTATGTCTTCAAAATGTAATGAAAGTTTTGGAGCACATAATGTGGAAAAAGGAGATTCAGATAACATAACCTTATAAATGACTAATCATTCTGTGAGTTTTCCCCACCAAAGATGGCTATTTATCTTCACAATAAAGATTCATGCTGCATCTTGAAACAAAAAGAACTATTCATTAAGGATGATAACCCTCCATAACAGAAATACTTAGAATAAATTTTTAAAGTTAGAAGAGCATTTTCACATGAATAATAATTGAACCTTAAAATCCCCTGGATTTTTCTACTATAATGTGGCCACAAGAAGCCTCAATTTTTAACTTATCATTTTAAGAATTATATACAGCAGAATCAAATGTAAGTTGTTAGAAAAATGGGAAAAAAATTACCTTGGTCTACGGTGAATGAGGAAACCCAAGTTCCAACTTATGGCAGCTACTACTATGCTGTAGAACTGCCACAGGGATGGCTGGCACAAGAAGGAAGCCTACTAATATTAAAAGAAGCCAGAGACCTGCATTTTTATTTAAAAGTATTATTTCAAAACCTAACCCCCACATAAATATTAAGCAGGTTAAAAAAAAAAAAAACTCTTGGCAAGCCATTTTCCAAGACCCTGAGTTTACAAATTCTATGCCCAACCACACTAGCATTTTAATGGCATTCATAATCTTCTCAGGTCCTAATTTTTCCCTACAATTTTGCTTTCTGAAATTTGCCTCAGCTTATGGAATCAGAACAAATGAAGCATAAAAATGCTAAAAAAAAAATACACTTTCTGTATTTTCATTTTCTTGACCTGATTTAGGAGAAATTCCAAAACAGGCACAGGAGAGTAATCAAATTAGTACTATACATAAAACTCAAACTCCTTAACAATAAGTTTTATTTCAATTAAAATATTTCTATAACAACTTCTGATCAGAAATACATTAACTGAAAATAACTCGCTTGTAATGAAAAGCAGACTGTTAAGGCTAGTAAATATTTTTCTTTATTTTCTTTTCATTTTTTTTCTGGTATCAGGGATTGAATCCAAAGTACTCAACCACTGGGCCACATCCCCAACCCCACCCCACCCCCCGTTTATACATTTTGAGACAGTGCCTTGCTAAGTTGCAGAGGCTACCTTTTAAATTGTGATCCTCTCGATTCAGCCTGGGATTACAGGTGTGTGCCACCCAGTGCAGCAATTCTTGCTTTTTACAAACCATTGTACCTTGTATTTTTAAAAGAATTCTTTAACCTTTAGAATCCTTAGCCAGGGACAATGAAGGAAAACACTCTCCTATGGTTTCTGATTGATGCTTTAATTTGGATTTAGCTCATCATCAGTGTAGTATGTTTGTTATATTCTCCTTAATACCTCTCCTGATGTTATACTGACAATTTGACCAAATGAGTTTAAAAATATCCTGAATATTTGAGTGTATTTTATAAATTTACAATCACTAGTGCTTAACATATTGTTTATAATATTAGCTATTTTACAGGTCCCCATCTAAAACAATCTACTGATGGAAAAAACAAATGCTGCCAATGGTTATACTTCCTCTCCTCCGCAGCTTCAACAGTGCCTGAAGACTCCTTCCACCAAGTTGCAGATTATATGCATACTAAACATTTTTCCCTATCTTATTTTTGTTCTTATTTTTGATGACTCAAAAGTCACTGAACCTGTCTTCTGGGTTGTCTTTTTGGCATTGTCCACTCCCACTTGCCTCCTTAACTGCCAATTTACTTCATCCAGGATCCATGAGTATTTGCCTGAGTGTTAAAGATGCAGGTGTTTTAACAATCAATGTTTATTCTGGAAGCCCAAAGAAAGCTAGTATAGCAATAGCCGCATGGGTCAATTAAGGTATTTAGGCATTTGTTTCTCATCTGTCTCATGGGATAATGCTATCATTAGCGAATTAAGTATGATAATGTATTTAAAGTGTGCAATGCACACACAATAGAGAATAATGGTGCCATTGGCCAATACCGGTTATCCCACTCCATTTAGCATCTAAATCAGAGACAGCTATTTCCTACTTCAGCAGAAGGACTTTAAATCGAAACACCACACAAGACACACGAGTCTGTTTGAATTACTGCAACCCAGCTCTATTAGGAGTTTGTAATAACCACCGTAATAATTCATTTTATCTTTCAATGCAACATCACTTACAAAGTCCGAGGAGTCACAAAATCAAGGATCCTCTACATTGTGAATACACAATGGAAAAATGAGATGCAGAAAGAGAATGTGAGGAGGGGGCACACATATTTTAAAATAACCCTATTTCCACTTAGCATGTGCAACAACCACAAAATAAATCCTAAATCCAGCAGCACAAACAGATGTTTCCTAAGGAAAACAAAAGGCTAGAGATTGTGCAGAAAGCTTAACGAAAGTAAGTCTGGATGTCTGTAAAGTATCATTCTCAAACAAACACCATGGGAACTAGTCAGACGCCACCCCATCCATTATTCCCGAATCCCAATCTCGAAGCCCTGACAAAAAGTTGAGAGAGAATCAGACACAGCACAGATCCTGTGGCACACCAGAGCACTAGCAAAGAAGTGGGGGAACACAATGCAGAAGCAGCTTACTATTCCCAGGTAGGCAAACAGGAGGAGGCACCCAGCTGGCCACAGACCCTGGGGAGGTGAGTGTCGGGAGGAGTTGGGCGCAGCTCCGTGACTGGGAGGCAATGTCCTGGGGAAAGGGAGGAGATCGGGCGTGCGGGCTCATAGGGACTCTGGCCGGCGTAGCGAGACAAACACCCCACACTCACAATTCTGCCATCCCCGCTCCTTCCTGCAGCTCCCTCCAGTTCTCCTCAGACGCTCCACCCCGTGGGTCCACGGAACCGCCAAGCAACAGCACCCACACTGTCAAGGAAACCTATAGAATGCGCCTGGTCCGCCTCATGTTAACTCTTGGGACAGATTCACCACCTGCCTTCTGCTCATGCGCACAGGGGTGCAGCGAGTGCACTCGACCAGCAGGATCGAGGTCGGGGCCAGGAGGGAAAGTGGTAGTGCCCTAACCCCAGTGCGCAGGACAGAAAGGCAGTGCCTTATCCCGCCTGCGGTGTGGTGCGTCCAATCCACCGAAAAGTCCAAACTGGGAGTGGAGCACTGCCTTACCCCACTGCTTGCGGCTGGTCCACCCCGCCAAAAGTCCGAAAGTGGGCGTGGGGCGCTGCCTTAACCCCGCCTGCTTGCGGCTGGTCCAACACGCAAAAAGTCGAAATCTCCGCGTGGATGGGTGATGCCTTACCCCCGCCTGCGTGGGGCTGGTCCACCCTGTGAAAAGTCCTAACCTGGGCTTGGAGCAGTGCCTTACCGGCCTCCGGTGCGGGGAAAGTCTGAAACTGGGCGTGGGGTGGTGCCGCTCACCCAACCCGTGAAATGTCCCATCCTGGGCGTGGGGCGCTGCCTTACCACCCCTCCTGCGGGTGGGCGGGTGGCGGTGCCCTACCCGGCCTGCTGTGCTTTGGTCCACCTCGCCAAAAGTCCCAACCTTGGTGGGGGCGGTGCCTTAACCCTCCTGAGGTGCAGCTGGTCTGACACGGGAAAAGTCAGAAACTGGGCTTGGGGCTCTGCTTTACCCCGCCCGTGTGTGGCTGCTCCAACCCCCCAAAAGTCTGAAGCTGGGCTTGAGTGCAGTGGGACCCGCCTTCACTGAAAAATGGCTGGCACCAGGGTTTTATCGCCAGATGGTTGGCATTTAACAATCGCTCAAGCTGATTGTTAAGATGATTCTTGCAATAAGTCTCTGTGTCCTCTTCTTCAATTCCTTACATTTCCCAAATGTCCCTCTTTGTTTTCATGTTTCATTGATTTTTAAAAAATATATATTTTTAGTTGTAGATAGACACAATGTGTTCGTTTGTTTTTTAATTTATTTTTATGTGGTGCTGAGGATCAAACCCAGTGCCTCACGGATGCAGGGTAAGCCCTTTACCACCGAGCCACAACACCAGCCCTGTTTCATTGATTTTGTTGTAATTAAAGGGAGCAGATGTTGATAGCACTGATAATACTGATTGACCCTTCTGAGGGATAATAAAATAAGAAGGTGCAGAAGGAACATTATGGAGTACCCTTTCTGCTACCTAAAGCGTGGTCTTTGTCCCCATTGCCTAGCCAATAAAGATGGCAGGGTTTGAGAAAAATGGGGAAAAGAGTTTTATTGTTTTGCTAGCTAAGGAGAAACATGGTGGACTCCTGTCCCAGAGGGTGTGATTTTCTCTGCCTTCTGGAATACAGGACTGTTAAGAGGAAAATGGAGGCTAGCATTCAAATATGATGGGTAGATATAATTAGTGGGCATCTATTGGGTGTCCTTGATAGCTGTTGCTGGAATTCTTAGATTTGGGATAATGTAGGTTTTTATGGCTACTAGTTTTCATGTAAGCTACTAGTTTTCCTCTAAGAACTGTTTCTGCTTTACTCCATAAGTTTGCGACCTTTAATTTTCACTTTCATTTATTTCCAAGTTCTTTGCAAATTTTTAGTTGAATTTCCTCGTTGAACATGGAAACCTACATTATAAAAGAAAAGCACTCTCAACCCAATAATCTACCCTTCTAACTTACAAAAAAGGAAAAGGCAAACCAGAAATCTAAGGAAAACAAAGGAAGGAAATAATAAAGTGAGAACAGACATTAATAAAATAGAACTTCAAAAAAATACAGATGAAACCAAACATTTTTAAAAACCTTTTGAGAGGGACAATGAGTATCTAAATAATCAATATATCTAAGATGAAATCACTGGAAAAACACAGAGGTAAATAAAAATGAGAAGATTTAAATTACTAAGTTTAGAATGACTCATGACCAAAGTTACAGTAGCACTCTACCACTGAGGGTGAAGGGTACCCCTTCACTTCGGTATTTTATTTTGAGACCAGGTATTACTTGAGACCAGACTGGCCTCAAGTTTGTGATCCTCCTGCCTGAGACTCTCAATGAGCTGAGACTACAGGCATATACCCACGTGCCCTGGAAAACCAATGTTATTTTGATACCAACCACCCCCAAAGACCTTTAATTATGGGGAAAAATGACTATCAACAAATGTGTTTTATAAATACTGTCTCAAAAAAATGGGGGTAGCATGTCTGGGGATATGGCTCAGTGGTTAATTATCCCTGGGTTCAATCCTTGGTACCAAAACACAAAAATTAGCAAAAATAAAATAATATATTGAGTCACCAGTGTATAAATGGAAGTTTAGTTCAGTACATACTGTACTCTTCTCCATTGCAACAGTGTATTATTTATTAAGATCTATCATTACTCCTAAACTAACATCTGGCTTTGTTTCAATTTTAGAGTGTCTGACCCTGTCTCTGACCCAGGGAGAACACAAGGCAATGAACTGGAACCTCAGCAGATGGTAATTTGAAGGACAAAGTGTACTAGACATTTCTAAACCATAAAAAATGTATTATAAATGTAAATTTTCTATCAGATAGTAGCAATTTGGCCAGATAGGTCTGGCAATGGGAACTGATATAGCATCAAAGCTAAGAGGGCAGGCTAAGGTTGGACAGACTTGGATTAGATTTCAGCATTTTACTATTTCTGTATTCATGAGCACATTACATAGTTATTCTAGATACTGTGGTATCCTGTACAGAATCCTCTCCTAAAGGCTACACATTCTACTTGCAGCTGCTGGGAATATCAGCCAGTGTTAGAATATACTAGGATTGTTCTTGGCATTAGGAAATTTCTTGCTGAAGGCTTTAGCATGCATAAATTGGCTATGGATCCAGGGCGAAGTTTCTTAGTTCTGGTCACTTAAAATACAAGCTCTACTTCCAGCAATAAGCAGGCAACTTGAATATACTGATTTCCCATTGTATAGGGATGACTGAAGCACAAATAAGAGTTCAAATTATTTTTTCACCTAAAACAATTGATATAATTAGTGCTATAACTTTTAAATTTTTTTCATCATTGACTGGATATAACATGCCAAAGATCAAGAGGATGAGCATGCATCCTTCATGCCTTCACAGAAACAACACTGTATTTCACATTTACCTTTGCTTGGTTCAAGATACACCCAATGAACTATGAACCTCTAATAGCCATGGAGGGAAGAGGCTTTCCAAAGCCCAGATACTAATGTAGCCGATTAAAATCTGGAGGAGATCAAATTTGCAGAATACCTCAAGCATGACTTAAGATTTAAAGCCTCTTAAAGAAGCACTTCAAATTATGCCAAGTGGTGTATGCCCAGTTGCACTGAGAATGTTTCAGTTCTTAAAGAGAAAGGGTATTAAGAGTTTCTGGCATGCCAAACAATAGATAATGTTTCATTCCATTATATTCTATAATGAGTGTGTGTCATCCCAGCCTTTCTCTGACTGTAATTCATGCATTCTTAAAAACTTATTAGAATGCATTGAATCAGAGCACTGAAGACAACAAAAATAGAGACAACATTTGACAGCAAACCAAATAATGTTAGTTTTGTTTTGTTTTGTATTTTTCCCCCATGGCACATGTAAATAAAATGTCAGACACCCATAAGTTTTTATGTAAAATTATTCATAAAGGGAGGTGATGTCTCAGGCTCTGTTACGTTACTACCACAGCGAATTAACTCACTGGCACATGTTGCCTTCGAAGGGTTGTTCCTTCCCTAAGTGTCATGTCACATTAGCAAACATTTCAAATCATATTGTTCACCATTAAACATGAGACTCATGTAAATTGCCATAATTAAAATGCAGGTCTTTCACAGCAAAAATATTAAGGTTTTTCCATGGTCAACTTCATTTTTCCCCATGTGAAAAAGATATGAGTGTAAGATGTAGGGTAATTGTCCTGGAAATTTGGGGGTTGGATCTTAGAAAATTATCAATCGATGAACAAGTCACATCTGTTGGATAAGGAGGGTGGAACATCACAATCTCCTAAAGAAGTTAGGGAAGACTATACAGGTTTCCCAATTATCTACAGAGCCACATAATGGAATGTTGATGTGAACTGAGGAGATGCTGGGGAGACGCAGAGGTGATACCTTGACTGCTTTCTCAATACTTGGAATTAGGGATTTTCCTTTTCACTCCCAATTTTGAAGTAGAGTAACAATGATCAAGGCCACAGCCAAATGTAGCCTGTTACAGAATATGTTTTCAATAACTAGTCTTTTTTCAGTCTATTCAAAAACAATGTCCTAAGTATTACCTTATTTGTTTTTGTAGCAGGGATTGAACTCAGGGATCCTTAAGTTCATTGTCCTAGTATCTTAATATTACCAAAATTTTGAGGTAAAGTGAGAATTTAGTGTCAGTATTTGAAAAGTCAACTCTGTGTCCTTAAAGTTAGTATTTAATTTGTAATTTAAAAAATAACAGTTCTAACATTACTGGAACCCAAATCATACTGATTAAAAATGTACAAATGAAAATTGTAAATATATGTTATAAAAATAATTTATGTTCAATTTACAAAGTCATTGGAAATTTTAGAGAGTGTAAATTCACTTGCTTCTGGGCAAATAATGGGTTTCTCCAAATACAACAAAAGATAAAGTCCCCCTTGCTTTTTCTAAACTCTTTAAAATACATTTATTTATTTATTTGTTTGTTTATTTATTTATTTACTTATTAATTATGTGGTGCTGAGGATTGAACCCAGGCCTCAAGTGTGCTAGGAGAGTGCTCTATCACTGAGTCACAACCACAGCACCCTCCCTTACTTTTAAACTTCCAGTAAAATGGTACAAAATTTAACCAAGGAATACAGGGACAAATCTTCCTGTCTCAGACATACAATTTTGAGATTAGGATTTCATTGAGACTATAACTTTCAGAGATGCTTTATCCACCACAAAAGTGTTTTACATATAACAGAACAAATGAAAGTTATAGTTATAGTTCCTAGTAAGGGAAATTAATTCTAAATATTTTAAGCAGTAATTAAATGTATCAAATATTATTGCTAGCACAAGAGTCTTCAGGAGGAGCAGAACATCAGTTTTGAAGGTCATAAGGCCCAGAGATATGTGCAAATGCTACCAGAAGATGGGTCCCAGTGGAGTCACCAAATGGCATCATCACTGCAGCTCACAGCTGACCCAGAAAGTTTTTTGGAAGCTTGTCTTTGTTCTGAGGTGTTGCGTGAGTGTGTCTTATTAGAATATCCTGTGTCACTCACTGGTTCCAACTTAACTGGGAGGTAGGAGAAGTTGTCTGACTCTGTCACAGGAAGGCCTGGAATCAAAAGTTGGAGAATTTCCCAGCACAGGAAGAGTGTTCAAAATAGGTAGGCAACCCCAGTAGGTTAAAAATCTACCTCAGGGGGACTTGAATCAAGTGACTTTCCTCCTAACATCCCTAAACCCTTTCTTTCTAAGAAGTGTAATGCCTGGTAATACTGAGATGATTTACCTCCAACAACTTAAGAATTGTTTAGAGTTCAATCACCTTTACAATTCTAGGTCACTTTTTAAACAGTGATTTAATAGGACAGAGCAAAGCCCATTTAGCTGCAGAAGAAGAAATTAAAAACTTCAGGTATTCTAGACCTTTTAAGTGTAATTTAAGCTCTTCTGCATCTGCCCCACCTCACTTTTTTTCCAAAACAGTTTTTCTTTTCTTCTTTTCATTTTTACTTAGGGGTTTAGTGATAATGGTGTACTAAAAGTAATCTTTCAGATCTCTTGTCAATTGATATTTCCATAATTCACAAAAAAAACATTTAAAAGAAAAATAAAAGTGAGTTAAGGAACACTGAATTAGGTTAATATGCTTGTAAAAGTTATTTGAAAAAGTAAATGATAACAATTCTTGTTATTATAATACACAATAGAAATTATTAAAGCACAATAAAATGGATTTATTAACCAAATGGTCAGAAATTCAGAGATACTATGAATTGTACACAGTTGTATATGATAAATGAACTAGAAATTTGACAGCCTTAGTTTGAACTCCCTGATGACAGACAAGGATTCAAATAAGAGCAAGAAGACAAGAGACAAGAAAGGTGTGGAGAGCAATTGTGGTGAGCCGTTTCTGTGAACTGTGGCCGCCATTACAAGATGGCGCTGGTTTCCCCTGTAGTCTGTGACAAACAACTCCTTATCAGAATGAGTTGGCACGCTGTGACTTGGCACCCTATGAGAAAAGTCCACGTGGCAGCTTCGCATTGGGGCTTGAGGTGCTTTATTAAGGCTGGGAGGGGCATCCAGGGGATAGAAGAAAAAGTATCAAGGACCTGAATAAACTGCTGAGAGAAGATTCCCGAGTTGCGTCTTCCTTGCGGGCAAGGGGTCGCGACAAGCAATGACAGAGAGCCCCCCCCCACAAACACACCTAGGTCTGAGGGGCCTGCCACCCTGAGGAGGGACTGCCCTACTCCTCTAGGTGGGGGGGAGCTCCCCTCCCCACAACCCAAGTCAGAGGGGCTTCCCCTCTGGAGGGTGGAGTGCCCTCTTCCCTGGGTGCAGGGTAGGGGTGGGGAGCTCCCCCTTTACCCTGACACCCAGGTCCAAGGGGCTTCCCACCCAGAGGGTGGAGTGCCCTCTCCCCTGGGAGTGGGGTGGAGGGGGGAAGCTCCACCCCCACCATGACACCCAGGTCCGAGGGGCCTGCCCCCCAGAGGGAAGACTGCCCTCTCCCATAGGTGGGGGGGAACTCCCCCCCACACACACACAGGTCAGAGGGGCCTCCTCCTTGAATGGGGGAGTGCTTTCTCCCCTGGTTGAGGGGTGGAGCTCCCCCCTCCCACACCCAGGTCAGAGGAGCTTCCTCTCTGGCATGGGGAGTGTCCCTCTGCCCTGGGTGCTCTGGGGAGCTCATCCTGACACCCTGGTCAGAGGGGCATTCCCTCCTGGAGGGTGGAGTGACCCTCTGCCCTGGGTGCACTTGGGAGCTCCCCCCCCACCTGAACACGCAGGTCTGAGGGGCCTTCCCCCTGGAGGGTGGAGTACCCTCTCCCTTGGGTGCCGGGGTGGGGGTGGGGAGCTCCCGCTTTACCCTGACACCCAGGTCCGAGGAGACTCCCACCCAGAGGGGGAAGTGCCCTCTCCCCTGGGTGTGAGGTGGGGGGGAGATTCCCCACACACCCGGACACCCAGGTCTGAGAGTCCTGCCTCCAGAGGGTGGAGTGCCCTCTCCCCTGGATGCGGGGTGGAGGGAGGGGAGCTCCACCCCCACCAGGACACCTAGGTCCTAGGGGCCTCCCCCGCGGAGCTGGGACTGCCCTCTCCCCTAGGTGGGGGAGGGAGCTCCCCCCCACACACACACCCAGGTTGGAGGGGCCTTCCCCTTGGATGGAGGAGTGCTTTCTACCTTGGGTGAGGGGTGGAGCTCCCCACACACATCCAGGTCAGAGGAGCCCCTCCTTGGAGCGGGGAGTGTCCCTCTGCCCTGGGTGCACTGGGGAGCTCCCCCCGACACCCAGGTCCTAGGGGCCTCCCCCCTGGAGGTTGGAGTGTCCTCTCCCCTGGGTGACAGGTGGGGGTGGGGAGCTCCCCATTCACCCTGACACCCAGGTAGGAGGGGACTCCCCACTGGAGCTGGGAGTGCCCTCTCCCCTGGGTGCAGGGGGAGCTCCCTTCACCCACCCTGACACCCATTTCCTAGGGGCCTTCCCCCCAAGGAGGTAGTAACCTCACCCCTGGGTGCAGGGCAGGAGCCCCACCCTGACACCCAGGTCAGAGGGGCCTCGAATCTGGAGGATGGAGTGTCCCTCTGCCCTGTGTGCACTGGGGATCTCTCCCCACCAGGGTCACCCTGGTCAGAGGGGCCTCCCCCCTGGAGGGAGGAGTGACCCTCTGTCCTGGGCATGCTAGGGAGCTCCCCCTCACCCAGACACCCAGGTCTGAGGGGCCTCCTCACCGGAGTAGGGAGTGCTCACTTTCCTGGGTACAGGGGGAGCTCCCCCACACCCACCCTGAAACCCAGGTCCCAGGGGCCTTCCCCCGAGTGGGGAGTACCCTTGCCCCTGGGTGCGGGGCGGGAGCTCCACCCCTCCACCCAACACTGAGGTCAGAGGGGCCTCCCCCAAGGAGGGGGGCAGTGCCCTCTCTCTGGGTGCTGAGGGAGGGGGAGATTCGCCCCCCACCAAAACCCAGGTCCAAGGGGCCTGACCTCTGGAGGGGGAAGTGCCCTCTCCCCTGGGTGCTGGGGTGGGGGGGACCTCTCCCTCTGACACCCAGGTCATAGGGGCCTCACCCCTGGAGGGAGGAGTGCCCCTCTGCCCTGGGTGCTCTGGGGAGCTCCCCCGGACACCCAGTTTAGAGGGCCTCACCCCTGGAGCAGGAGTGCCCTCTTTGTTGGGTGCGGAGTGGGGGAGCCCCCCCACACATCCCGGTTATTGGGGTCTCCCGCCTGGATGGTGGAGTGCCCTCTCCCCTAGGTGCGGAGGGGGGAGCTCTCCCCACTGACACCCAGGTTAGAGAGGCCTCCCCCCTGGAGGTGGGAGTGCCCTCTCCTGTGGGTCCCGAGGGGCAGAGCTCCCACCCCACTCTCCCAGGTTACAGGGGTCTCACCCCTGGAGGGGGGAGTGCCCTATCCACTGAGTGCGGCTGGGGGGAGTGCCCTCTCCCCTGGGAGCGGAGGGGGGGAGCTCCCCACACACACACCCAGGTCCAAGGGGCCTCCCCCGCCCCAGAGTGGGGAGTTCCATCTCCCCTGGGTGTGGGTGGGTGGAGCTCCCCCCACCCACCCCAACACCCAGGTCCGAGGGGCCTCCCTACCCAGGGGGGAGTGCCCTTTTCCCTGGGTGCTGGGGGGGAGCTCCCCCCCCCATCCTGACACCCAGGTCCATGTGGCCTCCCCATGGAAGTGGGAGTGCTCTCTCCCCTTGGTGCAGGGGGGGGAGAGGGAGGGAGTTCCCCCACCCACCTGACACCCAACCAAAATGGGCTCTCCTCTCAAGTACTGTGCTGGCCCTGGGCACAAGGATCGCAGACGGGGCATGGCAGTGTCATGTATCTAGGGAGGCGTAGTAGCCCGGCACAAAAGCGGCTTTAGTAAAAGCAGGATAAAAGATAAGTGATTCTATGACATACTTATAATGGAAGAATCTCTAAAAAAAATAAACACTTAGAATTTCATGAACTTGAATATTTTGGATCATTCATCTTATCTCTAGCTACCCTAAAAATACTCATTTCATTGAAGTAAGATTGCTACACATTATGTCCTTCATTTAGGATGAATTAAATGAAATTACCTGGCACATCTGACACTGTGGTTTGAATGTGTTCTCTCCACAGTTAAGCAGTTAGTAGCATGATCGTCTTAGGAAAGGCTACATAGGATGTGGATGTAGCTCAGTGGCAAAGCTCTTGCTTTGTGTGTGTGCAGCCTGGCTTCAATCATCAGCCCAGGTTGGGCAAGCTGCACACTATATGAGAATGCAGCATCCCCACCAATCCTCCTCCAGGGAAGAAGTGGTCTTTTCCAGGTTACCCAACCTGCTATCACCTGGATCTTAGACTTCCCAACCTCCAGAACCAGGAGAAAATACATTTCTGTTCCTTATAAGTTATTCATTTGTGGTATTCTGTTCTAGTAGCACAAGTGGAATAAGTCAGAGTTAGTTAATGAAGTGTTCTACACTTTATATTGAATGTGGTTTATACACAGCAGTCTCCCCTGCCTCTATCTGAGGATGTCATTTAATTTACCCATGGTTTCATTTACTCCCTCCGTGGTCAGGCTGTGGTTGAAATACCAGTATGTCTTCGCTCTTTCCAGAGAGATTAGTGCATGTGAGAAAATCCTTTATTACAGCCTATTGTTGTGTTTCTTTATTGAGTTGTTATTAATTTATTTTATTGAGTTATTGTTCATAACTAACTTATAAGTTAAACTTTATCGTAGGTATGCATATACAGGAAAAAACATCACATGTATGGCATATGTGTGCACACCATGCTCTGGATAAGTTTGACATAAATTTTAGACCTGCAATTTTGCTTATAAATAATATATATGCATATTTATAATATATATAAATAATATATATTTTTATTATGTTTTTTTATATATATACACACACACATATACATAAAAGGTAAGTTTTAAAAAACGCACTATCATTAGATGATCTAAAATTGAATTATCATTCTTTAATCCATAAAAGCCAATCAGTATTCAATCTCCTTACTTGTCTCTCTCAATGTTTCTTAACAAGTGTATGTTGCAGTTGGTTAAGATATCTGATAAGTCTCTTTTCATCTACAGATTTTTCATCCTTCTTGCTTTTTTTTGCCTTATCCCCTCTTTTGTTAAGTGAGGAAGTTGAGTGTTTTACTGTAGATTTTTTATCATTCTATATTTTGTTCATTGTGTCCCTGTGTGCTCATTCAACATGCTTCTCTTCCCTCTGAGTTTCCTGTAAACTCTGAGTTAGGTCTTGAGGCTTGATGAGACTTGGCTTATTTTGCAGGGTAGGAATGTGAAATACTTGGTGGTGTTTGGTTCTGTGGGGAATTTATTGGGAGAGTCTGGTTGTCCCTTTCTTAACCATTCATGATGGTTAGGATTTATTGATATCTGTGATTTGGTGTTGCTCCCATTGATTGTCTGAATAACTGAGTTACAGATATTTAAGACTTCTTTTAGTTTACATGACTAGACAGTACGTGAGAATCATTTTAATTATTCACAGTCAGAATTAAGTTTCATACTGTTTAGAACGTGTGTAATCATTCTAGAAAATTAGAAAAAAAAAACATATTGATAAAATTTGTTTTCAAAATACCAGCATCTTCTGCTGTGTATATAGATTTTTTGTTTGTTTGTTTTGCTGTTATTTTCAGAAAGGATGTTAGGACCTCTCTAATTTGCTGAGGCTTGCCTTGGACTTGCAATCCTTCTGTCTCAGCATCCTAAACTGCTAGGATTACAGGAATGCCCCACTGCACCCAGCATTGTATATTATTTTGATTACATTAAAGAAAGGTATTTTTGTTGTTTCCTTGCTTGGATTTTAATTTTATCCCTGCTAATTATTTTTGGTATACAGAATAATTAAGAGTTTTGTATTGTAACTTGAAGTGTGGGATTTTTTGAAGAGAGATGATCAGAGTCATAAAACTAAATGAAAGACCTCTTATAGAAGGATTTATTTTCCTTTTCTACTTTGCTAACAACCTTGAGAGAAATACAGAGTAAATATGACAGTTTCACCAAAAGTACCCAGTCTTACTGTGTTCAAATTGTGTTCCTTTCAATGAGAAATATGCCTGCCTGAGATTTTTACTCCTGGTGTATGGTGTAATTTTTCAAAAGTCCTTGAGCTAATCTAGTTCTCTAAAGTGATTTCTTGCCCATCTTTCTCTTTTTGTATGTGTGACTTTGTGAAAGAGTTTGACAAAGCTTGGCTATTGGTGGTCAGATGCAGCAGATATCACATTTAATAAGTCATCATTGGGATAACGTTTGAATAGCATCTTTTTTTTCCTTTTAAGACTTTTAAGAACCCAGTTTAAGTGATGCAGAAGAAAAGAAGGTTCAGAATGCAGAGGAGGGCATAGGAAAGGGGTGGTGAGAAAGGAGTGGAGAGGCAAGAAAGCACACACATACAAGTACATTTTCTCCCCACATATTAACTTAAAGGAAGGCGTTCTTCCAACACACTGAAGGAAAAGGCAAGCCATCTGCTGAACCTTCTATTTGTCCTTCAAACTAAGACTTGTTCTTCTGAGTTCCATCTGAGCTTTACACAGCTCAGATGACCTGAGGAATCTTGGGCAGTGAGTGATTCTTCCACTCTCTGTGGTTCACTTAGGTATCATTGGGACTGAGTGAATAGATGAGAACATTCGACTTGAAATGGAGAGTAGAGAGTCTCATTTCATCCTCCTTAGTCTAAATGTGTTCCCAATATTTGTTTTTTAGGTGGTAGAGGTAAGCATGGAGATCACTTTTAACATTTTCAGCCTGCAGCAATCAAGACAGTATATGGCAGGAGGATCTCAGGAGAATCATTTTATATCTAGCCTGCATTCCTAGGTAAGTTGTGTGAGGCTTTTGTCTGTCACTCTTTTCATAGTTCCAAGAGATGTGATACTATGCTTTTATGAAATAGCCAGGTGATAGCTGTGACCTTAAATGATCCTCATTTCCAATTTTCAGCTTGTGTAAAATATTCTGGGGGCCAGGACTAGAAGTTAGGCAATGCGTGTTGATAGAAGATTTGGGAATCTCATTTACCTGAGACTTTACGATCCCAGCCACCTGAGTTAGAAATCCAGCAGTCACCAGTGATATGTCCATCAACAAGACTTGGTGAAATGCATGGATAGAAATTGAGTGATGTTTTTGATTGTGCATTTCTGTTCTCATGCTGGTCTTCTGTTCTTTACAAACATTGTCTTGCTTTGTAGCATGAAGTTTGTGGGGGCAAAAAAAAATCCTCATCAGCTAATATCCTCCACATCAGCTTGGGAACCCCATTACATCTGAGACTCTGTTAGTGATAGGGAAATTTTTTTATGTGGATGCTGAAGAATGCCAAGTACAAGTAATGCTGTATTTTGTGGAGAGCCTTGAAGTGAGGAGCACTGCATTGTAGGAACAGTTGTATGTGTAAACCTGAGGAGATTAGATTCTTCACTTTTACTCTAAGAACAGAGGAGATTTCCCTCTCATTAAAAATTTTCATTTAGTTGTTGCAGGTATTTCTTGGAATAAAGAATCCAAAAACATAGCCATGCCTGGACAAAGAGATTGGGTGTAACAGTTGGAGGCGTGCTTCCCTGTAAAGAAAGGGCAATTCCTTGGGTTTCTTTATTCAGGAAACATGCAATATGAAAGAGAGCATAGATGATGACTTCAGTAGAGTGGGGAGGCATTTCTTGAGAGACTGAATTTGAACATGTGAAAGAAGACTTAGCAGAGGAGGAACTTGTGTAGATAGTAATGTTACAGGATGCATTAAGCAGAAAAATAAGTGAAGTAGTCAATAAAAATGTAATGGGTTTTTATAAGTTGAGATAAATGTAACTGATCAGCCACAGTTGGTGGTTTGTGATGCTTCTCATCTGTTTAAAGACACCAACCAGGGAAGACAACTATGCCCTTTAGTATCAAATGCTTGCACTGGCTTATGGAACTCTTGATGATTTAACCTGTTAAGGTTACTCTTGTACATTTCTATTAAGTATCCTTCATGGGAAAACTACCACTGTATATCACCAGTGACTAAATAAATAGAGCCTCCTTACATACATGGAAAGCAGTTTCTCTTTTCTCGTATTCTGGTACTTCTTTAGACTGCTTAAACAGTGGAAATTATAGGTTGGGGAAAAGGGCTTATTAGTCGTTTACTACTATCATTTATAAATAATAATTTAGTTTATATCTACCACTTCCTCAGTTCTTGCATGCCAGATTCAGTGCTGTTGAAAAAGAAATAGCAAAATAAGGATGATCTTGAAAACAAACAAACTACAAACAACTTCTCTTGCCAACAAAAGTGGTACAATCCAGTTAGTTAATAAAAAATTAACATTGAGGCTGCGGGTGTAACTGAGTGGTGGAACATGTTCTTACCATGCTCAAGGCCTTGGGTTCTACCCTAGCACCAAAATAGATGGATGAATGAGTGAATGTTAAATTTGATATCCATCTAGGTGATTTAAAAATATTTACATAATCAGAATGCTATATATACCTTTGACAATTTCCTGTGCAGTTTTTAAATCTAATTTGATAGTAAATATAAAAAATATTTTATATTTCCTTGATCTCAAATAATTCGTTCAAGTACATTTTGGATCACTTAGATGAGCAACTTTAAAAAAAATAGCTTTATGGAAAATTTTAAGCATACACACATTAGAATAGTGTAATAAGGAGTCACTTCATTTGTAAATTCCTCTGGGACAGTGTGGAGTTCCAATCTCTACATGAGGAGGACCTGAGAATCTGACTGACTGACCTGGAACCATTGATTTACCTGGATTGATTTCTAATATATGAAATGTGATAACTGTTTTAGTGAACTTTCTCACTGCTGTGACTGAAACAGCCAACAAGCACAAATTTAGATGAGGAAAAGTTTATTTGGAGCTCACAGTTTCACAGATATCTGTGCATTTCTAGCAGGCTCCATTCCTTGGGAATTTATGTGAGGCAAAACATTGGTGGGAGAATTGGTCAGAGGCCAGGAAGCAGAAAACTAAGCCCAGCTCAAAAAACATATATTCCAAAGGCACATCCCCAGAGACCCACCTCCGGCAGCCATACCCTCCCTGCCTACAGTTACCAAACCATTAATCTCTATCAAGGGATTAATTCACTGATTGGGTTCAGGCTCTTATAACTCAATAATATATCACCTCTAAACCTTCTTGCATTGTCTCACACATGAGCTATTGAGGGACATCTAATATTGAAACTGTAACAGATACTGCACAATATAGCTTGGGGACCCCTGTTTATTGAGCAGGACTCTTCATGCACACAGCACAGTGCCCCAGTGTAGGAACTGCTTCAGTAGTAGTATCATGATCTTCTCTCCTTTGTGCTCTCTTCCTTCCTTCAGCCATGCTTTCATTATGTTATGTTAGATTATGTTGATTTCTTCTGTACACCTTCTCAAGTGTCTGTGTCCCATAGTCAAATGTAAGTGTGACCTGAGTAGCTCTGTGTTCTTTGAGGGCTATTATTTGGGACATGTCCCCATTCCCTTTTGAAATAACAGTTGGATAACAGAGTGGATCCACAGGGTTGATGTGGGAAGACATTTCTATCACCTGTGTAAGAGGACCTAGTAGCAGCAGCAGTTCTTACTGGTATTATTGGGATTCCTACACAAAGATGAAAGTAACATGGTTATTGAACTCATTGTTTGAGTGTTTTATGGTAGTTATATGGATAAACAACTCTCAACCCAATGCCATTTATTATTCATTGATTGATTTGAGTACACTCACATGTAGGGTACTTTCTTCATCTTGGAACTGAAGAAAGTAAAATTTCTTACTTTTAGAGATCTGACTTACTAGGGGACATTAGTTTAATCTGACTTTTCTTTATCTTACAAATAAGTTGGTACTCTTAGGTAAAAACTTTTAGAAGACTGGTTAATTGCTTCACCCCTCCCCTGACTCAGGAAACGGTAAGGTCTTCCTGAGGTGGATGGTGCTAGGGAACCCACGTCCAGGGGAGTGCAGCATGTTTCTGGGAATTGAATGGAATTTGTTTGGCTTTATTCTATTGGAATATTACTCACCTCTCATGTGACCATTGAGTCTAGGGGAATTAACATTACTCTCTGGATAAACATAGCAATCCTGGAAAATAGGTGAGCTTGCAACAACTGCAATAATGCAGCCAATTCTCATACACAGTTAAGCATTATAGCCAAACTCCCTAAGAAAAAAACAGTTAAGGAAGTTTATGAAAAGCTTGTTAAATTTAATAAATAAGCTTAATAATCTACTCCTGAAAGTCCAAAGGTCCTTCCTGATAAAGTAGGTCATAAGGAAAAGAATAATAAAAAATATAGGCCTATGCCAACAGTCATGGGGCCCTATGGGCCAGCTAACATGATTGGGGGTAGGTTTTGGCGTCCCCTCATAGTCCGGGACCAGAGCCAACTTCCACCTTGCCTCCTTGGTCCTGGGCAGAAAAATATGATCCCAATGTAGGGTTGATATTAAATGTTACTAATAAATGGGTATGCTATAGAGATTTAAGTAAATGGGAATGAAGCAGACATAGGGGGACCCCTTGATGCTTAAACCTAGAGAAGAAAAGTTAATCATTAGAAAACAAATAAGTCGATGGTTTTGGACTCAGGGACCAGCTAGCAGGGCTGAATGGTATGACTCTTCACCATTAGAGTGATTAAAAATAATAGTCCAATCTTTCAAGTTAACCACTTGCTATAACTGCAGCACTGGTCCAGGTTTGAAATACTATAAATCAGCTTGAGAGATAGGATAAATGTTTGAGTCATAGCCAACTATTATTAAGCTTAGCTAAGTGTAACAGCTCAAGGCAAAACACAAAATGAAAGTTAAAAGTGCTTACTGCTGCTTAGGATTAATGATGAATTTTGTCTGATTAGGCTTACTCAAAAATGAAAATACTTCCTTGAATAACAACTTCTGTGCTTCCTGCCTTGTAAACACAAAGTATTGTAATCACTCCAAAAAGAATAGCATTTTTGATTCAAGACATAAGTGAAGATTCAGATTCAGCACCTTCACTTTTGTGTCTGTGTTGTTTCTCCACCACTCCTCGCAGACTCCTTGTCATCCAGTTGTCCTCTGAGACCCCATACAAGGCTGGGGCCTGGCAGTTAATTATGCTCCATGCTTATCTAAAGCAGCTGAATTTGAAGATGTTCACCAGTAACTGCTCTCCTCACAATGACAAGCTTTTGACCATAATAGAGCAAATGCATGTGGAGGCTGGACCTCCTTGCCCAGTCGTTTGCTGTTTCCACTACTTGGGAAGTCACTGTGTGATGGCTGTTTGATGGTGGAGGAAGGAGTATAGCTACTTAAAAGATAGCAGTCAGGAAAGAAAGCATACATGTGGACAAAAGATACATAAGATCTTGACAAATACTTGCAGATATTCTTGCCCTTAGATGTTCAAGGTGATCTGCTGAGCTATTAAACTAATTTGCCTGAAAAAATAGAAAGTGACCAGTTTCTAAAAGGAAAAAAGAGGAAAAAGAAGAAAATGAGGTTGGGAAGATGGGGATGGAAAGTGAGGGAGAGGGACAAATGAAACTTCATGTTACAAAATCCAAATTTAGAATGACTAAATCAGTGAAGTATATATGGGAAAAAACACTGGAATAGGAAAATATGAAGACCAAGGCAAGCACAGGCTATGCAAGTCCTGTATTTTGATGATGAGCTAAGAACCTCAAATTTAGTTGAACAGATATTTTAAAAAGTGAATGAAGAGACTATGGAAAACTGATCAAGTACATTCTCTTTTCAAGTGATTTTTATCTTCAGATTTCAGAAAAATTCATATACCCAAGTCTTATTGGTCTGGGGTACAAATCAACATTTATATTAATAAGTCTACTATGTTTCCATTTCAAGCATACAAGTGGAGGACCAATCTACTCCTCAACTACAAACTGAATTTTATGTTCATTCTGAAAATACTAAGTAAAATACCAAATAACTAACCTTGTCACTGACATCAGTGCTTCCAGCACTTCATATCTAGTTGGGGGCTGCATATCTAGTTCAGCCTGTTCTGGAACTAGCTTTTCATCTCTTCTGCTTCCTCTTTCCTCTCAGCCATCCTGCTCACATAACACCCCATCCAAGGGGTGAATTGGAAGCATTTGGTTTTCCTTTAATTTTATACAGCTCATACCAATTTAAGGCCTTATGACATATGAAGAAACAGCCCAGCCCCTATGTACTAGACATTATTCTAACACCCAGGATTTGAGTCTTTCTTTACCAAGCAAAAAAGAATTTAGTTCATTTTTCTTCAACTTGGGAGACTAAATGCTGTGAAGTAGACCCTATACCCTGGCTTAGAAGAAAATCACAAACTATTCAAAGCCCTCCAAAGAACTGCCACCACCAGCTCCACACCATGTCCATTCCTGTGCTGTTTGAGAACTGGTTTGCACCCACTGAGACTGTCCACAGTCTAAAAAGGACAGGAACTTATCTCTGTCATGATGAGGACAAGAGGGTGGTATTCTTCTTCCTTTTAACAGTCAACCCTCAATTTTGAAAGAGATGCTACTTCTCCCTGAATTATGGGAGTCTCTCTTGAGAAGTTGATTTTCAATTGTGTAATTACTCTCTCTGATAGACTAACATTAGCATCTGTTAAAAACCAGTAAATGAACAAAGGGAGACAGAACTAATTGCATATTTTAAGTTACTGTGTCTATTCATCCAACAATTCCACAAACTCAAAGCCAAGTTATAAGATTGAAGCAACACAAAAGATATGCTATGAAATTCTAAATTTAGAGATTTATCAAGCACAGAATTTTATGTGCTACACTTGCAGATATTTTTATTTCCTAGTAATCCCAGCAACAGTACTAACAGACAATAGTTTGTCATCCCCTAGAAATGAATACACACATTTTATCATCATCATAATTTAAACATGATGCCACCTGTCCATTCTGGCTCCAATAAATAGGAATGATAAAAAAATGGACTATGTCTAGAACACACACACACAAAAAAAAGTTTATTGGAAAAGTGAGAATACATACAAAAACTTCTTTGTTGAATTCTTGTGAAGAAACATTTAAATATTCTGCCATTAAATAAATTACAAATCAAATCAATGTGCACATAACCGAAATTCTGAAAATGGACTGTCTTTTTAAGTAAAATATTCATCAAATGACACAGATTGGTGAAAAATGAAGGATTTGCTGGTCAAACATGCTCACTAGTGCAATGACCCTTCTGAAAGTTAAGGAGAGACTTTAGTAGTTACGTATAAGGATCACAAGAATACAGGAAGCTCTTACTTGGTAGTAAGAACTTTTTCATAATCTCCCTTCTCCTGTACGTCAAGCCTTTGAGAGTTAATTCAAACAACAGTGGCATAAAAGTGATAACACAACTGTTTTTCAGAGCATCTTAAATGTGCAGAGGTAACTTTGGGAATTATGGAGTGCTCTCAGTTTGAAACCGGAACTCTTTCAGGAGACAGACGCAGGCAGGTGGTTGGTTACAGTTCTGTCATCAATGGAGGCCCAGGCCAAGGGTTTAGAACCCTGGCCACCACTTATAAGCTGGAAACACTGTGTACATTCCACAGCAGTTTTGAATTTCATGGATTGATGGTTACAAAGAATAGTTAAGATTTAAATGATCAATGTCTCTGTGCCAATAACTTAAAGAAAACTCAATTGTCCACTGTTACTGTGACAGGGACAAGCACTGTGTGCAATAGGCTGGTGTATAGGAAGGTGATCATGCCACCTCAGGGGAGCCAGAGAAAGCTTCCCTGATGAACCTAAGTCTGTCTTGGGTTCTAAAGTAGATAAAAGGTGTAAAACGTCATTTTGAATTTAAAAAATGTACCAGTTAAGAACTTTTGGTACCCAAAAGATACATTTTATTTGACATTTATCCATCTCACAGAAATCTATGACTAGAAATATAAAAGTAGGGCAAATGGGTAGAAAAAAAATATCAACCAGGAACTCTTTGATTTTAAGCAGTCCATGTATGAGTGTGCATGTGCACATGTGTATGTTCAATTAGCAATTTGACAGCCCATGTTGAAGTTGTAGTGTTTTGCCCCACATTCTCTCCTCATGCCTAGCTGGCTGCTGGGTCAATAACTTCCCTACTATTTTTTTGAACACAGAAGTGCTCACCAGGTAAACTCATCTGCCTGCCTGCCTAGTGACTACCTGTGATTGCCCATAGTGAATAGGCCAGAGAAGGCTTATGGTGGGCTAGAAATATCTACTTCACAAATTCAGTCATCCTTGAAGGACTCTGGAATAAGGAACCCATAATAATGAGGAATAGACCTTTTAACTGGCAAAAAAAAAAAAAAAAAAAGCTTAGGGAGATCTTTTAGGTGAGTAACCTTGTACACATTTGTGCATAACTCAGTTTTTTTTTTCATTTTTGGAACTGGAGATTTAATCCAGGGGCACTTTTCCACTGAGTTTTATCCCTAGCTGTTTTTCTTGCTTATTTGTTTGATTTTGAGACAGGGTTTTGCTTAATTGTTTAGGGCAGAAGTTTCTGAAGCTAGAGTTGATCTTGCAATCCTTGTATCTCAGCCTTGCAAGTTGCTGGGATGACTAAATCCACCATACCCATCATAACTTGGTTTCTTAAAATGCGGATAAACAAAGTAGCAATCACATAGTACAAGGAAATGATAATAATTATAATAGCAGAAGCTAACACTAAAATGCTTACTATGGGTCATGAACAATCAGATGAAATAAATCCCAGCAAAATCAAAACATTTTTTATCTCAGTGGTTTAATATAGAATAGCATTTCAATATAATTCCCTTTCAAACAAAATATCAAAACATAATCTTTATTTTGTAGAATTTGGCAAAGATTAAAATAGCTAGAAACAATTTAACATAAATAGTTCTACTGCCCATCAACAGTGATGTCCAAAAGATCCCTCTCTAGACCTAGAATCACTAATAGTCTACCAGCTAGATCTGTTCCATGTATTAGTTCTCAACATACATGAAAAACAACATAAAGATGTGGAAATGTTATGCTGCCTTTTCTTTATCTCATGCAAAATGTATACATATCTGTAAGGCTTAATCAGCCTTTGTTCATTGCCCTAAATTCAGAGACAAGTTCAAATAATTAAGTGACAATCTACATCATTGTTTATCAACTCTTTGTGGTTTATAGCCAAAGAATAAAAACAGTTTTTAACAACAGAATTTAAAAGATAGGGTAAAGTCAACCAGATACACTAAATACCATAAAAGATTTAGGAGGATTGCAAGATTGAGTCCAGCCTGGGGAATTTAGTGAGACCTGGTATGAAAATAAAATTTAAAAAGTACTGAAAATGGTGCAAAATTGTGAAAATACATCATGATCCACCTTTAGTTCAGCTGCTGGTACAGTCCTTTTATACATATTGGATCCTCAGCCCAAGTCAGGGATGTCTCTCTCTCTCTCTCTCCTACATTTTCCTTGAATGTGTATCTACCTTCCCAAATAAGCCTTGGATGATGTCTGTTTAAAAGGAAAAGAAAAGAACTGGGGGTATAGTCCTGAGTTCAATCCCCACCAACCCACCCCCAAAAGGCAAACCAAGTTCTGAGGTTGTGTGCGTAGGATGAAAGAGAAAAGCCTCATAATTGTGTATAAGAATGGCCTCAGAATTTCTTCCAAGATTTAGCCCCTACCAATAATAAGTACCATCTTTAAGTGCCAAGCTGTCCATCACCTTAATACATTGTATTACAGAAATGTCCAACTCTATTAAAGGATTTTAGTTTCCATTATCAGCTTCATTGTGAGAATCTCTGAGAATATACACACCCAAATTCTAATCTATTTTAGCCTTCACACCCCTTTGAATCCACATATCCCTCACCATCCCTCACACAGCTGTCATCTCAATAAATATTTGCTGAAGGAATGATGAGTTTATAGTTTATTTCATGGGAAATCCTTTTATAATGAAAATTTTGAAATTATTTTAGTAATATAGTATACATTGTTGGCATAATTCCAGATGATGAAAGCAAGTCAATATCTTTTACCTGAGGAATCACAAGGAAATAATGGTCCAGAATTTATTGCCTACAAAATTTCCTTACAATGCCTCTGCTGAATTTCTTTTTTTTTTTTGACAATAATGAGACTTTAATCAGTTTTAAGTGGAGTTTATAACACTAAGAGATAAATGGTTGTTAACAAACACAATAACAAATGGAAATCTGATTGGTATGAGGCATTATCCTGTACACATTTTTTTGTGTGTGTGTGTATCCTCAGTGCATAGCATTTACACACAGAGCCACTGCTGCACAGCACAAGAGTATCTGAAGAGGCTGAATCAGAGTAAGGCTGTTTAACAGACTGAAATTTTTTAGTATATATATTCTATATGAAAACAGATTGAACTTTTGAACTGGCAGGTAGAAGGCAACTCTGCCAAATACTACAGTTAAAGCTCCCACTTTAGTGCACAGTTCCACCCCTTCCATCTGCATGCATGACACATTAATGGTATTTAAAGGTAAACGAGGCACTTTGTGGCAACCACAGCCATCGTTATGAACATATTGCACAAATTTTCTATAACTAAACATGTAACTTGTACCCTACTCATATTTTTAAAGCTGAAACATTTGATGCTGCTGGTAAACTCCACTTATGTGTTTATAACCTGTGCCACAGCAAAGAATGGTGATGCTGTTTATTCAACTACCCTTTCATAATTATGGCAAAAATGTTCAAGAGGAGTTACAGAGGACTTGGTATGGTACAGGGCCCAAATGTAAGCTTTCTTAAGTGATGTCTTCAAGTAACTTCAGACATGTAAGCTGCTGCATATCCAAAAAGTCTAAGAAAACATTCCAGAAACTTGGGAGAGATTACCTACAGAATGTATTTCAGGCTAATTATGAATACTGACATAAATAAAGTTTAGGACTTGAAAACCTTTCATTCATAACAATTCTTGTCAAATTCTAGGGGTATGGTAACTGAAATAAAGGAAAGAGAGTATGTATAATATATATTGTTATATATATTATATATATATATATATATATATATATATATATATATATATAATGCCATTTTTCCATTTCCAATGACTACACCATAAAATGTAAGCAAGGCTTCTCAAAAACACTGAAACATTCAAAATCAGAACCCTCATTCAGACCTTCACATTCCAAAGGAAAAATAATAACAGTGCAAAAGCCCAGTATATATCATTATTTATGACCTGGCCCTCCATGTTACATATCGGAACAATACAAGTTATGTTTTAATATGCTGTGCCCAAAACTATAATAAAGAACAATATTAATAACTAATTTCAAAACAGGAATAGATATCTCATTTTAGTCAATTATTTTCAGCATTTATGAAACATAAGGTGTCATAAATTTCAATGGTGAGATTTTAGGAATAGATGTCTCTGTCTTTACCAATTTAACTTCTGAGCCATCAATACTCTATATATCAGTGTTTAATTATAAATGTGTAAATCCTAGGAGCTTTGTTAAAAATTTAAAAACTTTGTTGAGTGAAATTGATGAGGTATGGAAAACATTATTTACCAAGAAAACTTTAGATGAAGTTCTGCCTAATCTATTTACCATTAAAGTCTATAAATGCTGCTGTAGTAGGTCCTATGCAATCTGTATTTGTAAATTATAACTAGTCAGACCACAGCTAGTGGACAATTTCAGCACCAATAAGTTATTGAAAATGGGATTCTACACCATTAAGAAATACAATGGCTAGGTATTCAAATGTCAAGGTCAAGGTATAATTTGAAAGATACCAAGTTTCTGGGGGAAAATCCTTTTTAATAGTATCTTCACATTAGCTTTACAATAGTCATTGTACTCTGCTAAAAATCATATGCAGTCTGGGCATATCAAATATATGATGTTTAAGAAGTGAAATTGAAGCCCTAGTCCCAATTCTAACACTATGAAATGACTTAACACTGCACGTTAAAAAAAAAAAAAACTATTCAATAGCAAATCAATAAAGCCTATGTAGAACAATTTCTACTGAAAAATTAAATGCCTTATTTGTGCAGTGTTGAAAATTTACTGCAACTCTAATTTCCTTTTTAACACAATTTTAGTATACACATATATGTATTCAGTATTCAAGTAAAATTCCCTAACAGTTAATGACATTTAAAAAATGTGCAAAACTGCAAAACTCATTGTAATAGAATGTGTAAGGTCAAAAGGGTGGAACAGCTGACAGCTACTGGATTGAATAAGTGCATCATAAATCTTTGAAGAAAAAAAAAACACTTACTGTAGAATCTGAAATTGAAATTTCCTGTGCAGCATTACAAAATATTTTATATTTAATGAGAAAAAGGAAGTTTGCAGGCAGCACATAGAAGCATCCACAGCAGGTATATGATTGAAAATTAATAAAGTAAGTGTAAGTTGTTGACTGATGTAGGTACTAATAGCTTCCAACTTTTAGCACTGGCCTTGATTACACAGGAGATGGAGCAGTCATTATAATTGAGAAAACATATTTAATAAATCATTGTCAATTTTTATAATGTTTCAAGCCCATTCTTTGTTGATAGCCTCCACATTTATATGGTTAAGTCATTGTTGCTGTGTTTCTTATCTATGCCCACATTGTTTTAATATCCCTTCATTTGTGGATTCTTAAGATGTTTCGCAAGGTTCACTCCTGTACCCCAATACAAATTCATCCTTCTAGCTGCCTTTTCTAGCACCAATATGCTTTTTAAAAAATGCACAAACAACAAGCAGTGACAGCGGCCAATTCCTCAAATGTCCAGATTAATAATAATAGCATGCTAAAGAAAGGTGTGTGTAAATAGCTGGAGATGGTTTATGTTCCAGAGTCCAGCATAAAATATATTCCTTTCTGAGCATTCCCTCCATTCCCCCAACCCAAATACATGCATTAGAAGGTAGCAAAACCCTTTAAAAACTTCTCTTAGACAACTGTGAACTTATCTGTTGCCACAAGTGCAAAGGGGTAGGATGTGAACCTGTAATTCACAAAGCTCTTTAGACCACTTAGGTTGGTGACAGAACACAAAAGGAAAAATTTCTATGTATACACATCAGTCTGCCTCCACTTTTTATTAAACTGAAATAAAATGGGAAAGTGCCATGTTTATTTATCCTAATTGAATTTTAAATGTCCTTTTGACACAAAAGTATATACATGACACAGCTACACAGCCTTTTTTTTCAACTGGACAACAAGTGTCAAAACCCTGTGGATGTATAGGGTAAAACAAGATTGGTCAGGAAAAGAGAATTGTTCCTATAACTGGTAATCTGACACAATGTCCTATTGCCATTTAAAAAAAAAAAAGGTCCATTTTCAGTTTATTCAAGTTTGTTTTCATGGTATTTTTATCCCTCTTGATAAAAAAATTCAGACTTTTGAAATTTGTGTATGCTGATCTTCATCAAAAGGTTCATTCTCTGGATCAGAGTCAGTGGTGTCAGAATATCTATAATGATCAGGTTCATTGTCACTAACATCAGGTGTTACAGAAGTTGAACTGCTAGCCTCTGGATTTGATGGCTCCTCTACTGTTTTTGTAAAATACAGTTTCACCTTAAAATTTCGAGAAAAATATCGGTTGGCCTTGTCTTTATTTGCTTTGTCAAGATCATTTTTTGTTAAAGTAAGTACTAGATATTCCTTGTCATTATCTGCACGTTCTGTACTGCAAATACTATCGATTTCTTGATCACATAGACTTCCATTTTCTACTCTTTCTGAGGTTTCCTCTGGTCCTGGTATGAAGAACGTACTAACCCAAAAATGAAACATTTTATACTTTTTAGCATGTTGTTCTGTTTGCGGAAGAACTCTACTTTGATGTCACCACACACAGGCAATGGCTGAGGGAACTCAAAGTACATGAACTTGTCTTCCCGTTGTGTGGGTCCAGAATTGGAGGAATATATCTTCACCTTTAGCTGGCAGACCACAAACTGAGGATTGCAAGTTCCGCCACTGAACATTGGAATAGTTTCAAACATCATCTTGTGAAACAACAGTGCCACTGGTCTATAATCCAGATAATTCTTTAACAGGTAGCTATAATAATACACATAGCGCCTCTGACTGGGAATAGTTACTCCCTTTTTGTCTCTGGTCCTTACTTCCCCATAGAAATCTAGGGCCTCTTGTGCCTTTAAAAATTTGCCCCGATGTAATAAATATGCACAAATCATTACACCAGTCCGTCCCTTTCCAGCTTTACAGTGAATTGCTGCAACATGATTGTCATCTTCACTTAGCCATTGGTCAAGATCTTCACAAAAGGGTTTGATAAGTTCTAGCTGTGGTGGGTTATGGTCTTCAAAAGGATACTGTGCAACTCTGCAGTTAAATTTGGCGGTGTCATAATGTCTTTCAGCACATCTTACTACATCATCAATATTGTTCCTGTATACGCCTTCAAGTCTTTCTGCAGGAAATCCCATAGCAATAATGTTTGGATAAATATAGGTCAAGTCTAAGTCGAACCCATCCTCTTGATATCTCCTTTTGTTTCTGCTAACGATCTCTTTGATGATGGCTGTCACGTCTGGGAGCCTGTGGCTGAAGAAAAAGGAGGAGAGAGATGGCAGAAGCTGCTGGTGGCGGGGCTTCTTCTGCAGGATGGAAATGGCTCTGGACTTGGCGGTCGCTGATGCCCCTCGCTCTGCTGCCGCTTGGCTCTGGACCGCAGCCGGGTCGTGGCTGCTGCGGCGGCTGCTGGATGGTTGCAGAGACTGGGCCTGCCTCTCCTCAGCAGCCAGGGGTCTGGCAGCGGCGGCAGCGGAATGGGGAGAAGACGAATAATCCTCGGAACCGCTGCCTCCTCCAGCGGCCTCCGGAGCCCGGGCCAGGGGGGGTGCGGCGGCGGCGGAGGGAAGGTTTAAAACCGGCCCGGGTCCCTGGATGTGCCGCCGTGTTGGAGGCAGTAGAAGGGGAGAGACCAACTCTCCCGCGTTCCCAGCCCTGGAAATGGTGACAGGCGACTCCGACCCCCTCCCCGGAGCTGTGGCCACAGCCGCTGCCGCTTCCCCCCCCCCCTCCCCGCCCCTCTCCAGCAGCAGGAGGTGCCGCCTTGGAGCCTCAGCCGGCTCCCACCGGAGCCCAGGGCTTCCACCTTCCCTTTCAGGAGAAGCCAAGGAAGAGACTGCACGGTTAGAAAAGACCAAGAGGAGGCTCCCGGAGGGCACTGCCCCCGCGGCTGCTCACAGGCTCTGAGAGGGGCTCTGAGCCTTGGCCACCGCCATCTCTCATCTCCCTCGCCTGAGCCGGGCCGAGCCTCACAGCGGCTGGACTCTCAAACTTCCATCATGGCTGCAGCTTCCCCTCTGCTGAATTTCATCAGTAAGAAACATGTATTTTTTGTTTGCTTGAATACTTTACGTGTTTGCTGCTTCCTCAGAGTATACTTTTTCAAATGCTTTATTGACTACCTAAGAACAATTAATGAAAGGGCTCTGGAAAAGAATTGAGAGCCCACATGTAGAAAGTGTATAGAGCCCATGAAAGAGTATTATTAATTTGTAAATTAATCTGTATGGTAATCTCTATGTCAATGTGAAAATTTTGGAATACATTTTTCAAATATCTATAGAGTACTAGCTTGGAGATTTTTAAATTGATGTTTATGAAATATTACTTCTGAAAAATCAAAAATATTTTGAAAATTATTGGACAGAGTTTATGTCAGAGTTATGTTTTATGTACTAATATCAGTAGAAAAAAATCACTTTCTAATATCCTGATTTTTTTCTTCTTTACAGCACATTGCATGAGAGCCCTTCTTTGCACTTATCCTTCCTGAATCTTTGATGTGGTCTTTTGACCCTGAACCCTTTGAGCACCTGCTTAACTTTTACTTCATCAGCCCATTAAATTGTGCTGATAACTGATGTTCTTTGCCTCTCAGGATCTTAATCAACTCAACATCAGTTATCTTCATCTCCTTTCTCTTTCCCATAACACAATCTGTGTTTCTCAAAGCATGGCCCTTGGAACAGTAGCATAAGCAAACTGGAATTGTGTTAGAAAGACACATTCTCAGGGTCTACCCTATTCAGGTTAAATATCAGATCTAACAGAGAGTGAATCAGCAGTCTGTGCTTAACCAGGCTCTGCAGGTCATTCAGACACACTGACCTTTTAGATCTACCAGGACTAAGTATGGACACACCATGGATCATGTACATCATCATCAGTTGGAAACTTTTTACTCCAAAATATCTCTTCTTCATTTTCTTGCCATCACTTATTTCCAGGCCCTTAAATTTGCTAAACTAATATTTGCTATGATCTAGGGGTTAGATTATCTACTGGCCTTGCCCTTCCATGATGCCTATTAGCTGGCAAATGTCACTTAATTGGTTTTCTCCAACATAGACTTTTGGCAAAAATCTATGAGATTGAGAAATCCAAGCTATTTTCTTTCTCTAGGCACTTGTTGCTTGTTTGTACATGAATTTTCTTTTTAAATTCCTAATATTTCTAACATCCACTCCGTTTTTTCAAGATTGACATTTCTACTTAATTTTTCACATTGTGGACTGATGGCCTTGTCTCTGGAAAAAGAACAAATTTACACAAACACGTTCCCTCAATTTCCAACTGCTGGTCTTTAAACCACCTCCACAGAGATTTTGTCTAACACTAAAGTAAAGGTGAGTCTCACTCTGCAAGTTCTGATACCTCCTTGTGACTACATTAACCTTCCTCCTCAGCAATAGCAGGGGAATGCAGGGTCTCTAGGAGGAGAAGTTCAAGGCCACATATTGACAGAGAGGGTAACAAGATGAGTGATGACAATAACATAGGTGAGAAATAGATCCATGGTGAGCCTGAGGAGAAGCTGTTTTTTGGTGGCTGTTTGTAGATAACTGGATTTGGAAGAGAGGTGAGAAGGGAAAAATGAAAGTAGGGCATTAAGAAAATAGTAATAGGGATGCAAGAGTGTGCCTGCCCCACAATTAAAAGAAATGTTTCTATGCAGCAGAGGATGAGAGTGGCAGACCACTGGTTATTCACTGCCACCCTCTGTATATGGTTGATTTTCTCTTTTGTAAAGCCAAGCATAGGATAGATCCACTCCACAGGCTGCTCCTGGCACATATTTTTCCAACATTTCCATCAGAACTGAAAGGATATCTTCCCAGATCCAGTTCAATGCCATCAGGATTCTGATTGGTCCTGTCTGTTTTGTGTCCAGACCTAAGGCTACAGAAAGAGGGAGAAGACAGTCTTAAGATTGACAGTCCACAGGAAAAACACAGGGTGGTTGGAGACGCTCTTATTAACTCTCCCACAAAAGGTATGTACATTGAACTCTCTGGTTAGGAAGAACTCATATATAGGGACACAGAAACAGTAACACCTAAATGTAGTGAGTCTTGGATGGAAACCAAGGCATCTGTCTAACACTGTATATGTGAGTGTTTTATATATGTGTGTATACACTGTGTATTTTATATGTATGTGTATGTATACATGTATCAATGCATGCCTTGAGTGTGTATGCACATATGTGGGTTTATATAGACATACAAGTGTGCTTACCTATGTATGGGTAAATAGTTGTTGAAGTGTGTCATAGGCCACATACTCTGGAAGCAGAGGCTGAGATTGTCTGTGTATAACATGCTCATTGGTGATCTGCACTCATGAAAGGAAGAGAAAAGAAGTTGTGTTTGGCAATAGAAGAAGTGAAATTTCAATGTAGCTTGACAGTGCCTGTATAAGACAGTAGAGAGTTCTGAAACAAGTATCACTACTAAGTGTTATCTTACTCAGATGGAAATGTCTAGACCAAAGTGGCCAGGCCTTGATCTTCCTACCTCACTCAGCACTGGATGTGGCCTGCCCAGAAAGGCATGAGGCTGGGGGAAATGCTCTCTGCAATTGAGGTAGAGACTGATGGTAAAGGCTGCCATTTGCACTCCTTTGTACTAGGCAGCATACCTCCTTGAAAAAGAAATCCAGAAGCTGCCTCTGCATGGCTACAATACCTGAGTAGAGGAAGCAGTTCTGTCAAATGCCTTCTCAGGCCACACTACCACGTGTCTGTGCCAGTCTGGAAGCAAGAAACCTAAGCGGAGGATGTCTGGGCTCAGATTAGTCTCCAGTGACTCCAGGAAAAGTAAATTCCTAGTTCTAGTATGAGTAGGTATAATAAATTCAAAATGACTACATTTTAAAAATATATCTGTCATCAAGAACTGCAGTATGTATCGCCTTTCCCCAAATGCATTGGCCTCTGAGTGATTTGGTCTCTGGGTTATATCAGAATTACTGTGCTAATTCTAGGTATGAATTCAAAAGTAATTATTCTCTAGAAGCATTGTGCTACTGACTATGTCCAACTGCACTGATGGAGAGATCACACAGAGGAACTCCAAGAGTATGGGAGATGGAGAAAGACCCATGTGAGCCCAACCACCAGCCATCCTCACCAAGCTGCCAGGCACGTGAGTGATGCCTACACACCAGCTAAGTACCACCAAGTAAACCAGCTGATGCCCATTAGCCAAGCCCTGCTGAACACTGACAAAATGGGGTGACATGATAAAATTCAGTTGTTTAATTTCCCTACATTTTCAGGTCACTACAGATATGCAGGAACCAATGACTATAAATGTGGGCAGAAATAGAGCCAAAGATGGGCATGGAAATTTCTGGATCAATAAAGATGTAAGGGTCTCAGTGCAAGGACAGCCCAGTGAGGGTCAAGATGGGTATAAATTAATAAACAAGAAGTTGGTGGGTAGATTAGAGGGCACATGTGACACATATCTGACTTCTGCTGAGAAGTCTAAATGTCCTCATCCTCATAAAGTTCTGAAAGCAATATAAGTCCACATTCTCCTACATTTAATCTCCATGTTGACAGACATATAAAATAATAAATTGACAGAAGCATCAAAAATGATGAGCTTTAGAGCTGGATCACAGAACTGGTTATCATTACTTTTCCAAAGACCTTTGAGGAGAGAATAATTAACAAATGTCCCATGGAATGTGATTATAGTTATAGTTATGTTTTGAGTTTAACAATTTGTTTGTAGATGAGATTTATTTTCTCTGAGTCACTAAATTAAATGTCAACTTTCACAGCATAGGGGGGACAATAGGTTTAGCAAATACTATTTTTTAACTTTTTAAAAAGTATTTATTTTTTAGTTGTAGTTGGACACAATACATTTATTTTATTTGTTTTTATGTAGTGCTGAGGACCACACTCAGGGCCTTGCATGTGCTAGGCAAGCGCTCTACTGCTGAGCCACAACCCCAGTCCTTGCAAATACTATTTTAATCTGAATCAGGTAATCAAAGAATGAATTTTTACATAAAAACAGCAAAGAAAGTGTAGAACTGATGTGCAAATAGACCTGTACTCTCTTATTTACTAATTATTTTTGTTATATATATTCAATTTATGGATATTTCTTACATATAATTATTGTAGTAATAGATTACTAACTGACTTTTACTTCTGGGAACTGGGAGTGACAAACCTATTGGCAGCTTTTTTAAAGAAAAGAACTCTGGGTTCCAGCATTCCAGTCCCTGTTCTGCTACTTTCCCTCTGTGCAGTTTCCAGGACACTGCTTTATTCTGGGCTTCATTGTCCTCATCTTTGAGGTGAGATGGATAGTATCTATTTTGCACTGGCCTTAGAGGATGAAGAGAATAATACTAGAATCATCTTTGACCTAGCAAGCCCTAGGGTAATTGTTAGTTGACCATAAATCTAATCTGTCACACATGGCCTTTCTTTCTTCACTTTTCCTTGCAAATTCTGAGAAGTAATTGAGAGTGAAGGACAAACCTGCCTCCTCTGAGGCAGGAGGTTGGATTTCTGCTACCACTTGGCCTCTGTTGCCTGTCACCATGCAAACACATTGGGTGGGGCTGTCTCCTCAGCAACATGAAGGGCCAGCACAAGGAGCTCTTCTGATGTCAACATAAAATTAATGTTGGATTACAGTTAATTTTTTAAAAAAATCTGTGCATATTGCATTTTCACTAACAAAAAGTAGAATTCTGGTTCTAATATCATATTCCTTTTTAGGAGGCTATGGTAGAAATGCCTGTGAAATTGATTTAAAGACTATTATTGACTGTGAATTATAAATACTATAATCTTTATTTGAAATTGATTTAAATAATTTCTCATTATCAAAGAAATATGCTTTAAACAGAAAAGTGTAGAGATTTTTAAAACATTACTCCTTATTTTGTGATCTAGAAACAATCATTAATAACACTGAGATACATTTTCTCTCTTTTCCTGCACATATTGTGACAATCAGGACTGCTTTCAAGTTCATGTTCTGTCACTTAGTACTTGGTCTTTGGCAGATTATTTAGTTTCTCTAACCATCTGTCACTGCACCTGAAGAAAACTTATCCCAACTTCAGAAGGTTATAATGAGGACTAGTGAGATAATGCATAAAAACAGTACCATGTGCCATACATACTTTGATACAGAGCTGTTATTATTATTTTTATTTTCTGTATTATATTTTAAATGGAAAAATAGTAATTCAAGGAGGGGAAATGAAGGTCACCAGCAAGTTAGTGTGACTGGGTTTTTAGAACATGTGTAGTACAGAAAGTCAGATTTCTTATATAATAACAACAAAATAGACAATTTATTTAATGCTTTATTATGTGGCCCTACATACCTCAACTTAATCCTTACATACAATCAAACTCATATCAAAATCCATTTGTAAATAGATTTAGAAGAGGGTAATATTTACCAGGAATATGTGTCAACATTACAGTCAAAGTCAAGCATTCTAAAAAAGCACATGTTTTGCAATTAGTAAGAGAAGGACCAGATAGAAAAATACCAAGAAAATAAATCAATAGATAGCCTATCTTTTTAGATAGAATGATCTGGGATGTCTCAAATTGGCCTTTTATGCCCACCCAGTAAAGTTATAGGTTTCTCATCTGGTCCATTTCCTCTGAAATTCATAGGTAGCTAGAAATGGTTGGGCAGCAAACAGTGTTCTTGGAAAAATATATTTGTATTACTCTTGGAAACAGACTGTGTTGTAAGAAAGTCTTTGGCATGAAACAAGGCTGAGTATACACACTTGTCTTTCAGATGGCATGGGGCTGCAAACATACATGGACAAGCCCAAACCTTGAAGTTTCCATTTTCTTTTGAATTGAATTCCAGAAAGTTTTTTTCATGAGACTTTATGGTGTTCATGTTTTTCCTTACTTATTCCTGCATAATATTTCATTGAGTGGATGTCATAATGTCTGTAGACAAAAATCTTGAAAACAAGGTTCTTCAGTCACTCCAGATGAAGTTAAAAGTCCCATGTACCCTGAGTTCATCTATTTAGTGAAGAAACAGGATGGACAAACGATAGAGCAAGATTACTGTCAACTTTGGGAAAACTGCTATGTTCAGATACTGCTTGAGGAAAGTGTAAATTGGTGCATTCCTTTTAGAAAACAATTTGGCAACATTTGCAAAGTACTATAAATGTTCATACTGTTTGGCACAGAACTCCCATTCCTGGTAATTTATCCTAAGGCAATAATTAAAAAGAAAAAAATATATAAATGCAGAGAGAATTCAAATGTAATGTTAACTATAAATGAAACCTAAGGAGCAAAGTGATTGTTCAACAAAAGACAAAATAAATAAACATCCCTGCAATATTTTGCTCTCTCAAATAATTATAAACATGAACTGCCTAAAAATAGAGAAAAATTAAAAAGCAGAGCACTAAATAATCTCTCTGTATACTTTTATTATTCCATCTAATGTGAGCAAACTGAAAGGGAACATTGAATCCATGGAAGTAACGTTGTTAAAATAGAAATACAAATTGTGCAATTTTTCTTCTTGAATTTCTTTGTTGCTTGAGGAATGCAAAAGAATTTATAAGCACAATAAATAAATGGATAGATAAATGGACAAAGAAGTTTCTTTGTTATTGGAAAATCAAGTAAATTTTTTCCCACTTCTAGTACCTCAAACCAACTAAACAAACACGTCACAAACTAAAGAATTTTGCCCTTGAGCTGGCCTCCCTAGGGAGGAAGAGATTGGGAATACATCAGGAGCAGGATCTTCAATTTATAATCAGATTTCACTTCAAACTTAGATTAAATCATGCTTTTTTTAAACTACAGCAAACAGGGATCTTGGTCCTCCCTCACCATCAGCATGGTCTTATAGCTGAGTAGTGTTTCTATTTATCAACCATGTTGGAGTACACTGGGTAGCTAGGACTTTGTCTGGTTTGATTTTACCCTCACTTATTGTTTATTGTTCTAATTTATTTATTTAAAAAAGAAATAAAAGGTAAAATGGTCAGTCAAGATAGCAGTTAAAGAAAGGCCCTTGAGCGCCATGCTGATGGTTGGGAAAGCTGTTTCCCTACAACACTGGGATGAAAGGATGGTTCTATAATATTATTTGGTGGCTCTTTAAAAAACACACTATTAGAAGGGTAAATATACTAAATGTAGAGAAAAGTTGTTTATTGGTTCCATATTATAGGACTCCCCTATAAGTTTTATTTTAAAGGAGCCATTTAAGATTCCTCTATCAGTGCATTTATAACATGATACCATGTGCAAAATTTCTATGTCCACAATTTCCCAGTAACAAACCTATCTACTTGTAATCTTCTTATACTTACTAAGCAAGGTGAATAGCCTCAAGGTCATTCAGACTAGTTTTTTGGCTTCTATGTGAAGACAGCCCCAAACTATTTAAGGAATATCTGGCTACTGGAGAGCTTGGAGCCAAATTTGCAGCTCATCACCAGCAAGTGTGTGTTTTAAGATGCCTACTTCACTCCTGGCTCCTTCAAACTCTTCTATTCTTAATTTTTCCTTTATTTCTTTTAAATGTATTTATTAACATAAAATTTTTCATCTTTATGTATTCAAAAAACTCTCAAAAATCTGCCATACATTGTTTTGGTACAATTGGGATATAAATAAATAGGGACTAAATAATTTGTGTGGGTATCAGGAAGCCCAAAAGAACAAGATTATGAAGTACCTATTGTCTTTACTTACTTTTAATGTTAGAAAAAAAACTGAATAGCCATCTTAACAGCCAATAAATTCATGCATTGATAAATGAAAAGAGATAAAATGGGGAAATTATTTAGTCCAAATAGATGGTTTTATTTGAAGTAATCCTAAAGGTACTTATTTATAAATTAAATTCCAAACAGTGCATTAATTCACATAAATAGACATTCTGAAAACTCCATTTTGTTCTTTAAAGTGGTCCATTGAAGTTAATTTACAATTTTATTCATATGAAAATACCTATAATAACATATACATTAATACACAGTGAAAGGGCAGTAATCAGAAAAACTTCTGTGATTCCCACAGGAGCAGCAGTGGTGCACTGCTTAGTGTAACATCCAATTACATCCTGTTCAATCTGTGCAGAAATGTTTGAATATCCTTAAAATGTCTGTGGTTACTCATTGTGGGGTCTTGATTGAACATTTTTTTCTGTAACAAATTATAAACACTGAAATAATATTTTTCCATAACTACCAATTTATTTTGGAAGATTTCAACCTCAAATCATTTTATTATTTTCTTTGTGTGATCCAAATTTTGTCCAGAGTTTTTCTGTTCTATGGCAAATAATCCTAACATTTATAAAATGTTTATTTTCATCCTATAGCTATTGGTCATTTTGCAACTCAAAATATTTGCATGTAACACCATAGTGAGTTACAGTCTCTTCAATAACGACATATGCTTAAACTTTGACATGTTTCCCTAATGATAAGCTACTAGTGCAATGTACTGAAGTAGTAATGTTCAGTGCCAGACTCAAAACTTTATTATAAAGAATATTTAAGAAAAGAGCTTACTTTCATGGTAGAAACAAGTTGAAATGCTATTCTGTGGTTGGCACAGAAAAGATTTTATGTAAAACTGAAAAACATTTTTAATTAAAAAAAAAGGTCATCTTAAAAACCTATAACTTCCCAGGTACAGTCTCTACAACTGTAAGATCCCAGAAATGAGCCTCTTTCCAGGGTTTAAATCAGTACTTGGTTAAATGTTTCAATCAAATAAATTATTTTGAAAATTTTTATTTGCCCACTTACTTGAAATAAAGCATATCTCTAAGAGCTAGGATTACTTGAAGTAATATAACTTAATTAAAAATAGATGTAAATTTGTATTTTTCCAATAAGATATAAACTTAAAATTTGAGTTTTGTTTTTGTTTTTATTTTCCAGAAAAATATGAGTCTACAACCATTTAAGAAGCTGTACTAGTCAGTCCTAGGTTGCAAAATGACAAAAATAAAAATAAAATAACACAGCAACAAAATACAGCCAAAGGTATTTGGTATTACTAGACTTGTTTTCCAGCTGAGGTCTAATGGAATTTTGTAACTCCCTTCCTCTACTAAACTTAAGCTTGCCTTAAGCTTGAATCCCTGTGGGTGAGAGTTCTTTATCCAGCACAGTGAGGGATTTAGTTGTTCTTTAGTCCTCTATATTCTCTGAACCTATAGTCTTTCAAAGGCACCCTTTTCTGGTTATTAAGACAAAAAGTCAGTTTTTCTTTAAATCAACACTTTGATTTACATTGAAAATATTAGCACAAATAAGTTGCAAAATAGAGCCTCTGAGAAACTGGAAGAATCAGGATTCTCTCTGATCTTATTGATGCTAAAATAATTTCAATTCCTCATCATTTTATGGATGAAATATAGATCTACTTGATCCTAACATGCAAATACAAAGCAGCCAATTATAGCCTGTGGTTACCTGGAATGAAATCCTACTACTCTCTAGCTGTCATGGTGTGTGATTACCAAGGGAGGCAACATAGGTCTTAGTCTTTAAATCAGCCCAATCTAGGTACTGAACATGTGGTAAGGAGACCCTCAGATGGTTCCAGCCCACAATCAGAGTCATCCCTAGGCATTTAGACTTCTGAAATGAGGCTTCAGACTTCATAGAGCAGAGAGAATCCATCCACAGTGTGTTCCACATGAATTCTTGATCTACAGAGTTCGTGATTATAATAACATGGTTATGAGTTAATTTTTCATGCAACAACAATGACCAGAAATACAATCTATACCAATTTAGTGGATAAGAGGTTGGTTGGAGTCCCAAGTACTTGCAAAGCATCGAATTGGAGGATTTTCTGAAAGAACTATTTTAGTGGCCTATATTTGGCAGCCTCAAGATCAAGTTAACATAATAAAGTTGGAAAAAAATACACGTCATTTTGGAGGGTTCCATTATGTCAACCTCCATGAAACATTCTATCAGCTCTAACAATACCAGTCATTTAAAAAATCACTTGTTACTCTATGTTCCTTTCTATGATCTCTGAGGTTTTTGTTTCACATTATATATTAAGTCAACCTTGTTGTATCCCTTAAAAAAGACCATTCCAGAGAAGCATACATGTTTGATTACCTAAGTCTAAAACATGGGCTGCAGGCACTGTTTTGAGAAGCCCATCTTGGTCTTCAAAGTTTTCAACCGATCACTGAATCTTATGCTAGCCCCTTAATATTTGTCTACTCATCACATGTTTCCTTCCAGATTGCTTCAACTTAGTTCAGGCCTTCAGCCTGTTTCACTTGGATTACTAAAATGTCTTTCCAAAGTCTTCCTTCACATCTGAGACATTCTGTTCTTCACAAAATAAAGATTACATCATTACTTCCCATCACCTTCGAGAGCCCAGTTCTCTTACTTCCCAGCTGTACAACTTTGGCAAAGTTTAGAACAGTGCAGAGCCCATAGTAAGTGCTAGAAATGTGTCACATAGTTACTCTTACTATTTAGAAGGATGTCCACATCCCTTTACAGAGAGCTCAGCACAGTCCCTAAACTTGGTTTAAACCCTCATCATTCTCCATACCATTCCCTTCCCAGTACCGGCAAAGCTCTGCTGTTCCCTTACTGAACTACCTATAGTTATACTGAGCCTTGCATTCTTTACTTTTTTCTTAAGTCTTTTTATGTGCATCTCTACTCTGTCTGGAGTATCATACCCTATGTAATTTGCCCAATTAAATTCTATCCATTCTTTGGAACTTAGCTTCACTGTCATCTTCTCTGCAAATACTTTCCAGGTCTCCAAACCTGGGCCAGGTCCTTTTTCTTACTAGATGGCCTTTAGTACTTTTTTAGCTCATTCAGGCTGCTGCCTCCCCCTCCAAAAAACAAATAAATGAACAAATAAACAAACAAACCCACCATAAAATGGACAGCTTACAAGCAAAAGAAATTTATTACTCACTGTTCTGAAAGCTGGGAAGTCTAAGATCAAGTCACTAGAAGATTCAGTGTCTGGTAAAGATATGCTTTCTGATTCACAGAAAATACCTCATTGCTAGGGATGAGGGCCTCTATGAGGTCTCTTGAACAAAGGTACGAATCCAATTCATGGGGTTCCCACTCTTATGACTTATTCATTTCCCAAAGGCTCCACTGCCTACTACCATTACCTTGAGGGTGAGAATTTTAATGAGTTGTGCAGGGAACATGAACATTCAGACCATAGAAAGTATGCTCTGTTCCTTTCTTCCTGAAAGTCCATTGCAGCTGCTTGTTTCTTTGGCTATGTCCCCCAGTCATCTGTAAGATTCTTGGAGTCAGAATTTCTTGATAGCAGTACTTGACACATGATGAAAATATAATAATAAACCAACAATGAATAAATAAGTCAGTTATGGCATGACAAAGTTGTTATTTCAAAACTGAAACAAAGGGCTGGGGATGTGGCTCAAGCGTTAGCATGCTCACCTGGCATGCGTGCAGCCTGAGTTCGATCCTCAGCACTACATACAAACAAAGATGTTGTGTCCACCCATAACTAAAAAATAAAAATATTAAAAAAACTGAAACAAAGCAAAGCAAAATATATTGGTGGCAATTATACAAACATATGCTTTCTACTCAAAATATTCAAGCATGTTTTGAATAAATAAGCAAATGAGGAATTTGAAATATATATATATATATATATATATATATATATATATATATATATCTTATTCAAAATGGGAATCTGTAACCATTATGTATCACACATTCAAATAAATATACTAAAAATACATTCAATTCTACCAGCAAGTTATTACACCAGATAGTAAAAATCAAATTGGTAAATTGACCATATTCTAGTAATTTCTAACTGCTTTTGTTTTTTAGTTAATTTATCTGTTTTTACTTTGAAATAAACATGTACATTGAACTTGTCTTATAGGACTATAATCCAGGAACCACTAAATTGAAGCACACTGTGAAATACAAATATATTTTCTTCTAGCTTGGCAGACGCTCTTTAAAATTTGAACTTCAAGAACACAAGTTCAATCCATTTGTTCTCTTGACAGATAGATCCAAATGACACAATGGAAAGATATTCAAAGAAGTGTCAAGAGGAACTCATGCTCTAGAGTCCTTTTTGCCACTTAAAATAGCTTTGTTGTAAGTGTATCATTCTGAATGTGGCATAGCATGGTGGTAGAAAAATCTATGAACACAGAAGCATCCACGGAACCCTGGCGTTGTCACTCCTACTTAAATGACCACTGAACAATTTGTTTCCATTTTGTCTCTTTCACTTGTTGAACATATATGAAATTCTTGGCATAAACTGACATCTTGTAAGGAGGCACAAAAATAAATAAATGGTTCTGATCTAGAGGAACTCAAGAGTTTAGTGTAAAAGAAAGCCATCCAAAGCTTTGAAAACATTGTCATTTGCAGACACTCTCAAGCTTCTGTGAATAAGAACCACCTGGGGATCTCCTGAAATTGCAGACTGTGATTCAATCAGTGTGGAGTAAGTAATCCCTGTGGTTGTGCCCCAGTGCTTCTGAGATTTCTCACAAGTTTCCAGGTTATAAGTATGGGAATCAGTAGTTGAGAAGCAATTGCAGTAAGACATAAACTGTACATAAGAAAAGAACTCAATCCGAAAGACTCCACTAAGGAAGTAGAATGAGTGGGAAATATGGTGAAGTAGAAATATAAGTAGAAATATGGTGAGGTGGTAACAATTATTAATTATGGATAGTGAGACTGAGTGTTTAATGGATATTTTGTATTTTATAACTTATGATTTTCTCAAAGATGATACTAGCAGTCATATACAAAAGTAAATGACTGTGTGTTCATATGTATGTACGTGCTGTGTACAGTTCCACTCTCATAAGCACTTTGCAGGGTTTACGCTAACTTAGAAAAAGCCTATGAGGTGGAAACCATTATTCCCTCCCTTCTGCCTCCAGGATAATGGCGGTCCAGCCAGGGAGCCTAATCACGTTCTGGTGATGGCCTCACCAGACCCACGGAACCATCACCTAGCCTTGGGGTCCAGGTTGGTCAGTGCCCATCAGGTCATTCTAATGGGCAGTGGACATCGAGAACCACTGTTCTAGAGCAAAGAATACCAGTGGCCACCCAGGCTACTGCAAGGACGGGGTGGAGGGGGTGCCAAAAGCTTAAGGGTGGCTCAAAAGAGACAGGGTCCACTCATCCTCCCCCAGGGATGCACCTATGAGCTTTCCTCTGGGTCAGGCAGTGGGGACAGGAGCTTGGCTCTACCCCTGTTTCTACATGAACCAACTGATGTAGCCTGAGGCAAGGTGCTTGTCTTAAAGACCATAGTATTCAGTCCTGGGAATCCCCACTCCAATTCATATTCAGCCTTGGGGGAGCCAACACCTACCTGTGCCCCCAGTTGTGGTGGCTTCTGTGGGGGCCCTGTGAACTCCACTGCAACGGGAAGGACAGTGAGTGAGTAAGTGGGTAGAGGGTTCTCAGCAGCTGGTCTTTGCCTTCATACTCACTGATGATCAAGCAAAGCCCTCTCCTCCATTATCAGGAGACTCCAGGGGTATTAGGCCCCAATCCCAGGAAGATGGCAGGGGAAGAGCATGCTGGCCTCTGTGGTTTTGTATAGAAAGAAAAAAAATCAAAGTCACAGCAGAGATGGGGTGACCTCATGGGAGTTCCAGCTCTGGCATGCTTCCTCCTTGATGGACACAGGCCCGAGTGACAGCAACACTCTGTCCTTGGCCACCCATGAAAAAGAAGCCTCACTCTCTACAGGCAATGGGGGTCCCTGGAGCCCCCACCCTGGTGTATCAGCTGCTCATGGGTAGATTTGTGAGGATGCTATAATGATTTTTCTTGAGCATTTGGGGCTCAAGTAAATGAAATTCCAGCAGAGCCTTGCTATTCACGCCCACTTTGATGAACAAAGACACACACAGGCCCTGCGCAGCTGCTGGAAGGGAAAACACAGCATGGAAATCAGAACACCTGGTTCTGCTCACACCTCCACCACCAAAGAGCCCTGCCACCCAAGACAGCACATCTGTATTCCCCCAGTCTCAATTTTCATCTGCAGAATAAGAGGGTTAGCTCTGAAGTCACCTGGAACCAGAGAGCCTAGGCTCACCCCTGAGCCATGCTAATTAGCAGCTGGGTGTCACTGGGAAAGTTATCAACCAGCCGGTGTCTCAGTTGCATCCTTTGTAAAATGGAGACACACTGCCTGTCTCTGAGTTGCTACAATACAAATGAGTTAATATTTGTGACTTGGGCTGGTGCCTGGCTTGTGTTAAGTTCTTTGTGTCCATTGTCCTTGCTCTTCTTATCATTATCATCAGCTCCTCCCCCTCCTTTCCCTGACTTCAGCACAAGCTTCTGGAGAGATCTCCTAGGCTTGGTCTCATTCATCCCTTGGGCTTGGAGAAGACCTAAGAAGTGGGGGAGGTGGGTGGAACTACTTAACCTTCCTCCACCACAGTGAGGAGTGCAAAGGCGAGAATCACCCACTATGCCAAATAAAGGCAGGCAGGAGATGGACCGAGAAGAGGACCGAGGAGGTGCGCAGAGCAGGGAGCAGCTCTCCACTGTAAGCTGACCCCCTTTGCACATTCCACATTAAAAACAAGGCAAATAGATGGTTCTTAACATTGCAGGCATAATCTGCTGCCCCCTGAAAGGCAGTAAACAAAGATGGGGTACCACAGAGACCCAGGTGGGGACTCCCCTAGAAAGGGCAGGAACACTCACTGTAGCCGGTCTCCTTCTCTGGGGTCTACAAGGAAAGAAGGAAAGAGAACAGTCACTTCTACAGCTCTGGGACCACCCACTGCCCCACCTCCCTCACCCTGCTCCACAGTGTGATTAGAGACTATGGCCATGGGGTTAGAGGGTCCCAAGATGGGCAGCCCCAAGGAGGAGACAGGCAGGCCCAGGGACTGGTGATTCCTGGGGCGACAAGGCCTTCCCAGGCCGTGGCTCTAAAAAGAGGCCTCTCCAGGTGACTTACCAATGGAGACTTATCATTCATGTAAACCATAGGGTCCTGCAGAGGAGACCAAAGGCAACAACTTAGGGTTCTGGAACTGAACACCAGAATGCACGGCATGTGTTTGTCTCAGTTAGTGGAAGGCAAACAGGGCATGGGGAGAGCAAGGAAACCCCTCCCGGGCTCCGTGCAGGCTCACCAAGGACTTATCCTCCTGTCTCAGCCACTGGGAATCTTCCAGCCTCTGCTTCTGCTGCTTGTCCAAGATCTGCCACATCTTGATCTTCTCAGCCTCCCACAGCTGCTGGGCCTCTTCTCTGCTGCTGGGTCAGATGAAGTCCTCCTCCTGGGAGGACAGTGAGAGAAAGGAGAGATGCAATGAGCCCTATCCCAGGCTTGGAGGAGGGACGGTCCCCAGAAGAGCCTCAGGGGAACCACAAGCCTCGGCCTTGCAGCCACTTTTTTCTAGCTTGTTCTTAGACCAGCAGCCCTATATGCAGACAGTTATTATCAGGTGTCGGCCTCACACATGGCCCTGGTGGCAGCAGGAATGATGAACCCAAGCACACACTGCTAAACATGCACCATACTCAAGATGCAACGTGAACTGTCAATGACATTTTAACATTATATTTTCTCGGTTGGCATTGGTGATGTTGCTGTCATTTAATAGATTTAGAAATGCAAAGCCAGCCTCTGGAAGCCCTTTGTTTTTTTTTTCTCCATCTAAGTGCCATGTGGCAGTCCTGGAAGCTTCATGGGATACAGGTGCGGCCTCCAGCTCTCTGGCATGTAGTCCCACTCAGCTTTGTTAAGGTAGCCGCCAGGGTTATCTAACCAAAGGCCAGGAGTGCAGGAGCTACGAGGCAAGATGAAGAATGAAATTTTAAAAAGCAAAGCTCTGCAGATCTCAAGGCTGGTGCTTCCTGTCCCCAGCTTTATTAACCTCACCCCGTTTTCACTCACCTGTGGGACTGTGGACCTACAGACCGAGCTGCTCAGTGGAAAGTGCAGGTGTTTTCCTATTTTTCCTCCTTCTTTTTATGGTTCGATTGTGTAATTATCTATTTAGTCCCTCCAACTACTCTGCTTTCCCCTTGCTGTACAGTGACCCCCTTAGCATCTGGGATGGAGGGAGAGTGCCAGGGGCATCCTTTTGAGTACTCCCCAGGGAGCCTTTGCCAGTGGCAGGACTCAGCCATGACAAGCACTCAGCCACAGGCACTCTAGCTCCTGCTATAGTCTGAACATGGTCCTCACAGTTCATGTGTTGGCTGTTTAATCTCCTGCACAACAGCGTGGGAGGTGGGGACTTTAAGAGACCACTAGGCCACAAGGGCTCTGCCTTCATGAATGGGTCAGTGCCACCAACGCAGGGGTGGGCTAGTTAGCACAGGAGGGGAGACTGACAGAATCACGAGTTAGGCCTCCTTCCCTCATTTTCCCATACTGTTTTTCGTCACATGGGTGATGCCTCTGCCAAGCTATGACACAGCAGGAAAACCCTCACCAGCTGTGGCCCTTGATGTTGGACTTCCTAGCCTCCAGAACTGTAAGAGACGGATCTCTGTTCATCATACATCACCCAGTCTCCAGTGTCCTGTTACAGCAGCACAAAATGAACTAAAACAGTTCCTTTCCTTCAAAGTGGCCAGTGCACACACAAATCATGTAAAGAAAATTCTAGAAAAACTCTATACACTTTTAGAAAACTACAATCCCTGCCAAGCCTCTCAAAATAGTTTTCCCAGTACGCCCTATAAAATAAACTTGAATATTACACTATAGTCTAAAAACAGCTGTATTGGAACAGTTTACCTAGAGTTCATTTAGCTTCAGTTACCAATCTTGATTTCTAATAATATCTTCCTTACAAGTTAGCATTTTTGCTAAAATATTCCTTATTCAATGATCTATTCAGTACGTACTCATTAAGCAATACTATGAAGCAGGCATAGAACTGGGTGCTGGGAGAATAGTAATTTTAAAATAGGAGATGTTCCTTTTCTAATGGGGATCAGTAAATAACAGTTAGGCCAGTGTTGGGGCCAGACAATCAATCCTTTATTTCAAGGAAATTTCCTTGTAGGATGCAAAGCAGCCTCTGGCCTCCACCCTCTAGGTACCTGCAGCCCTCCCCACTGGGACAAACATGTCTCCAGACATTGCCAAGTGTCCCCACAGAAGCAAAACACCTCAGCTGAGGATCACTGAGCTAGACCTTTTTAAAAGAAAACAGATTTCAGAATGTAAGGGTATTTTACAGCCCTGAGATTGCTGAATATATGATCTACTTCACAGAGACAGAGTGCTATGGTTTGGGCATTGTTTGCCCCCCAGAGGTTCATGTGCTGGATGGAGGCTGGGTTCCATGTGGCAGTGCCAAGGTGTTGGAACCTCCAAAAGAAATGGGGCCAGGTGGGACATAACTAGGCTGCAGGGGTGCCACTCTTACAAATGGTTTAATGCTCACTCATGGGAGTGGGCCAGGTGTGGAAGGAGTGCATTAACTCTTGAGAGAGGGGACTGCTATGAAAAATGTATCCCACTTGGGATCTTGTTTTCTGTATTGCCATGTGAGCTCTCCTTCCTATATGTGCTCCCACCGAGATGCCATCCATCAGACTGTGATGTAGCCAGAAGGCTTTCACCAGAGCTAAGCACAGGTAAGTGTCTTATTCTTGGATCTCTGAAACTATGAGCTAAACAAACCCCTCTTCTCTATAAAGTATCCAGCCTCGGGCATTTTGTTATAGCCACACAAAAAGGAATAAGTACTCATTAAGTAATTGAAACTTAGATCTTAGATCTTAGATCTGATACTCCAAAATGAACAAATTTTAAGGCCACAAATATCCTTGGTTAAGTGTCAATACCTGTTAAAACAATGGTATGGCTGCCCCAGGCTATTGACAAATAGTGATAAAAAGGAACTAAGTGTCTGAGGTTCTATATACAGAGATAAGAATATCTAGGTGTAAGAAAAAAAATACATAGACTGAGAAAGATTCAATGCAGAAAATATCATTTACTGGAGTCCAGAAAATACTGTATAATTTTACAAATGCTACCAGTTTCATGCTTTGTGTGTTCCAAGCTTAATCTTAGCAAAAACTTTAATGAACCAATATTAGAAGACTCAACAGAACGAGTCTTTCAATTTCATAGTAGGACCAAAGGAAAAAAAATGAGAGCCTTTACAACCTTGAATCTCTAGGCTGGTTTTTCCCAGATGAGCCAGGCCATGGGGCCAGTCAGGAGGAAAATTGTTGTTACCATCTCTGAGCGTTCCTTTAATGTTTCCAAATGCCTTGCAGGGGACCTCATCAGCACTTCGCCTGGGGGAGAATTTTCTCAGTGTTTCTGATCTATATTTTTAATTTTTTTTGTTTGATTAAAGAAGTGCTCATTATGTTCTTGCAGACAAATTTTTTCTTGGCCATTACTTCTAAACCTCTGACACAAAAGGTCTTTTTTTCCTGCGGCACAGTCTGTCTTTATGGAACGGAACAAAATCCTCCCAGGGGAGCAGGGCTTAGACAAAGGCCACGCAGCCCCTCACATATACAAAACAGCTTCTTTCTAAAAGCACACTTTTAAAAATAAAGCTCCCTAAAACTTAATTAATTATGGATAAATAGTCGAGGGCAGAAGGGTAGAGAAACTGCATACTGCCTAAATTATAGTACATGCTTAGAACCATAGTTTTATTATTGTTAAGCATATGAAAAGACAGAAATTGTTTAAATTAATGTGAGAGAGAAAAACGAGGTAAGTTGGGAAAAATATATTTCACAACAGATCTTGCTGTCTGGAATTTGAAGCTACCATGGGCATTCAAATTTTTACTAAACAAAGAATAAGAGTACAGATATATGTCAATATACTTGCCCAAAATTTCCAAATCTGTTATGATAAACACACATTCCCTTGCCCCCAAATTTTTAGAGACATATATCTTGAGCCTGAAATATCAGACATATATACAAGTTAGAGCTCAAATAATGAGTTTAGCCTGTTTTGTAACCCAGTTTGGTAAAATATGTCAAGATTTCATGGCAACAAATGGCAAGAGGTCATTGCATTAAAGGAGTTGATTGGTGGCAAGTGAGCATCTGCTTTCAAGCAAAGATGGTTTTGCTACATAAGATCTGACAATCAACAGATATTCCACAAAGCACTCAGTGTCTCACAGTCACTGATGACATAGGGATCACTGGGGAGTTGGCTTAGCCCCCTCTCTAGCAGTTCATGAGCCTGTAACCACAATACGCCCTAAGCTCCTTCCCACCCAGCAACACCTTTACAAAAGCAGCAGCAGTAGAAGCAGCTGCCAGGAAGCCTTTCTTTACTCTGATGGAGGAGAGATTTAGCAATCAGGCAGGATGGCAGAGTGGGGCAGAACCTCCAGGGTCTTTTATTCTCCAGCACCACCAGGCCTGGCTGCACTCCACCCACCAGCCTCCACACTACTGCACTGCACCCTGCCTCTGGGGCTCAGAAAAGGAAGATAATTTTACATCATTTGCCACAGCACCAGTGTGGACAAGGGCAGTTCCAGCTGGTGTCCAGCTGGTGTCCCCAGGAGCAGAGCCTAACTTCATCCCAACTTTGATATATTTGCAAAGGGAAGAGTCACAGAATACCTCGATGACTTGACTGGCACAGAGAAGCATGGAGGGCACCCCCTGAGGCTGAGGATGTGGGGTTCCTAGTATCCCAGGCCACCTCCCTCCAGCAGCCTCCTCAGTCTGGGCTGGGACTCAGCATTCAGTGCCCTCTTACCCACATGCTGTGGCGCTTGAAGACATTGTGCCAGTGGAGAGGTGGGGTATGCAGTGAGTTAACGGGAGCTGGAGAGCGTAGGGGAGCTGGACACAGACCCTTAGGAACCTTTTAAGGAGAAGCAAACAAGCACAAGGCACAGGACAAGGCAAGGGGGTAGACAATCAGCTGCTACAAACAGGAGCACAAAGAAGTGATACAAGACCATCATGGGGGACACAGACTTGCTCTCTCAGAGTTGCTGAAGAATGGGTGTGGCATTTCCTTGGCCCTGTTGGAGACACCTGGTAGAGCATCATGGCCTCTCATCTGCCTAACTCTCCCCAAGTGATATTCTGCACACACAGGGTCCATGCAGGCTGCTATTGAGACGCTGACTCCTCCCTCGGGCCCTTTTCCAAACAGTTATGTTTCATAGTCATGTTACAAATTGACAGATATGATTAGTCCATGAATAAGTAAATTCTCACACACATAGTTGTCCTTCCATATTCAAGGGGGATTCATTCCCGTACACCCTGTAGGTACCCCAAATCTGCAGATGCTCCAGTTCCTTGAGCAAACTGGCATGGTATTTGCATGTAATGTACATATATCTCCCAGTATGCTTTAAATCATCTCTAGATTGCTTTTGCCATCTAATGTAATGCAAGTGCTGCACAAATAGCTGGCATACAGTAATTTTAGGGGAATGGCAAGAAAAAAGTCTGTACATATCCAGTATAGATGAGATTTTTTTCCTATGTTAATATTTTTGATTCCTGGTTGGTTGAATCCATAGAAACAGAACACATGAATATGGAAAGCCAACTGTGTGTGTGTGTGTGTATGTGTAATTTTCAATAATTATATATAGTTATATATAAAATTTAAATAACATCACTATTTTAATTATGTTTAGTTTTTAAGGACATTGCTTCCACCTTCTGAATCAAAGCATTTTATTTTCACATAAAGGATTCATCTGGGGCTGAAGATGTGGCTCAAGTGGTGGCGCACTCGCCTGACATGCATGCGGCCTGGGTTCGATCCTCAGCACCACATACAAACAAAGATGTTGCGTCCACTGAAAACTAGAAAATAAATATTAAAAAAACTCTCTCTCTCTCTCTCTCTCTCTCTCTCTCTCTCTCTCTCTCTCTCTCTTTAAAAAAAGAATTTATCTGTTGGTTCTTGGTTGGGCTTACTCAGGCATGGGACATTTCCTTGGGAGGAGATACACAAACCTGGGTCACAGCCCCCTGTAAGGAGCATCAGTAAACTGATATTGTTGCTATTGGTTGAGATATGCCAGTTCTTGCTGAGAGCCATAGCTAAGTAAGAATGATACATGACATGACCCAGGTCATTTGCAGTGACATTGCATGAAAGGTGACCTTGCTCAAGGACCAGGGTGGATCCAGGTTTAGGGTGTATCCTGCTGGGATTAGGGAGTATCCTGCTCCTTGGGTTTAGGGCGGTTCCAGGTTTAAGGTGTACCCTGCTGGGAATAGGGCATATCCTGCTGCCTCAGGCGCAGGATTCAGAGAGTTTTTTGGGATACAGAGCCCAGTGGAGGTGTGGATTTTCCCCAGAACATGCTTATAGGGTGCCGGTGTGAGTTCGGGAATAAATAATGGCTATTTGAATCTACAAGGCTGTGAGTGGCTCATGATTTTGTGCCCAGCCATACTGTGGCAAGTTCTGAATGGCAACTCTGATGGGGGATGAAAGACAAGGACAGAGAGGAAGCTGGGCTCCCTCTTACCCAGACACAAGAGAAGGACTCAGGACAGGGGCGTTCTGAGTCAGGGACCTACAGCCTTGGTGAGAGACATGGTTGGTGATGACAGAGGTGGAGAAGGCTCAGATGGAACCCTTCTCCATTCACTGGCTACCCAGGTCCTGGCCAGGACCTTTGCAGGGAGCCTAAGGGATCCACTTTATTCTCTGGAGACATCATTCATCCCCAGTTCCTTGGGATTACTTCTCAGAGGCTCTGCTCAGGGTAGAAGGCCAGGGAAGTCTTGGACATGGGGAAAGCGCTACAAGCAGGTACACAAAGCAGCAGACACTGCAGACAGACAGACTAGGCTGCAGGAAGGTCTGCTTAGCTGAGGACAGTCTGGCAGGACTGAGTTGCTATTCTTTTGATGTGAGTTCAAACTCACATCAAAGAGCCAAACAAAGAAACAAAGAAAAGTCAACCCAGCTATCTTCATCATCTTAGCAGATGGTTGCTACTCCTTAATGGCACAGGAATGGAATTTCAAGAAACACCTGACAAGGGATGGGCCTGGCCTTTCCAAGCCCCCTGGTTACACATTTACCTGGAACTGTAGCTTGGGAGCAAGCAGGTTGGTTTGTGGAGGGGGTCTAAATGGCAAGAGGTCATTGGGCTGGCTGGGCTGGAAAAGAGGATATAGAGCAGTGTCAGTTGCATCTCTCCCATTAATGAATGGATTGGCCCACTAAGGGGAGCATCAGGTTGAATGTTGCTCAGCCTTATTCACAATGAAGGAGCAATAATGGACAAGGTTGTCATTAAAATAGTTTTCCATCCACTTCTGAGCACCAATTACATGCTGAGAGATGGGAAGTCACAGGGGCTGGCCTCTACCACCTGGGCTATGGCTAATTGGTGGGTTAATGACCTCTGTGTGTGCAGCCTCCCTTTATGTGGGAGTGCCTGAGAAACCAGCCATGGATAGCCACATTCAGAGCAGGAGTTCACTGAGGGCTCAGGGACTCACAGAAACTTCATGGATATAAAAGCTGCATTGGGCCCTAGGGAAAGGGCAGCACGTGCCTGGCAGGAGGAACAATGAGAAAAGACCTTGGTCCAGATTTGCCGGGGTCCTGCCCTGGCAGGGTCCAGGGAGTCCTGAAGGATGAATGGCGTCGGCGAAAAGATGAGACTGGAGTCGTTCCATTAGAGCAATCTCCAGAGAGAGAGCTAATGATGCTTTCTCTGGGTCATCTTTTATTACAATTTTTCTCATCATTATAGATTCAGAATACGTCATTGGATATAGAGCAATGATTATATAATTTAAAACTTTGCCAAGGCATGACATTTCCTTAACCATGATTGGGGGTACAAACAATGTAACATTAATTTACATTTTTCCAGGATATGTCAAGTGCCCCTAGGTTCAATACCTGGTACAAAAAAAAAAAAGAGTTACAGTGGAGCTAGGGGTCTAGCTTAGCTCTAGAGCAGGTACTTAGCATATGAGAAGCCTAGGGTTCAATCCCTAAAACCAAAAAAGAAAGAGAATAGAGTGGTAATTTTTATGTTGTGTATATTTGACAACACTATAAAATATTGACTTAAAATGCAAATGCATGAACATGCTGTCAAACACATTCACCACCAACAATACAGAGCACTCCCAGGGAAAAACACAAGCTTACCAAAAGAATTCTTTTAATCACATGAGCAATCATCAATAGGGAGAGTCAAGCAGATTTTCTCTTGGCACTACTTGGTTCTCACTGGCACTAGTCAGGAGCCCCCTGACATCTGGGTGGGACACCAGGAGGATTTCCAGCCCGGGTAATCTGCCTGAAGCTTTTGGCTACAAGGCCACTCTGCTGCCACCATGCTGACCTGCTAGCCAAACCTAGCAGCATCCTCTACTTTCTGGATTTCTCATGGTGCGTGCAGTAAGTTTCATATCCCTGCCATATGGTTCTGGAGTTAAGAGGGTCAGGAGGGTCAGCTGGGCCCTCACTTTGCTTGCCTGGGCAGCGCTCCTCTTCCCTCTTCTTTTCCATCCTGTGTTGGTGCAGAACAACCCCATGAGGATTTCTCCACCCATATTTCCAAAGAGGCAGTGGAATCCAAGCCCACTCTACTTACAGCTTTCTCGGCAGTCTGTTCACTGGGATTTCTGCGGGAAAGGTTAAAGTCACAAGACCCTACCTACTTATTCCCACTGTCTTTTCCTCTTTTTACTCAAAAAAACCCTGAATTTTGACATTTTTTCTAATTAATTCCTCTTTTTTTTTAAGAGTCGTAATCCCACCCCACTTCCCCCAGTCATTGGTAGATACTTTGAGCTGATTATAGAGAAGTTCATATAAGTAGAAATGCAAATAAGAGCATATTGAGAGCTGGGGTTGTGGCTCAGCGGTAGAACACTTGCCTAGCACATGCAAGGCCCTGAGTTCGATCCTCAGCACCACATAAAAATAAATAAATAAAGGTATTGTGTCTAGCTACAACTAATATATATATATATATATATATATATATATATATATATATTTTTTTTTTTTTTTAAAAAGAGCATGTTGATATATTCTTTTAAACTAAGTGAAATAGATTGATTTGGGCAATAAGGGAATATAATTACTTGGGTAACTGAATAGCCTAGAATTCTAAGTCAGGCCTTATACACTTGCTAAAATCATGGGATCAGGACCCAGTTTATTTATTTCTCAATTCTATTTCCTTATTGTTGGTTCTATTCTTGGCCCTTCCAAGATGACTGGCAGAAGCTGCTGGGCCCATGTGCTTCTTTGTTCACATGAAGGAAAGAAGAGCAAAGCACTTCTCTGCCCCCAAATGTTAACATACTGAATTCAGTCTGGGTGAACCTGTGCTTCCCTTATCCAGTCATTATGGTGACTGGGATAGTGTTTATTTGCTTAACAGAAACACTGTACCTCGTATTAATATTCAGTCTCTAAATCAGAAGAGGGGAGCATCAGGTTTTCCTGAAGCACATGGATCATGGGAATAAATATGAGAAACCATTACCAAGAAAAGGAGGAATGAGTGTTGGTTGGCTTCTGATATGTAGCAGATAAGATAGGATTTGACATGCTGATCAACAAGAATTCATTGAATACAATACTAAAAAATAAAAAATACAATCAGAAATAATTTATTCCTGGCAACTCTTTCTCTTAGTCTATACCTTTCTATTGAGATCATTTTCTCTGGGAAGTTTTATTTTAAGTGACTTCCTAGCACCTGCACTTGGTGCATCCAAATTTGCTCCTGGAAGTCCACTCATATTTGATAATGAAAATACAAACATAAGGCAAGGGGGGGTGTTGAATTATAGCCTGCTTTCTGTTACTATAACAAAATACTTGAGATGAGAAAGTTAAAAAGAGGAGAGGTTTATTCTGACACCGTTTTAGAAGTTTCAGTTCATGGCCAATTGACCCCATTGCTTTTTGAGTCTGTGGTGAGCAGTATATCATGGTGGGAGCACATCGTAGAGCATAAACATTTACCTCATGGCAGAAGATGAAAGAAATGAAGAGGCAGGAGCTGAATACCACTATCTCCTTCAATGTCATGCCTCCAGTGACTGGAAAACCTCCCACAAGATCCCACCTCTTAAGGTTTCTATTATCTTCCAAGGGCTCCAAACTGAGTACTGATACTCTAAAATATGGGCTTTGGGGAGATATTTGAGATCCAAATTATAGCAGGGGCTATCTTTCCATGAGGACAGAATCACCAGGTCTAGGCTCTTTGGAAGTACTGTGGTATAAATAGTTCACTCTGGCTTCCTGCTTTTGCTCTTCTGCCCCTTCACTTCATTACCGCCCCCCTCTTTCTCTCTGTAGTGCTGGGGATCAAACCTGGGGCCTGCACATGCTCGTCCAGTACTGTACCATTGAGCTACACCCCCAGTCCCTCTTCATGCAACTAGCCTGCCACCAAATTTCCTAAATGCATTACAATTTTCTCTCTCAGTTAACCTTCAAAGAATTCTCATTGTAAAGCTAAAGAGGTAATTGCTCATGCTGGTTATTTAATATTATATGTAATAATAATCAATGTGATAAAAATTAGAGTGAACTCCGCTGCGGCCACAAGGTAGTTTATGAACCACTTTAATGATCTTTAAGAGATGGAGACAGGCAGACTGGCAGTCTGCCCACACAGCAGGTGGTGTTGGGCACAGGCTCCTGACTAAGGATGAAAAGCCTAAGTTCTATTGTTAGCTCTGCTGCTAGGTCACTGTGTGACCTTGAACAAACCAATTAACCTCCCCTGGAACTACCATTTCCTCAACTTTAAAGCAGCACCTTTAAACTTGATGTTCTCTAAGCTCTTTTCACTTCCAGTATTCTAAGATTTTCTAAGGAATTTATTTTGTCTTTAACAGTTCACGAATGAAAAGTTATCAGTAAAACGAGTTTTTATTTTTTCTAGAACAAGAAAGATTGGCAGGAGATACTCCTTCGGGCTATATGAGGTTAAAGAAGAGATGTAAGTACACACAGGTAAGGGGCTACAGAGTGATCTGGATCTTTAAGGACAAGATCCTGATAGATCCTGTTCAAGGAAAAAAAATTCAATAAATACTCATCAAAGCATGATAGCGAATACTTCATTCAGGATCATTGTGATTGGTAACAAGCCATGAGATTTTTTGGGGGGTGGGGGGTATTGGGGATTGAATTCCAGGGCACTCTACCACTGAGCCACATCCCCAGCCCTATTTTGTATTTTATTTCGAGACAGGGTCTCACTGAATTGCTTAGTGCCTCGCTTTTGCTGAGGCTGGTTTTGAACTCAAGATTCTCCTGCCTCAGCCTCCCCAGTCATTGGGATTACAGGCGTGTGCTACCGCGCCAGGCAAGCAATGAGATTTTGCAGTGGTGGAGAGAGATTGGGCTCAACTCCAAAGGCAACATGAGCAAGTGGGAATTTATAGCCAGTGACCCAGGATGGGGGTCATTGGATGGAAAATTACTCGAAGAAAACATCAAGGGTAAGGGGGAGTCTGTCAAAACCAACCTAACAGGATTCTTGCTGTTTGCAGACTTTACATAGGAGATGATTGAGAATGAGGAGCCCAATTAGATATTGAGGGTGATCAGATATCAAGGCTGGGGGTTCTTGCTAGACTGACTTAGCAGGGTTCTTTGCTAAAATTGAATTTTACAAGAGTACACAAATGGGCCTAGGGGAAGGTTCAGGAACCTGACCAAAGTTGGGCAACAACTAGCCAATGGGATTACAGAGTCTCTAGTGAATCTCCAATAGGAGATAGAGTCTCGAGAAGCGGCATGGATTGAACTTCAGGAGCCTTCATCCTTTTTGGGGCTGGGGAAAGGATGAATTTTCTAGGTTCACTGGATTCTCTTCTTCAGAAGATTTTCAGAGACCCAGGTCTTTCTAGAAACCTTTTCTACAAAAGGCCCCAACTAGGGAGGAGCATCCAAGGATTTGCCCAGTTTACCTAAATTGAGACACACCTATAATCCTAGCTAGGCAGGAATTGCCAACCTGTGCAATTTAGCAAGACTCTGTTTAAATTTTTTTTTCTTTTTTTTTTAAGAGCTAGGATGTAGTTTAATTGTAGAGCATCTGGGTATAGTCTCCAGGACTGCAAAAGAAGGGAGGGGGGAGAGAGAGAGAAATAAAGAGAGAGAGAGAGAGAGAGAGAGAGAGAGAGAGAGAGAGAGAGAGAGAGAGAGAGAGAGAGGCATGAATTAACCTTTGCTCTCTCTAAAAATCTCACTTAAACTGAATATGGTGGTACATATCTGTAATCCCAGGGGCTAGAGAGGCTGAAGCAGGAGGATTGCAAATTCAAAGTCAGCCTGGGCAATTTAGTGGGACCCTGTCTCAAAATAAAAAATATAAAAAGTATTGGGGATGCAACTCAGTGGTAGAGCGCACTAGATTCAATCCCCCAGTACTGGGGGGAAAAAAAAGAAAAGGAAAGGAAAGGAAACCTCATTTAAAATAACCAAGAAAGGCCAGACACAATAGTATACACCTGTAATCCCAGAGACTCAGGAAGCTGAGGTAGGAGGATTGCAAGTTTGAGGCCTGCCCAGGAACCGAGGCCCTGTCTCAAAAAAATAGAAAGGGCTGGAGACGTGGCTCAGTGGTAATGTGTCCCTGGGTTCAATCCCCAGTGCCCCAAACAAAACCACCAAGAAGGAATTTAAAAAACGGTGGCAACGCCTATAATCCCAGCGGCTAGGGAGTTGGAGGCAGGAGGATCACAAGTTCAAAGCCAGCCTCAGCAATTTAGCGAGGCGCTAAGCAACTCAGTGAGACCCTGTCTCTAATAAAATACAGAATAGAGCTAGGGAGATGTGGCTCAGTGGTCAAGTGCTCCCAAGTTCAATCCCTGGGATCCCCGCTATCCCCTGCCCCCCAAAAAAAAAAACCCAAAACACATGAATCCATAGGAATTGAGAAAAGGCAGAAATAACTAAACATTGGAAGCTTTTTTGCCCGAGCAAGTGCTAAACTGGCTTAGTAGACTGGTTAAGCAGATTAGTAAAATAATCCTAAATCACTGATGATGAAAGGTAAGAAGCTACCTGATTTCCACCGCAAAACCCAAAGTGCTCAGAAATTGGCAGCACCAGACATGGGGGGTGGGGTGGCACAAAGGGTACAGATAAAAGGGAATCAAAGCTCTTTTAGGAAGCTGGCAGATGCCCAGATGCCTCTCCCCAGTTCGTGAAGCAAGGAAAGTGCTCTTCCCCACCTCAGGAGAAGACAGAAGGCCTGACTGTTCTTGGAGAAGTGTTCATGGAGAAGAAAGGTTTCTGTATCTCCGCACTCAGAGACCACAGGCACAACTAGGACAGGGAGATGCAGGTGGAATCCTAGAATCTGAGGACAAAGAGAACATCTTCAAGTTTCTAGAACTAAAACAAGGGTGTGACATGAACGCTTGCATGCTGAATGTTGAAACCATCAGCCCCCTTCTTCCTCTCAACTCCCAGAACACTAACAGACAGGCCTGATTATCCAGAAGACTAGAAAATTCTTTTCTGAGCATTCTGACAAGTCAAAAAGAAAGCTTTAAAATTCTAACATAGTAACTTTCCAGCTGTTTCGTTCTGTTAGACCCATGGACAGAGAAGTCCCAACCTATCCTCTTGAAACATCTAATCAGTTTTTTATGCCCAGTCCTTAAATGGAAGAAGAGGCCAGAGATCACCATCCATCTGAGGAAAGCCAGACCAAATGAAATAAATAGATGATGCCAACTTTGAGACTGTCCAGGGAGAAGAAAATAGTTTTTAAAATCACCAAATTCCTCAGAGAGATGGATATTACATCAATGAAAGAGAAAAATGGCATATTTATAAGACGGAATATTTAAAGAAAATAAAAGGAGCCTTGAAAATTAAAAATAGTAAAAATTAAAATAAACAGTAAAAAGGTGGAGAGAGGGCTGGGGTTGTAGCTCAGTGGCAGAGCACTTGTCTGGCATGTGTAAGGCACTGGGATCGATTCTCGGCACTGCATACAAATAAATAAGGATATTGTGTGTCCATCTCCAACTAAAAAAAAATATTTTACAAAAAGGTGGAGGGCCTCGGCTGTGGCTCAGTGGTAGAGCACTCGCTTAGTGTGGGTGAGGCACTGGGTTTGATCCTCAGCACCACATAAAGATAAATAAATAAAGGTATCATGTCCATCTATAACTGAAAAATATTTTTAAAAAAAGTGGAGAGAGAATGTAGGACAGAAAAGGTAAGAATATTAGATGACGTGATCAAAAAAGCTCAGTATTCAAATAAAAAGTCCAGAAAAAAAGGAACAAAGAAAATAGAGGGGAGGAAATATTCCTCAGAATAATTCAGGACCATATCTCAGAAGTTGCATATTGAAAGGGCCAATAAAGTAACCAGCATAGTACTCTAAGTTAGGCCCATACGAAGGCATATTTTAGTGAATTTTAGAATCTGGAAGACAAACAGAACATCTTCAAGCTTCTAGAAAGAAACCAAAATTAAAAAAAAAAAAAAAGATCAGGAATCATAATTCTTGGGGCTTTTTGTCAAGCCCCACCCAGGTACACAGAGCTTCCAATAAAATTTATTTTGTGCTCTTTACTTTTTTTTTTAATTGCTGTACTGGAAATTGGATCCAGGGTCTCATGCATGGTAGGTAAGTGGTAAGTGCTAAACCACTGAACTACATCCTTAGCCTAAGTGTTCCATTTTTTTACCCCCAGGGCCTTTTGCATACCAGGTAAGGGTTTTGCCACTGAGCTACACCCCCAGCCCTTTTAATGTTTTATTTTGAGACAGATCTTGCTAAATTGTTCAGGGCTGAAGCTAGCCTCGAACTTGCAATCCTTCTTCCCCATCCTTCCTAGTCCCTGGGATTACTGGCAGTTTCCTTCCACCACACCCAGCTCCTAGTGTCTATGCTGAAGTATGAGTCAAAGATAGAGCCAAATAAAATTTGGAAAGATGAATGTAAAAGATTGAACAGTCTAAAAGCTGAAAATTCCCTCCCTCCTCCAATACTCCCTGATGGGCTAGTGGAATGGATGAGCCACTGCTCACTCATCCTTCACTCCTCCGTTTGACCCCAGCTCCAACACCCAATTTGTTCCTATCCCCACCCCAATCATATCCCTCTCCATTCCTCTCTTTCTCTCTCTCTCTCTCTCTCTCTCTCACACACACACACACACACACACACACACACAATTTGAGGGCATGCATCATGCTGCTTTTCTGGAGATCAAACATTGTTAATTATGTCTCTGCCCAGGAAATAGGCAAAGATCCCAAGGGCTCAGGCCTTGCCAGTAGGGAGCTGCACTTCTTTCTGGACAAAGAGTCAGACCAGATTTAGTAACAAATTCTAAATTGGTATGAGACTTTCCCATTTCCTTGAAGCATAATGCTCCATTGATTGCAAGCTGAGTCATATATTGAGCCTGCTTCTCACACTGTCAGCAGGAAGTGTAATTCCTGAATGACTCCCAGCAGACATTTATAGATTTTTTTCAGTCTGTTGAGTTATAAAAGATAACCAAAGTCTTTTTTTTTCTTCTTGAAGTCTTTTAAATAAATCTTGATCTCAACTGCTAAGTCATTGAACATAATTACATACAACATACTGAGAATGATCTGCATAAAAACAAGAATTGAGGTAATGAGGATTATAAAAAAAAAAATCCAAGCCAATGTGCAAAGGAACAAAGACAGGAGGGCTAAAGACTGGAGTTCCACTTTCCATTGGCTCCTGTTTAAGAGGTAAAAGAAAGAAAAATAACTGTACAAGGAGATAGGTCAAAGAATGGAATGAGAAGAGGTTAAGGCATCAGGATAGGAATCAAAGAAAGAAAATACTTCAAGAAAGATGGCAGGCTGAATATAGTGCCCAGTCCATCTAGTCTCAGGTCTTAAAGGAAGGACTTCTGACTCCAACTATCTGAGGACCTTTGGCTGCTGGATCCCACTCTGCCTCAGCAGTGTTAAGCCAAAAGTGCTTAGGATTTAGTGCTTCCTGACACTCACCCTGATATGGGAGCCCCTAACCAAGGACTGGCCAGAGTTGGTGTATAAATACCTCACATTCCTCACCTCTTACCATAGCTATGAGCTCATTATGTACAGGACTCCTGAGTTCCCCAGAAGAACTAAGCTTCAGTTACTAACAGTGGTAACTGACATTGAGGGAGATATACAAGAGCTTAGGTAGCCAGGGCAAAATATGGAGTGAAGAGGTCAGGGGCTGAGCCAGAACAAAGGAGCATGGAGCAGGTCTTCTGATGAGGTCAACTTCCTGGTTGACAAAAGTGCTTGTAGACCCCCCCAAAAAAGTGCAGGTGACCCAATCAGACAGACACTTCCATATCCCTAAGCTCCTAAGTGGGGGATCCAATAGAAAAACTAAAACAGACGCTTGGACCCTGGGGCACCAATCAATAACAGTGAGGAGCACGTGGACATGGAGGAGATAAGGAAAGGTGGAAATTTCAGAGACCATAAAAAGAATAGGCCAAAAACTGATCCACCAGATTCCCAGCTCTGGGGCCCCTTCTTTTCTGGGAAATCTGTCTCTGTTGCTTTTGCAATAAAACTGCTGCTTGCTTGCTATCTCTGTGTTCCTGTTCTTCAATTCTTTGCTGAATGGAGACAACAAACCCAGCACCCCTAGACAGTAACAACTTGACAAAACACCATTTATTGCCTTCTTTCCTTTTTCTTTCTTACTCCCCTATACCCCCTTGTAGCATCCCAAAAAGACTGGGTTAAGGAAAAATCCCTAATAAGATAGCCTAAAGAGCTTTGAGAAATCAAGGTGAGTAGAGTAGAAAAGGCAGAAGTCAAACTGCTAGATTCTGAAAGTTGTAAATGAGGACTTGGATACAGAAATGGAAAACAGCTCTTTCAAAAGTTTGGCACTTAGAGGAAGGAAAAAAAAGATAGTGACTCCATGGAATCTTCCTGGGGTCAGACCCTATGAATCAGGGTAGGTAGGGGCAAGACATTCCTGGTATTTTTCATCTGTTAATGGTAACCACCAGGTAAAGGCCCAAAAGTTAAGAAGTGAAGCTGAATGAGTATTATGATAAAGAGAAACCTCAAGATTCAGAAGGAGTCTTCCCAAAACAAACCTTTCAAGGTTAAGGCAAGGACAACATGGCTAGACACAAGAAAGGGATTTCCTTAGAAACTTTCTTGGAAACTTTTTGTTTGGAAAAGCTTCTTTTGGACCTCAGTAGCAGAACATTCCCATCCTGGCTCCCACACAAGGTAACAATTACATCTCCTTACTTGACGCATGTATAGCTCTAGAGGCACAGGAAGACTTTCCAATGGATTAGAAAGCAAGAGGATTCTAATATAACTACTTTAAGATCCTTAATTTTCTTAAATTTTTAAAATGAATTATCAATATGGGTTCACGTCCTGCAGGATGTCCTTTCCTCTCCTACCATCTTACAGTTATCCTTGCAAAAGAGAAGCACACACCTCACTCATCCTGAATCTCACTCTGCACCAAAAAGGTGTGTGTGTGTGTGTGTGTGTGTGTGTGTGTGTTGATATTTTGGTGTTGAGAAAATGACTCACTTGAATACAATTTTTTTTTGTAAGCAAGATGTTTTCCACTCTTTAATTGCAACAAAACTAGAGATGAATCTAAACAAATTATTAGCTGAGAGCTCAACAAAATAATTTTAAAGCTGGGTGCAGTGGCACACACCTGTAATCCCACAGACAGGAATATGATTGATGCTGGATTGGGTCTCATTCTAGCAATAAGAACAGCTGAGTATGGTGGCACACACCTATAATCCCAGCTGCTCAGGAGCCTGAGGTAGGAGGATCCCAAGTTCAAGGCCAGGCTGAGCAATTTAGCAGAATCCTGTCTCAAAATTAAAAACATCAAAATTTAGAAAAGGCTAGCTGGGGATGTAGCTCAGTGGTAGAGTATCCCAGTTTCAATCTCTAGTAAAGAAAAAAAATTCATCCATACATTTACAAACCAATTAAATTTTTTTTTTAGTTGCAGATGGACACCTTTATTTTATTTGTTTTTATTTTTATGTGGTACCTCATGCATGCTAGGCAAATGTTCTACTACTGAGCCACAACGCTGGCCCCAAAATTTAAAAAAAATTTTTTAGCTGTTGGTGGACTTTTATTTAATTTATGTATATGTGGTGCTGAGAATCGAACCCAGTGCCTCACACATGCTAGGCAAGGGTTCTATCACTGAGCTACAACCCCAACTCTATGAACCAATTTTTAAAAATAAACTTCCACCTTACTAATAAACTTATTTCCAATAAATTTTATTTTCATGTTTGATGTTATTTATCAAAGTTTGTGATATATTTATGTTGTTTTAGTCAAATGTGCACATATATTAATTTTCATGGTAGCTCAATCAGAATAAATTTTTAAATAATTAAAGTCTAATGGTCATAGCTAATGTTTTAAAATTGCATTTTAATTTTATAACATACTTTTGTTTTGTAAAGAACTATGGTAATGTGATCAATGAAAATTTTCAAGCATAAATAAATTCTGTGAAGGAAATGGAATAGCACTTTAAGTTCAAGGAGTTAAAAAAACAATATAAAATTTTGGGTGAAAAGAAAAGGTTCGTGTATTTTAAGATGGATATCGATTGGTGAGTATATTGAATTGTTATGGTATTTAGATTTTACAGAATTCATTTGAAAAGAATAATATAACAATTTATCTTAACATGATAATATGTAGGGGCTGGGTTTGTGGCTCAACGGTAGAGTGCTCGCCTAGCACTTGTGCGCTGGGTTCGATCATCAGCATTACATAAAAATAAATTTAAAAAAAAAAGGTATTGTGTCCAACTACAACTAAAAAAAATATTTTTAAAAAATGATAATATGTAGCCAGGCATGGTGGTACATGCCTGTAATCCCAGTGACTTGGGAGACTGAAGCAGAGAATTACAAATTCAAGGCCACTCTCAGCAATTTATCAGGACCCCAAGCAACCTATTGAGACCCTGTCTCAAAATAAAACAGAAAAAGGGCTGGGGATGTAGCTTAGTGGTAAAGCTTCCCTGGATTCCAAACCTAGTACCAAAAATCTATCTATATACTATATCTATATATCTGTAGATATATAGATATAGTATATAGATATATATAAAAATATCAGAAACTATATCCTTTATCATGATTAAAATTATGAGAAAAAATTTAAATGTCAAGTTAAAATATGCAAGGGATACAGAGTTTTTAAATTATTTTAGGGAATAGGTAAGTAAAAATCTATGAAGAGCACCAAGTTAATGTTCTGCAAGGAAAATTCATTTTTGTTTTGCTTTGTTTTGTTTTTAAATTAACCAAGGCGCCAAAGGACCACACTCACCAAAAATCTCCTAGTACTGATAACTGCTCTTTAGCTCTGAGGATAAAACTTCTTGGTGTGAACCAGGCTCATAAAGCTCTTTGCCCATTCAAACTCCATCGGCCTCATATCAGTGCAGCCTTCTCCCTCCTCCTTCATTTCCCGCTCTGCCTCCTGCCTCAACTCCAAACTAAAGCAGGCAGGATCCTTGCAGCTCCCTCAAACCACCACAGTATGTCACATCTTTGGGTCTTTGCTTGGCATGACCTTTACCCCTCCCTATTCTCTAGGAGTTCCCCTTCTCCACCCAGCAGGGATTTTCTCCCAGAAATTGTCACTCATAATTGACCCTGAATTTAAGGCAACAGCATCTCAGTTTTCCCAGAGTGAGGAGTTTCCTTGGTCAGAGGGACTCTCTGACACAGATTTCTATCACCTACCACCTATAGAGATCGTTCAGGTAAGATGCTCAGTATAGTTGTTCTAAGAGACTTGGGTTTTTGTTTGTTTGTTTGAATATTTATTTATTTATGTATTTTTTTAGTTTTAGGTGAACACATTATTTTGCCTTTATGTGGTGTGGAGGATCGAACCCAGTGCCTCATGCATGCTAGGCAAGCACTCTACCACTGAGCCACAGCCCCAGCCCTGAAGAGACTTGTTTTTGTCTGTTAGGCAGGCCCCACCTTATTTAGCACAGTCCAACAAGACACATGGAGAAGGTCAGTTTCACTCCAAAGAGGTTTTTTGATCATTTTTTGGTCCCAGGGATTGAACCTAGGGCCTTGTGCATGCAAAGCAAGCATTCTACCAACTGAGCTATATCCCAGCCCTGATGATTTTCTATATTAAACCAATATTTTTCTTTGGACTCCCAAGCAGCATTCTAGTGGACCTCTCTGTCATGATTTTTGTTCCCATCCAATCCAGAATGACCTCTGTACATATATGTCTTTCTGGAATAAGATTATTCGGTGACTTCCATCATTTTCATTATTTCAGAAAGCTTGATTTTTATGGTTTGGATTTGGAACCCCACCCCCACCCCAAGGGCCAATATGTCAAAGGCTTGGGTCCCCAGTGCACCAGAAGTGGGACTTTTGGAAGTGATTGGGCCCTGAGGGCTCTGATCTTGCAATGGGTTAATCCATTGATGAGTTCAAAGTCACATGAGCGCTTGGGAGCTGAAGCCCAGTTTACATAGGTTACTGTGTGGGGGCATGTCTTAGAGGCTATATCTTGTCTCCAACCCTTTTCACCCCCTCTGCTTCTTGGCTGCATGAGGTAATCAGTTTGCTCTGCCACACCCTCCCCACCATGATGTTCTACCTTACCACAAGCCTACAGGGATGGGACCAAGATACCATGAACTAAAAATCTCTGAAGCCATGAGCTAAAATAAATCTTTCCGTCCTTTTCTTTGTTTTTCCCTAATATTTTGTCACAGCAATGGAAAGCTGGTTAACACATGGATGGAAATCCCACTTCTCCTCATGGTAATGCTTTATAAAGTAACTAAAATTTTCTTTAGTTTGGCTTGGAATGGTACCAGTATGTCAGTAAATAAGTAAATTTGGAGAAAACAACTGGGTTATTCTTCCAGATGTATTGAGGTCTTTCACCCACAAGCCCTTGGGGGAAAGATCATGAATGGGTCCTTGGAAGTGAGAAGGTTCGGGGATCCCTGGAAGTGTCTCTGCCGAGTTTGCCTCAGCATTCTAGGCGGCAATGTTATTCCAGCCAGAGAGAAATTACTGACTAGCTGAGCACAGGAGAGGGGGTGGGGGAAGATGAAGAAACATCACATTAAAATTCAATGCAAAGTGAAAGCTTGTCTTGAGCAAGGGTGAGTGACTCAGCAAGAAACCTGTTTCCAGGATTGTAGTTACTGCTCTCTGCAATTTCTATATTAAAAAAGAAAAGCAGATTCTCATTATCTGCTGGAAGTAATTCCACTATTTACCAGATGGCAAATAAGCAACAAACAAATTTGCTAGAATATTTTTTAAACCCTAAAGTGAAAACACTGTTTAGGGTCACAAATGCTTTGCACATTTGGTCATTGACAGAAATATGGCCTTTGGCAGAATGAAAGAAATTTCCTGTTGTTTATTTAGTTTTGAATTTGAGACAGAGTCTTACTATGTTGCCTGGGCTGGCTTCCAACTTAACCATCCTCCTGCCTCAGCCTCCCAAGTAACGGTTTACAGGTGCGTGCCACGACATCCAGTTCAATTTATAAGTTTATTTCTGTTTGTTCATTAGTCATTGCAATGCATAGTGATCATTTCACATTCCTACACTCAAGCTCCTTTCTTCTGGTAGCAGTTAGACACAAACACATGCATGCACACATCATTTTTTTTATTATTAATTGTTCAAAACATTACATAGCTCTTGACATATCATATTTCATACATTTGATTCAAGTGGGTTATGAACTCCCATTTAAAGGCAGAAGAATACAAGAGACACTAGTATGGCAGTATGTAAAAACGTGGATGTATAACCAATGTGATTCCGCAATCTGTATATGGGGCACACATCAATTTTCATGAGAAATAAACACATGCATACACATATTTAATCCATTCTTTCTTTAATTGAAGTTACATATAATAATTTATAGTATATAAATACACACAACATATAAATGCCTACTGTATGCTATTCTGGACATTGGGGCTATAACAGTGAACAATTAAGAGTCTTCAATAAGACAAGGGCTGAGGATATAGCTCAATCGGTAGAGTGCTTGTCTTGTATGTACAAGGCCCTGGGTTCTAGATAGGTAAGAGGGGTGGGAGGGAAAGGGAGGGGGCAGGGGATTAGCAAGGATGGTGGAATGTGATAGACATCATTATCCAAAGTACATGTATGAAGACACAAATTGGGTGTCAAAATACTTTATATACAGAGATATGAAAAATTGTGGTATATATGTGTAATAAGAATTATAATGCATTTCACTGTCATTTTTTAAAAATCAATAAAAAAGAGAGTCTTCAATAAAACATATTCAGTTGCATGTGGTGTCAAAAGGTATGTGATCTGACTTGTCCATTAGCATAATACTTAACCACTCATCCAGCAGCTGGTTCAGATATCTGGGTCTTTCCCAGTTTCCTTAAAAGCAGAGCCCAGGATTCAACTGTAAGAAACATGGAGTATTTTATTTTATTCATGTGTTTTTGGTACTAGGGATTGAGCCCAGGAGTGTTTAACCACTGAGTCACATCCCCAACCCTTTTTATTTTTTGAGACAGGGTCTCGCTAAGCAGCTTAGGGCCTCGCTAAATTGCTGAAGTTGGTCTCCAACTTGTACTCCTCCTGCCTCAGCTTCCTGAGCCACTGGGATTACAGGTGTGCACCACCATATCTAGCAACATGGAGTATTTTAAAGCGACAGCTACAAAGGGAGCAAGACAGACAAGGGGAGGGCGCCAAGCAAACATCTGATGTTAATTAAAATCAAGACTTGGCCTAGTGTGGTATGTGGAGGGAAATCTTGTCTCTGAAACACAAATTGCATTACAGAGTTTTTTCTGCCTTGAGTCAAGGCAACTGGCCTTTTGTAGTTCCTTATCTGTCAGTCTTCTGGAGATGGAGACACCCCTGGGCTCTGGAGCTCTCAGCAGCCAAAGGCAAGTCTCATAAACAGACATCATGCCATAAAAAAATCTAAAATCTGCCAAGCACAGTGGCACACACCTGTAATCACAGAAGTTCAAGAGGCTGACAAAGGAATATCACAAGTTCAAAGCCAACCTCAAAGGGCTGGGGATGAGAGGCTGTGGCTCAGTGGTAGAATGCTTGCCTAGCATGTGTGAGGCACTGGGTTCGGTTCTCAGCATCACATATAAATGAATAAAATAAAGGTCTATCCATCTAAAAAAAATTAAAGAAAAAGGGTTGGGAATGTGGCTCAATAGTTAAACATCCCTGGGTGCAATCCATTGTACCAAAAAATCTCCAACAAACAAATTTAAAATCTGGTTATGCATTTGGGGTTGCCCTTTTGCACCTCTGTTCTTGCCATGAGAAGAACTGTCCCCAGGTAACTATTGCCCTGGCAGCCTGAGACTAAGAATAAACACATATGGAGCAAATTTGAGCTCCATTCTTAATAAGGAGTCAAGAACAGGTGAAACTACAGCTTGAGGCAGAACCAGTCAGCCAAATCCAGCCAAGATCAGCCAATTCCCACATATAAAAGCAATAATAAATGAGTTTGGAATAATTTGCTATGCAGAATTATGTGACTCTAACTCACTGATTTATACACTGAGAATTTCTGGAGTATTCTAACCTGGCAATGTTATTGCACACTTCATACACTTACTAAAACTCTCTTGGCCTTTCCCACCATTCATAGTGGAAACTGTGTGGTGGGCAAAGCTTTGTGAATCGGGTCTCATAGTGTCCTAGCTGTTATGAAGTTCTACCAGTCTCATGAATTTGATTCTCCTCAGGGCTTGCTCTAAGAATCTTTTTTTTTCTTGCCTTATTGGGGATTGAACCCAGGGGTCCTTCACCCCTGAGCTACATCCCCACAGCCCTTCTTGTTTTTTTTTTTTTTTAATTTTGAGACAGGGTCTTGCTAAGTTGCCAAGGTTGGCCTCAAACTTGCAATACTGCTGCCTCCACCCCTCAAGTGACTGGGATTATAGGCATGTCCCATTGTGCCTGGCTAAAAATCAATATTCCTCAAGCCCATGGCTCAAACCCACTATGCTAGTCAGCTCATTGTCACTGTAACAAACATCTGAGATAATTATCTCATAAAGAGAAATGGTTTATCTTGGCTCACAGCTGTAGAGGTAGCAGTCCATGATCTTGGCCCTGTTTCTTTTGGGCATGTGGTGGCACATCATAGTGGGAACATGTGGAGAAGCAAAACTACTCACCCTCATGGGCAGGAACTGAAAGAGAGAGAAATAGGAAGGGCTGGGATCCCACTATTCCCCCAATGACCTTAAAATCTCCTAGAAATTCCTCTCTCTCTCTCTCTCTCTCTCTCTCTTTTTTTTTTTTTTTTTTTTTGGTACCAGAGGTTAAACCCAGGGCCACTTAACCACCAAGCCACAACCCTAGTCCTTTTAATTTTTTAAATATTTTATTAGAGACAGTGTCTTAGTGAGTTGCTCAGGTCCTCATTAAGTTGTTGAGGCTGCGTTTGAACTCATGATCCTCCTGCCTCAGCCTCCAAATGCCTAGGATTACATGCATGTGCCACTGCACCAAGCTAAAGTTCCATCTTTTAAAGGTTCTAAACCTCCCAATAGTGCCATGCTGAAGACAGGCCTTTAACACATGTACATTCAGGGGACACTGAAGATCCAAACATAGCACTCATCAAGGTGGTGTTTACAGACAGAAGTTGCTGAATTTTGAAACCTAATAGCCAACCGATTGCAACCACCTTCTTTCTGCCACAGGCCAGAACGAACCCATTGCACCTTCTGTACTTTTCTGTTCTGGAAAACAATGGACAACCTCTCTTTTTTTTCTCACCATTCTGACAAGGTCTATAATTATTAAATTATCAAATTGTGGGACCATTGTTAACCATGGTGAAAGCAATTCCAGAGGAGTAAATCAGAAATCAAATTAATAGATTCAGCAAAAATGACAGATGAGGGCTGGGGGTGTGGCTCATCTGGCATGCGTGCGGCCTGGGTTCAGCACCACATACAAACAAAGATGTTGGGTCCAATGAATACTAAAATAAATAAATAAATAAATAAATAAATAAATATTTTAAAAATTCTCTCTCCCCCCACCCTCTCTCTCTCTCTTTTAAAAAAAAATGACAAGTGAGGAAGAGGGTACATTAGCATGAGGTTGTCTGTCTAAAACTTGCCCCTTGACTCTCTCCCTTCACAACCTGGACTCTTTTAATTTCATTCTTCCTCTCACAACTAAAATTAACAAAGTGTTCTACATTTTGCAAAGCTCTTTTTAGGCAGAAAAAAAATTCATTTAATTGTCACTTCTAAAAGATAAAACCACCTGACATTAACAGGTAATTTACATAAATTATCTTATATTTTGTTCTCAAAGTCATGAAGTATGTTTTACAAAATGCTAGGTGGTCTCCATTTTTTCCAGTGGAGATTAAGAGACTTTGAGTGATATGCCTAAGGTCACCCAGTGGGTTAACAGAGTGAGATAATCAGGAACCACCAGGGTAGGACACAAGGCTGGAACAACTGAAATAAACCCATGAGCACAATAACCTGTCACTCTTCATAGCATATGTCCTTTCCTCTACCCTTGTGTTCTTTTTAACAGACCCACTTAAAATCCTCATAAAAACCACAGAAGATAAATGCTTGCACATGATGAAATTGTAACTGGGGGACCACCCTTTCTCCCAGCCAAAAAAACCCTTTAGTTTCCCTTATTTCTTGTCAACATAAAAATCACTAATTTTGGAGGTCATACAGCAGGCCGAGACATTATTAGTCTCCCACTAACTTTGTTGTAGTTAACACCTCTGATATGTGGATTATGATGATAATGGTTGCTTAGGTAACTTTTTAGGGACTTGAAGGCTACTTTTGCTGAAGAACATTGACTCTTGGTTTGGGCCTGCAGATATCTGGTGGGTGATTGGAATGGGATCTCTGTCATTATATATGTCTGTCCCTTTTGCTCTCTTAACTTTTGGATTAGGCTGTGCCTGTAGACATGTTGATTGCTTGTTGGACCTGGTGTTTTCTTCTACCACACCCTTGTGCCTTTATAGTAAGTATTGCAGCTTAAGCACCCAAAGTCCTTCAGCCCTATCATAAGACCCAGATCAAGGTACAAGTCTAGGATGTTTGCATAGGATAATGATGCCAGCCACAAGAACCCCAAGAAAGTTGATTATGACTTCCTGGTGGTTCAAATCTTATATAAGAACAAACATCTTTTGGAACTTTGCCCCTGGCTAATGGAAATTACCAAATCCTAGCCCACCCCAGCGAATCAATAAAAGCTTGTATCTTCCTTTGTTTAGAGAGCAGCCTGGTCCTTTGATCAATGCTATCCCCCTTTAGCCAAGCCCCAATTAAAGACTTGCCTCTATATTTATGTTCACTTGACTCTTTCATTTCTATTGTCACCAAGTCAAAAGTTTCTGTCTCTGGTATCAGAAGAATTGAACCAGGAATGAGGACTCCTTAATCTTGATTAGTCTTCTTGCCTCTGCATAAAAGGATGTCCTCCCAACCCAAGGTGTCCAATTCTCTTCACTATTCAGTAGTCACAGAATCTTATTTCCTTACTTCAGAGGACAGATTAAGTGAGATTAATGTGCCAGAAGATCTAGGATTGGAATCCAAACCTTGTGACTCAAGTTGAAGGCATGTTCCAGAGTACCAGGCTGCCCCAGTTCTTGGCAGATGTAAATATTCTATTGCCAAGGGAAGAATATTTGTTTTACAAGGTCAGCCACACACTGTAAAAGAAATCTTGCCTGGTAACCATCCAGTGTATCCTCATTTACACATCTGGAGTATCCCTAAAGACTCCCGTCAGCTTTGGAGCACACCAAGTTCTGTGCCCTTTGTCATGTCTCCTTGGAGTGTCAAAGTGATCATGTGTTCCACTCAAAACAGAATTTGGACAAAATGGGGGCCAATTTCTGTGCTGACCTGGTCAGTTCTGCCCGCAACCACTTGCTGAAAGCAGCCTAAATGCCTGCTGCCCGTACTTGCTCACAACCCCTGTTGGCACTGTATCGCATCCATCTCAAGAAGCCAGCAGGCTAGGGGCCAGAAGATCCCATTAAGGAACATGAAATGTGCCTTACTGCTTCTTTGTTGCTGTCAAGAAGATGAAACTAACTAATAAAGAATTTTGGGAAGTAGAGAATAGTGATTGAACCAAAAGTTCAATAGAAAGCATCATTTTTTTTAAGGTGATAAAATCTAAATTTTAAGAAAGAAGTTTCAAGTTGTTGCTCAGTTGGCTTTATGAGTGATGCCTCTTTCCTTTCTCCACACCCCAAAGTCTGAAAATGTTATTTCTGAGTATTTCCAAGTATTAGCAATATTTTTGTGGGTCTATTTAGCAAAGCATTAGAAATTAGAATAGAACTTTAAAATTTGGAATTGAAATTTCCTTTTTTTGGTACTAAGGATTGAATCCAGGGATTCTTAACCACTAAGCCACTTCCCCAGCCCATTTTTGTACTTTTTTTTTAAGAGACAGGGTCTCCCTGAGTTGCGTAGAGCCTTGCTTTGCTGAGGCTGGCTTTGAACTTATGATCCTCCTGCCTCAGCCTCCCTAGCCACTGGGATTACAGGTGTGCTCTACCACACCTGGCCCTGGAATTAGAATTTTCAACTATACTGTTTTTTTTTATTACAATGCCAAAGGCTACCTTTTTACATCTAGACTGCTGAGCCAGCTCTGTTGAGATTCTCCTTTGTGAATGTCAGGGATATGATGATCCACCATTCAAATATTCCTTCAATGCAGGATTATTGTCCCAGCTGCTAGGAATGCTGTTGGCAGATAATTCTTCAGCCATCAGCTTCTTCAGGGATTGTCTCATTAGTAGAAATTAGCCTCTCTCAAGGTCATAGTGTTTCAGGGCTAGCCATTTCCAATAACTAAAGATGAAAGAAATAAAATCTGGCCACTTAGCCCAACTTGAGAAAACTCTGAAGGGCTATTTTCACTCCAGAACATGTCATTACCACCCAAAGTGGGGGTAATGACAAAAGTTAGGTTTCCTCTTGGTATTTGTTGTACATTCTGTGCATCTTGACAAATGTATGGTGATATTATATACAATATTATAGTATCATGCAGAGAAATTTCACTGCTCTAAAAATCCTCTGTGCTCTGCCTACTCATCTCTCTCTCATCTCCAAACTCTGGCAACCACTGATTCTTTTACTGTCTCCATATTTTGGCTTTTCCCGAACATCATATGGTTGGAATCAAACAGTATGTAGCCTTTTCAGATTGGCTTCTTTCACTTAGTAATGTGAATTTAAGATTACATCATGTCCTTTCATGGCTAGATATCTTATTTCTCTTTGGTGTCAAATATAGTTGCATTGTTGGGATATTACAGTTTATTATCCATTTATTGACTGAAGGACATATGAGTTGCCTCCAAGTTTTGGTAATTACGAATAAAGCTGCTATAAAATCTGTGTGTAGGTTTTTGTGTAGACATAAATTTTCAACTTATTTGGGTAGCTACCAAAGAGTGCAATTGCTGGATCATATGGCAAGAGTATGTTTAGTTTTATAAGAAACTCCAAACTGTTTTCTATGGTGTTCCTTCCAATAATAAGTGAGGGCTCCTGTTTTTCCACATCCCTTCTAGTACTTCATCGTATCTGTGCTTTGAATTTTGTTAATTCTAATAGGTATGTAGTAGTATCTCATTGTTATTTGTATTAGCAAGTCACTAATTCCTTAATATGATGTTGAACATCTTTTCATATGATAAACAGGTGGCTTATTTGCCATATTTGGTGAGGTATGTACTAAAGTCTTTGACTCATTTTCTATTGAATTTTTTTATTCTCTTATTATTGAGTTCTTTGTATATTTTGGATAAAGTCTTTTATTAGATATTTCTTTTGCAAATACTTTTTTTCAATCTTTATTTTCACAACAATGTCCCCCATGAAGTAGAAATTTTTTTTATTTTAATAAAGTCTAGCTTTCATTGATCATAGCTTTGATGTTGTATCTAAGAAAGTCTGTCCTGCTCAAAGTCATCTAGGTTTTCTCCTATGTTGTCATTGAAGAATTTTATAATTTTCTGTGTACTTTTAATGGCCCATTTTTTATTTAATTTTGAGAATATAAAGGTCTGTGTCTAGATTTATTTATTTATTTTGCATGTGGATCTTGTTTCAGAACCATTTTTTGAAAAGACTATCTTTGTTCCATTGAATTCCCTTTGATCCTTTGTTAAGGCTCAGTGTGGGCTTGTTTCTGAGCTCTCTGTTCTGTTCCACTAATCTTTATGTCTATTCCTTCATCAGTACCACATTGTCTTGATTACTGCAGTTTTGTAGTATGTTTTGAAGTTGGGTAGCACCTGTTCTCTGATTTCATTCTATTCCTTCAATATTGACTATTCTGGATTTTTCTCTCCATATAAACTACAAAGTTAGTATGTCAATAATCACAAAATAACTTGCTTTAATTTTGGTTGAGGTTGTGTTGAATCTATAAATCAAATTGGGAAGAAGTGTCATCTGGGTAATATTGAGTCTTTCTATCCACATGTACCAAATGTCTCTCCACAGTTTTCTCACATATACTTTGTTAGGTTTATTCCTATATTCCTTTCTTTTTCAGGGATGGGGTGTTAATGTAAGTGTGTAATGTAAATTAGTTCCAGAAGCATGTTTCATTTGTTTGCTTTTGTTTTTTATTTGTTTTATACTTCTTTTGGGTTTCTACACAGACCTGTCATCTAGGAACAAAACCAGGTTAATTTCTTCCTTCTCAATCTGTATACTACCTCTTCTTTCTTTCTCTCCTTTCTTCCTTCTTTTCTTTCTCTCCTCTTACTACATTACCTAGGATTTCCAGTAGAGTGTTGAAAAGTGGTGGTGAGAGAGATCTCAGGGCAAGTTTCAAGTTTCTCATTATTAAGTATGATGGTAACTGTGGGTTTTTGTAGATGTTCTTTATCAAACTAGAAAGGACACCTTCTATTTATAACAAGTGGATTTTGGATATTTTCAAATGCTTATTTTATATCTATAACTGCCTACAAATCAATAAGGGAGACCCAGAAAAGGAAATCCTGCTGACATCTTGTTATCATACTTCTAACCTCCAGAACTGTGAGAAAATAAATTTCTCTTGTTAAAGACACCCAATATATCCAGTCTATGCTGCTTTGTTGTGGCTGCTCTAGAATGTAATCTTAAATTCTTTTCAGCTTGTGATGTACCAGTTCATTCATTGGTACATTGTTAATGTCTTAGTTGCAGCAATATGTTATCTTTGTTCATGTCAACATATAACATCAAATCATCAGGAAATTTAAATACAGCTGGGTGCAATGGTGCATGCCTGTAATCCCAGTGATTCAGGAGGCTGAAGCAGGAGGATCTCAAGTTCCAAGGCAGACTCAGCAACTTAGCAAGGCCCTAAGCAACTCAGTGAGATCCTGTCTCTAAATAAAATACAAATTAGGGCTGGGGATGTGGTTCAGTGGTTAAGCATATGGGTCTAATTTCTAGTACCAATAAATAAATAAACAAATTTTTAAAATTAAATACAGACATTCTAATAAATTCTACCTCATAGAAGTCCCACCATAAATATTTTATGTGTATTAGATATTTATAAATGCAAATGTTACATCATTAAGAATATTTCCAACATTCATGGATCAGAGCAGAATTACCTGTCCAGGAGCAGTGGTGTGAACCTTTAAAACCAGTGAACTTGGGAGGCTGAAACAGGAGGATCAAAAGTTCTAGGCCAGGCTTAGCAATTTATCAAGACTCAGTCTCTAAATAAAGAATAAAAAGGGCTGAGGAAGTAGCTCAGAGGTAAAGCACTCCTGGGTTCAATCCCCAATCACCCCTCCCAAATAGAATTACCTGCTTACCAATGATTATATGTAATGATCAGTAAAATATTCTGCAGACTAACATTTGGGTATATACATTCCAATCCATATTCTCAGTACCTGTACACTTCCATTGCCAGGTTCTGTCCACAATTTCACATAGTGATGCATCCTCTAACCCTGAATCTTCATTTGAGTACGCACTGTGGACAATAGGGGTTTCCCTGGAAGCCACTGCTAACCAGGACAGCAAGTAATACTGTTTATGGAGCTCACTAAGGGGCACATGAATACACCTCACTAAATGCAAACTAAATGCATCCCCAACTCAACTCTCCTTTATTTTTTTTAATATTTATTTTTTAGTTGTAGTTGGACAAAATACCTTTATTTTTAAATTTATTTTTATGTGGTGCTGAGGATCGAACCCAGGGCCTCACATGTGCTAGGCAAGCACTCTACCACTGAGCCACAACTTTCTTTTAACTGAATCCCCAAAGTGCTTTTGAACACCCTACACAATTCAAGAAATGTGACAGGAGAATTTCAAATGGAAAGAGAAATTAGTCTTTTATTTTTCAAGGCTTACCACAATATAGGACTATAAGAATACTACTGAGGTTCTTCCTAAAGTTCTGGAAGTCCTGAAGCTTGTGCTTTAATAGTCTTACAATAAGTCAGCCTTTGCCATTGTAAGAGTCTCATGTCTGATGCTAGTCAGGAATTTACAAGATGGTCCTCTGTGTTAGCTTTTTCTAATTATAACAAAACACATGCACACTTAACTTACAAGGATGGAAGTTTTATTTTGGCTCATGGTTTTGGAGGTTCCCATTCACAACTGAGCAGTCGCACTTCTTTGGGCCTCTGATAAGGCAGCATATCATAGCAGAGAAGAATGTTCACCTTATCAGCCAGGAAACAAAAGAGGAAGAAAAGGCCACGGTCTCACAATCCCCTTCAAGCTCATGCCTACAATGACTTAAAAGCTTCCCACTAGACCCCAAGTCCGCTGTAACTCACAATAAACAACACCAACCTGGGGACCATAACTATAACACAGAGATCTTTGGGGGCTTTATACAAACTATAATATACTCTCACCTGTTTTCTCCTACCATCTCATGATGGTCTTTTCTCACTCAGATCAATGTTATATTCCACTATAACAGTATCCAAATCAATGGATATGTCAAGAATTTGTCTTTACCCACAGCCTCTTTCTGGTTGGGTTTATCAGTCTTCCCTCTGAACCTTTCTAGTTTGCATCCTGATCATCCCTCACAATTCTCAAAATAGGATGTGACACCTTTGTCCCTCACTTTCACACTTGAACAGACCCTGACAGGAGAAGAATCATGGAGGAGTCAGAGTCGTGGTGGCCAAGGATGGGAAACTAGAAACAAAACAGAAACAAAACAGCTCAAGTCAGGAGGAAAGCCTGGCTGGGTTTAAAATATGATCTTCTCTTATTTATTTTATTTTTAAATTAATCTCATGTGTATAAAAAAATAATGTAGCCAGGATTTACATGGAAAATAAGAATCTTTCTCACTCCAAAGACCTAATCCTTTACCCCAAAGTTAATCATTAACCACAGTTCAGTGATTTCCTGTGTGTGTATTTGAAGGATTAGTTTTAAGGGAGAGATGATCACTCTGGCTTGAGACATTAAGTTGAGAATAATGATGATACAGCTTGGTGGCAATGTTCCAAGAAACAGTTAGATATTTTAAATAGGCAATTGGAAAAGTGAGAACTAACAGGTAGATCTAGACTCTTTTATTTTTTTGCATTGCTAATGGTGTGTGTGAGAGAGAAATGAGAGGTAGGGAGGAAAAGAGGACAATTCTTATCTGTAGGGAACACCAACATTTAGGAGACAACCAAGGAAGTAAGTCCCTTGAAGAGACAAAAGCAATAGTCAGTGAAGTGAAAGAAATTGAGAAATGCTTCTTTGTTTTAGTAGCATTGGAAACTTTGCTTCCCTGAGAAAATACAATATACAGATAGCTAGCAGCCAGTACTTCTAGCAACAAGAAAACTTAGAGCAAACAAAATGTTTTGTGCGATATTTTATGGTAAAACTTTCTGTTCCTTGCCCTTGGTCACTAGTCCCCTATTAATTTCTATGTGCTAGACTTTGAGCCTTTTTTCTGTCTAGAGATGTGAAGACTATAAGCTCTCCTCAATCCTCAGCTTTTCTTTCCTTTTTTTCTTTTTTTAAATATATTTTTTAGTTGTAAATGGACATAATGCCTTTATTTATTTTATTTTATTTATTTTTATGTGGAGCTGAGAATTGAATCCAGTGCCTCACATGTGCTAGGCAGGCACTCTACCACACTGAGCCACAACCCCAGCCTACCTCAGCTTTTATTTTCTGTTCTACCACCATTGCAGAACCTCCCTCCTGTTTCATATGGTAGAAAGACTCCTAAGGTGGACACATATGGTCCCCAACTCGTAGTATTCAGAGCTGTGCATAATTACCTGCTTTGAGTGTGAGCTGAACTTAGTGATTTGATTCTATGGCAAAGATTATGAGATGCCACTTCTATGATTGTAACAAGGGTCATAAATTTGGTTTTCCTAGCTGATTGTCACTATTGCATTTTGGGTTGACTTTAAAAAATGTTTTTATTAGTTATAGATAGACACAGTACTTTATTTATTTTTTTAATGTGGTGCTGAGGAGTGAACCCAATGCCCCACACATGCTAGGCAAGTGCTGTACCACTAAGCCACAACCTCAGCCCCAGGTTGACTGTTTTGATGAAGTAAGCAGCCAGGATGGAGAAGCAAGGAACTGAGGTCAGCTTCTGGCAAAGAGCCAACAAGGAACAGAAGCCCTGAGATTAATAGCCCAACAGGAACTGAATGTCGCTAACAACCACTGAATGAACTTAAACCTTCAGATGAGAGTACAGACCTCAGACCAATAGTCCAGGAGAATAATGCTGAGACCCAAATTGAGACAGTGGCTGAGGGAAGAGAAGAGCAGTATATACAAAACAAGACTAGCTGGACTTGATGATCAACAGGATGGTGGGGAATGACAGAGAGGAGGGGCCCCTAGGTGGAGAGTGGGAATGTTTGCTAAGCAGTAGTGCTTAGGGATGAGGCAGGTTTGGGGAGATGGCTTGGACTGTATGATTATGTCCTTCAGCTAGAAAGAAAAAGTTTATATTTTCCTTGTCTGTTCAAAAGCATATCTGCTGGGAAAATGTGCAGGGGTAAAATAAATCTGAAGCTGGCTCATGGGTGCATGAAATACAATCTACATCTACAATTTTTCTCAACATTTATACGTTTGAACTTTACAATATTAAAATTTGTTAACATAAAAGTTAATAGGTAGGTCATTTAAATCGACTTAAAGAGAAGATGGAGGGAGAGAGGAAGAGGGAAGGAAGGAGGATAAAAGGAAGAGAGGGAAAAAATGAATATCGTCTTTAGACGATGGAGTTGAGCTCTGTGGTACACACCAGAAATCTCAGCTACTCAGGAAGCTGAGGTGGGAGGATGTCAAGTTCAAGGCCAGCCCTGGACAATGTAGTGTGACCCTGTTTCAAACTAAAATAAAGTTTAAAAAGGACTGGGAATAAGCTCAGTGGTAAAGTGCTTTCAATGGTAGCATGCACAAGGCCCTGGGTTCAATCCATAGTACCACAAAAAGAAAAAGAAGAAAGAGAAGAAGGAGGAGGAAGAGGAAGTAGAGGAATAAGAAGAAAATAGATAGAAGTGAATGCAAATACAGCATAGTAATTTAAAGCAAATGGAACAGGGGGAGTCTGGGCAATACTCAGTTGAAGAAGGCAGTAGCTAAAATTTTGTTGTTGTTGTTCATTGAACCCAGGGCCTCACAAATGCTAGGCAAGCATTCTACCACTGAGTCACATCCCTAGCACTTTAACAATTTTCTTATATTGAGATAGGGTCTTGCTAACTTGCCTAGGCTGACCTCAAACTTGGGATTCTCTCTGCTTCAGCTTTCCAAATAGGTAGGATTTCAGGCATGCTCTACCTCACCAGGTAGTAGCTAGAGATTTTAAGGGAATCCTGTGCCCTTGCCACTAGAGGCCCTGAGCCAGCCTGAACTCCCAGCTACAAGGATAGACCTATTCTATAGTAAGAGGCTTAGGACATTTCACAGTAGCAGTATCACCCAGAGCAGGGTTATTGTGGAAGAATCTGCAAACCAGACAGGTAAGAAAATGCCAGAAAATGGGCCCAATTTTAGGAGAAGCATTCAAGTAGGTTCCGATAAACTTCTATGGTGCAAAACTGCCTTGGCATCACTGGTTGAGGAAGGGGAAATGGGAACAGAGCAGACCTTGTAAAATTAAGTGAACAGCACTTACTGCACTCAAAATACACTCGCTTCTGCCACCTCCTCATCCCACCTCTCCTTTCAAGTGTGAATAGCATCTGTGCTCTGCAACTGAGTCCTGGCCTTAGCAAAATGTATTAGGAGTGAGTTGCTGGTATACTTAACAACTAGATCCTAAGGACAGGGTTGGGGAGAATTACTGATTTGCAGCACTTGCAGTTATCCATCATGTAAATAATCCAGGCTTCCGCTTGACGTCATAGAATACAAAGTGGGGAAGAGATGTGCACAATTAGCTTTTATGAACTGGTGAAAGCCAGCTCCAGCATGTCAGGGTAAGGCACTATAAAACATTTTGCTGAACCCAATCATCTCTTGGAATTCACATTGCTTATTCTTCATATATTCTAATGGTTATAGTGAACATCTGTTGCTCTTTGCACAGTATACCTCAACTTCTTTGGTTACTTCTCTTCCCTTACTGCTAGGAACTTCCCCTGCACACACTTTTTATGGTGTTTCTCAGTGAAACCCCTTGACCTTTGGGGTAGATTCAAGACTCAGGCTAAGATCAGTAAGTACTGTTCACTTAATTTTACAAGGTCCAAATTCTTAATTTTACAGAGTCAGATTCTCTCTGCTTTGTAGAAGAAGACTGAAGTCAAATCATCATTTAATGCAAGCTTCCAAAAAGAGGATATCTGAGATATGTTGGCTCCTGCTGTTTGTGACAACAGTATGTTCCTAAGTTCCTTCCACTCTGTGAGCTACTATGATTTTTTTCTATAAGTAAAATGTTATTGTGAAAATAAATAAAATGGTATTTTAAAATTCTAGCTAGAATTTCAGTCAAAGGTCATGTCTGGTTAAAAAGGAAATCAGCAAGTACCAACTATAAGCTCCCAGCAAACTACAAGTTTCTCTATATAATTAGGATTGAAAGTGCATGTCTTGTGTTTGCACTCCTGAAATTATTCCACATTCCATGCTTGCAAAAACATTGAGCTAGATAATGCACACTCTCCAAAGAGGTGTTTGGACTGGCATGCCACCAGTTGGTCCAGCCCGCTTTCTTCCCCTGTTGCTGCATATAAGCAGAGAGGGATAGGAGTCCGTTTGGCTGCTGTCTCAAACTTAAAGCCTCACTTTAAGCTATAGTTGAGAATGACTTTTGGATTTCATGAGCAGTGTCACAGACAATTCATTTCTTTTTTTTTAAAAAAAAACGTTTATTTATTTATTTATTTTACATGGTACTGAGGATCAAACCCAGGGCCTCACACCTAGGCAAGTGCTCTACTCCTGAGCACAATCCCAGCCCCATTTCATTTTATTTTTCTTTCTTTCTTTTTTCTTTTTTTAGTTGTAGATGGAAATAATACCTTTATTTTATTTGTTTATTTATATGTGATGCTAAGGACTTTTTTCTCCAATCCAGGGCCTCACATATTCGAGGCAAACACTCTACCACTGAGTCACAATCTTAGTCCTGGCAATTCATTTCTTATGGAACGACCATGGATTTGATTAAAAGGACAATGTGTTATGTTAAAGTAAAATTGCAAAATTGAATTTGCAACTGTTTCACTGATTATGTTGGCTGTTGGATGTTGAGAGCCACAGCCAAAGGGGCCCCAGAAAACTTCCAGCTGCCAGCAAACTCCCAGCTGCCGGCTGATGATTGGCTCACAGTGGCCCCAGCAACATCTAGCTGATTGGCTCCTCTGTGGTGATGTTCATTGGGCTGTTTCCCTGCCCTTCAGACTGCCAGCTGATGATTGGCTCACAGCGGCCCCAGCAACATCTAGCTGATTGGCTCCTCTGCGGTGATATTCATTGGGCTGTTTCCCTGCCCTTCAGACTACGGAACTGCTCATTGGGGGACTTCTTTGGCTCCGCCCACGCGACCCAGCCAATCGGCCTCAAGAGCAGGAGGATTGTGGGAGGTGGTGTGGTGTGTGGGGAGAGAGGCTTCTGGAAGCCGGTGGTGGCAGTTGGGCTCTGAGGGTTTTTCCTGAGGAGCTGTTTTGTTTGGCGTTTGTAGTTTTAAAAATAAAGTTTGTTTCTTTTGATAAGTGGCTCCTGAATTGTGCCCAGTCAGACTGCGGCATTTGGTGGCTCGCACGGGGAGCGACTGAGGGTAAGTAAACTGCTCGCCCCTGAGGGCAGGGCGAGAGGATGGGTAGCCATTCTAAGTTTACTCTTTTGTTTTGCTTCATTTTTGTTTTAAGTTGCCTGTCCCTGGAGATGAGTGAGACGGAAGAAAAACCGCTCACATTTGAGGAAAAATTATTTGCGTTTGAGGACCAGATAGGGAGAAAGGAAGGATGGACATTTCAGTCCCTGGAGATGAGTGAGACGGAAGAAAAACCGCTCACATCTGAGGAAAAACTATTTACGTCTGAGGAACAGATAGGGAGAAAGGACGGATGCACATGTCAGGAGGATAGAAAGGCTATAATGAAATTTTGTTGTTCCATTTTTATTGGATTCTGTCTAGGTTTGGTTTGGTGTTATCTTGCTGGGTTGTATTATAGTAGAAATACGGGATCAGCAATTAGTAAAAAACAAACCGAAAGTGTGTTAAGTAAATTGTTAGACGAAGGAGGCATCCCAGTAAAATCAAGAGCAGTCAGGGCATACGTTGATACAATACAAAAATACAGCCCATGGCTTTTTAAGGAGGAGTTGTTAGATATATCACAATGGAACCATCATGGTGAAGATTTAAAAAGAATAGAAAACAACAACCCAGGGACTCTGCCAGTTGGCACATTGACATTGTGGGCGAACGTATCTGGTTTGCTTAGTCCAAAGCCTTCAGATCAGACAAAGGTAGAGGAAGGAGAAGACATATTGATTCAAGTAAAAGAGGTCTCTCAAGTTAGTCAGAATGAGGAAAAGATTCAAGTACAAGAGAAGGTCTTTCAAGCTAGTGAGACAGAGGAAGGAAGTTTAGAGCAGAAAAAGCCATCAGGGGAAAAGTTACAACAGGAGACTGCTAATAACACCTTTCTATCAGAGAGCGAAAGTCTCCAACCAACAGCACCACCTCTACAGGAGACTGCTACTAACAGCATTCTATCACCAGAGGGCATAAGGGTCCAATCAACAGCACCACCTCCATATGCTAAGAGACTCCCAACCCCCGCAGTTGATAGTTGGGATCCTGAGACAGGATCTCAAGTATGCCCTGTATTTGAGGTAGGAGGGCAGCGAATTCACCAGGGTTTATTTTACAAAACAGTGAAGGAGCTAAAAGAGGCTGTAACAACCTATGGTCCTCAAGCACCCTTCACTGTAAGCTTGATCGAATCCATTACCAACTTAAACATGACGCCAGCAGATTGGGCTAATATGTGTAAAGCTGTGCTAACTGGAGGACAATACCTGTTATGGAAGGTTGCTAATGAGGAATTTTGCAAGGAGACAGCTATGGGAAATGCAGCAGCTGGTTATCCTCAGAGAAATCTAGATATGTTGTTAGGAAAGGGACCTTATGAGGATCGGCAGCAACAACTTGCATATGATCCTGGTGTATACGCACAAATTGCTATAGATGCACTTAAGGCATGGAAGACTTTACAAGGACATGGAGGTTTACAAGGTCAATTATCTAAGATAATACAAGGAGCTAATGAACCTTATGCTGAATTTGTAGATAGGCTTATTCAAACAGCTACCAGAGTTTTTGGGAATACAGAACAAGCAATGCCATTAATAAAACAACTGGCTTATGACCAAGCGAATCGTTGGTGCAGAGATATCATTAGACCATGGAAACAGGAAGATTTAAACAAATATATTAAATTGTGTAGAGACATTAATGAACAAGAGCAAGTCATGGCAGCTGCAGTAAAACAGGCTTTAGATGCCAGAGACATTAATGAACAAGGGCAAATTGTGGCAGCTGCAGTAAAACAGGCTTTAGATGCCGGGCTAAGAACATGCTACAATTGTCAACAAGCAGGACATTTTAAAAGGAATTGCCCCATAGGAGGAGGGTTTAACAATACTAGGTATCAAAGGAATAGAATACCGGGTATTTGCCCACGATGCCGTAGAGGGAGACATTGGGCTAATGAATGCCGTTCTCAAACCACCATAGAGGGTACTCCATTATCAAAAAACGAACAAGGACAAGGTTTTTATCCACAATATCGTGGACAAAGGCATCGGGCTCCGTTGCCAAAAAACGGACAGGGGGCCCCAATGCTCCGGGGCCCCAAACCACAAATATACGGAGCTCTGGAGGAACCCAGCAACCCCAGCAACCCCATCAGGGTAGTGCCCAGGGCATCAGATCCCTCATCAGACAAACCAGAGGGAGCGCAGGGTTGGACATCTGCGCCTCTGCCAGAGCAGTACTAACTCCAGAGATGGGAGTTCAAATCATTCCCACAGGGGTGAAAGGACCTCTTCCCAAAGGAACAGTAGGCTTATTATTGGGACGCAGCTCTTCTACTCTAAAAGGACTTTTGATAAGTCCTGGGGTAATTGATCCCGATTATGAAGGTGAAATAAAAATTATAGCCAGTTCTCCAAAGGGTATATCAGTAATTTCACCAGGAGATAGAATAGCACAATTACTAATAATACCAAGCCTACATGATAAATTTTCCAGTCATGTTGTAGAAAGAGGTTCCAAGGGATTAGGCTCCACAGGTGTAGATTGGGCTATGCTTTCTTTAAATTTAGATTCTCGCCCCATGCTAAAACTAAATATTCAAGGACATGAATTTAATGGGCTACTGGATACAGGTGCAGACCTTAGCATTATCTCTCGTCAAGAATGGCCAAAACATTGGCCATTACAACAAGCCACTCAAACGCTTCGAGGCCTAGGAGTGGCGAATAATCCCGATAAAAGTGCAATGGTATTAGATTGGAAGGATCCTGAAGGATGTGAAGGAACTATACAGCCATATGTATTGGATCATCTTCCTATAAATTTATGGGGACGAGATGTCTTAGATCAATTAGGTTTAACATTAACAAATAATATCAATCAAAATGCACCCACTATTATGGCTAGACAAGGTTTTAGGAAAGGAAAAAGATTAGAAAAACAAGAACAAGGTATAGCAGCACCAATACAAATAAATCAAGGAACAGACAGACATGGGTTGGATTTTCACAAAGGGCCACTGAGACAATAAAAATTACCTGGAAATCAGAAAGACCAGTATGGGTTCCTCAGTGGCCCTTGACTAAAGAAAAGATACAAGTAGCCCATGATCTGGTCAAACAACAATTAGTGGAAGGACATATACAACCTTCTGTATCTCCCCATAATACTCCCATTTTTGTCATCAAAAAGAAATCTGGTAAATGGAGATTATTGCAAGATTTAAGAGCCATTAATAATGAAATGGTCATTATGGGACCTGCTCAATCGGGGATTCCTCAGTTGTCTGCTTTGCCAAAAACTTGGTATGTTTTAGTTATAGATATTAAAGATTGTTTTTTTTCAATTCCAATTCATCCTGAGGATAGTCCACGTTTTGCATTTACTATCCCTGCACTGAATCATGAAGGTCCTGATCAGAGATATGAATGGAAAGTACTCCCTCAAGGGATGGCTAACAGCCCAACTATGTGTCAAATTTATGTTAACAAAGTAATCCAGCCACTTAGAAATCAAAATCCTGAGCTACAAATATTTCACTATATGGATGACATATTATTAGCACACAAAGCTAAAAACACATTGCTAGAATGTTATGCCACACTTACAAACTTATTAAAAAATTATAATCTAGAGATAGCAATAGATAAAGTACAATTAAATTTTCCAATTAATTATTTGGGAGTTCTATTATCCTCAACCATGGTCCGTCCACCAAAAATTCAAATACGAGTAGATCAACTCAAATCACTTAATGACTTTCAAAAGTTATTAGGAGACATAAATTGGATAAGGCCTTATCTAGGTATTCCAACAGGAGAATTGGGACCTTTATTTGATATCCTAAAAGGTCCATCAGATCCAAATTCACCCCGAATGTTAACGCCTGAAGCAAGAAAGGCATTAAAAATCATTGAAACATATATGGAAAATATGCATTTGGATAGAATTGATATAAGTTTGCCTTTATTATTTATTGTACTATCAACAAAAAATATTCCTACAGGAGTATTTTGGCAAGAAGGTCCATTATTATGGATACATTTATCTTATTCTCCTAACAATATTCTTACTAGGTATCCTGAGGCTGTAGGACAATTAATACTCAAAGGAATAAAAACAGCAAAGGCAGTGTTTGGAATTTCTCCTAATAAAATTATTACTCCATATACTATGAATCAAATTGATGAATTAGCTAATGAGTTAAATACTTGGGCAATAATCATGTGCAAATCTAATGTTTCATTTGATAACCACTTACCATCTAATCCTTTATTGTCTTTTTGGTCATTGCATCCTGTAATTTTTCCAAAAATGACAAGAAAAACACCTATCATGAATGCTCCAAATATATTCACTGATGGATCAAATAATGGTACAGCAGCAATAGTTACCCCTGATCGAACTTTTACATTTTTAGTACCCAAACAATCAGCTCAAAAGGTAGAGCTTAATGCAGTATTACAAACTTTTGTGATGTTTAAAGATTCTGTATTTAATTTATTTTCTGATAGTCAGTATATAGTTAATGCTATAGTATCCCTTGAAGATGCTGGTAGGATTTCCCCTTCTTCTACTGTTTTTTCTTTGTTTTCCACTATACAAAGTTTAATCTGGGACAGAAAAGATCCATTCTTTATAGGACATATCAGGGCACATACAGGATTGCCTGGAGCCCTTAGTTTGGGCAATGATTTAGCAGATAAAACTACACATGACGTACATATTTTCTCTATACTAGAAGAAGCTATAAATTTTCATAAAAGGTTCCATGTCAATGCTAATACTTTACAAAAGCGTTTTAAAATAACTAAGGAGCAAGCTAGACAAATAATAAAACAATGTCAAAATTGTGTGACCTTTTTACCACAAGTTAATCTTGGAGTCAATCCTAGAGGATTGATACCTAACCATATTTGGCAGATGGACGTCACACACTTGCCAGAATTTGGAAAATTAAAATATTTGCATGTTACAGTTGATACTTCTTCTGGATTTTTGATGGGCTCCCTTCATGCCGGAGAAAAAACTAAAGATGTTATAGCTCATTGCTTACAAAATTTTGCTACTGTGGGCATTCCAAAACAGTTAAAAACAGATAATGCCCCTGGTTATACGTCTACTTCTTTTAAACAATTTTGCTCATCATTTGGCATTACTCATATAACAGGAATCCCATACAATCCACAGGGACAAGGCATAGTTGAAAGAGCTCATCAAACTATTAAAATGTACTTATTAAAGCAAAAAGACGGAATTGGGAAGGGGTATATATTCCCCAAAGATAAACTTAAAATAACCCTTTTTACTCTAAACTTTTTAAATTTGGATTCATCAGGACTTAGTGCTGCAGAAAGGCATATGTGTCCAAAAAATGTACATAAGCCCAAGGTACTTTGGAAAGATATTCTAACAGGACAGTGGAAAGGTCCTGACCCAGTAATTGTCTGGAGTCGGGGGTCTGTTTGTGTGTTTCCACAGGAAGAACAGCAGCCGATTTGGATTCCGGAGAGATTAACTAAAGTCCTGACCCAGTGATTGTCTGGAGTCGGGGGCCTGTTTTTGTGTTTCCACAGGGAGAACAGCAGCCGATTTGGATTCCAGAGAGATTAACTAAAGCAATTTCTACAGACCAAAAAGAAGATGATTTGGCTCAAATCCATAACAGCTGATATCCAAAACTCCAATTTGGCTATCCTTACATCTGCAACAGAACCAGGATGCTTTTTTCAATATCTATTTTATTCTATTTTGTTTTTTGAGCTCATATAGACCTAGGTTAATGTTTTGCTGATCAGTTCTATATATTTTTTTTTTTTTTTACTATAGAGTTTTTAAACATTGCAATGGAGATTTCACCTGTAAAAAGTTATAAGGCCTTTACCATTATGTTATGTGTTGTATGTATTATATTATGTGTGCACATTTGTGTTTTGTGTTTGAATGTACATATGTCCATATATCATATATGATGAGCGCTCATAAAAAAAAATGGATCCAAAAATTTTTTTTTTTTATTCACGTGATTTAAATGGTTTAATTTAAATTGGGTAAATAACTGTTAAGAATTGTTTTAATATGTAAACAAAAAAAGGTTAACAGATCTGTTTGTTTACTTTCACCTATCCTTTTTATTATATTTAATAATTCTTTTCAAGATAATGTAAATTGTTAAGAAAATTGTTTTCTTTTAGTGCCTTCTAGAATGTTACACAATTATTAATATTAACCATTATTGACAAAATTCTTATCTTCATCCCAGTGCCGGTGGAGATAATGTAAATTGTTAAGAAAATTGTTTTCTTTTAGTGCCTTCTGGAATGTTACACAATGTTTTCTTTAGCCATTATTGCCAGAATTTCTATCTTCATCCCAGTGCCAGTGAAGACAATGTAAATTGTTAAGAAAATTGTTTTCTTTTAGTGCCTTCTGGAATGTTACACAATGTTTTCTTTAGCTATTATTGCCAGAATTTCTATCTTCATCCCAGTGCCAGTGAAGACAATGTAAATTGTTAAGAAAATTGTTTTCTTTTAGTACCTTCTAGAATGTTATATAATTTTTTCTTTAGCCATTATTGCCAGAATTCCTATCTTCATCCCTGTGCCGGTGAAGACAAAGATAAAACTAATCTATAGTCTCTGCAATAGCCATCACTGAACCGCTTAACTCACTTGTATGCATTGTGAACTATCTGTTGGTGCAGCGACTTGTGGTAGTGTTGGAGTATTTTTGCTGATGATGTCATCGGTGGTACAATTTTTCCAACAAGAGCTGTCAATTGGCTTGGTATATCTTCCTCTCTTCTGCTTGTCATGATCGTTCAGCTATTTGGGGGCCAACAGAGGTGAGGCAAAGAACCTCACCCCCCCGCTGGTACCTCTCCACAGGTGTGGCTGTATACTGGACCGGTAGTCAATGACGGGTAAGATCCAATTACAATGGTACCAACCTAAGACAGGAGGCTGACGCCCTGAGGTCAGCTCATCCGAAGACGGGTAAGGACCATATGTAGTATTGGACAACCTAAGGCAGGCACGGTCCCTAAGCCACATGCTTGTTGTTTAAACAGAGAGGGGGAGATGTTGAGAGCCACAGCCAAAGGGGCCCCAGAAAACTTCCAGCTGCCAGCAAACTCCCAGCTGCCGGCTGATGATTGGCTCACAGTGGCCCCAGCAACATCTAGCTGATTGGCTCCTCTGTGGTGATGTTCATTGGGCTGTTTCCCTGCCCTTCAGACTGCCAGCTGATGATTGGCTCACAGCGGCCCCAGCAACATCTAGCTGATTGGCTCCTCTGCGGTGATATTCATTGGGCTGTTTCCCTGCCCTTCAGACTACGGAACTGCTCATTGGGGGACTTCTTTGGCTCCGCCCACGCGACCCAGCCAATCGGCCTCAAGAGCAGGAGGATTGTGGGAGGTGGTGTGGTGTGTGGGGAGAGAGGCTTCTGGAAGCCGGTGGTGGCAGTTGGGCTCTGAGGGTTTTTCCTGAGGAGCTGTTTTGTTTGGCGTTTGTAGTTTTAAAAATAAAGTTTGTTTCTTTTGATAAGTGGCTCCTGAATTGTGCCCAGTCAGACTGCGGCAGTTGGCCATTACATCTATGTCCTGCGTTTGATAACCCGGTTGTGTGCTTCACACATTGATCTATTCTGGTTGCCTGTTGACAGTTGAGTAACAGCAAACATTCCATTCCCTCCGTCTTCTTAAATCTCACCAATTAATGGCTTTTAGAAATGTGAATGGAAAACTTTTCAAGTTTCTACCTTTAAATTTATTGTGTAAATATAGATTTACCCTCTTTTGTCAGATACTCAAATGTTTAATATAAAACAGTAATTAAATTATATAAAACATAGTGATAGGAGGAGAAATACTGATGACAAAAAAATTACGACAACGTTCTCCTTGTTTCTACTTCATATCTATTTAGGCATCTAGTTCAGGCTGCAGACCCAGTGCAGACAGCGCTGTCTCCTCTGTGTATATCCTTAAAGCCTGGGCCAGGGGAGCAACATCCATCTACTTCTGAGTGGAGGACCACTCTTTCTCCTCTGGCTATACCTGTGCAACTCTCCACACTATGGAAGGGTTTCCACAGACAAGTCCATCAACATGTATGGGTGACTCTAGCAATTCTCTCACTTATGTAGTTCCTCTCAAGGGACAAAGCAGAGGAGCCTGCCTACCCATTTCCACCCCAGCATAGACTTTGCTGTTCTTTTGGAGCTGGGTTCTTGATGGCTCATTCATACTGCCATTGCCCAAGACCACAGCTGGAGTCACTTGTGCTGGCTCCCCTAGGTGGACTATTCTGGCTGTGAGCACATGCTCTAGTGCTTCCTTGAGTAAGAGCCTTCTCCCCCTCTGTCAATCACTTGACTCAATAGGAAAAAAGGAAAGATTCCATCTTTTCATTACTTATAATTGTCAAACACACCACTGAATATTACTGAAAGAAGTGACTGTTATGATTCTAGATAGGCATGACTGTCTACTGCCTTGACAACCACCAAAAAAGAAAGAAAAAAGTCTGGTTCTCCTTTTGTGCCTCTTTCTTAGTAAATGATTTTACTCTCCATTAAGTAGCACCAGTTAGAAATTCCAGAGTAATTCATATTGAAATTACCTTGCCTCTGGGAGGTCAGTTTACTGCCAGATCATCTCTTAAAACCACCTACTGTTTGGTATCTCCTCTAATAAAATACTAGTCCATGCTAGCCTGACCTACATCAAAAAAACTTTTCCAGAAGCCAGGTGTAGTGGTGGTACATACCTGTAATCTTAGCAACTCAGAAGGCTGAGGCAGGAGGACGGTTAAGTTTGAGGCCCACCTCAGGAATTTAGTGAGACTGCCTCAGCAACTCAGCAGGACCCTGTCTAAAAAATAAATAAATAAAGCCAGGCAGGGTGGCTCATGCCTGTAATTCTAGCAGCTTGGGAGGCTGAGGCAAGAGGATCACAGGAGGCTCAGGTAGTGGCTTGAGAGGCTGATGCAGAAGTTCAAAGCCAGCCTCGGTGAATTAGCAAGACCTGAAACTTATTGATATCCTGTCTCAAAAAATAAAAAGGGCTGGGATATAGCTCAGTGGTTAAGCTCCCCTGAATTCAATCCCTAATACCTCAAAATAAAATAAAGAGGTCTGAGGATGTAATTCAGTGTTAACATTGCCCTAGTTCCAATCCCCATTATTCAGGAAAAAAGAAGAGAGGCAAATGGGGAGGGGGGAGACTGACTTCTCACTTTTACCTTGAATTCACTATCCACACAGCAACTAGTGATCTTTGTAAATCTAATCAGATCACTCTCCTGTTTACAACCCTTTGACTTACTCTGTTGTTAGAATAATGATAAAAACAAGACAAATCCCTCACATTCACTAGATGGAACAAAATGGATGCCCACATACCAAATTTCTAAACACTAAAAGGCCATAAAAACAAGCTGATGATCAGATTTTTAAAAATAGTATCTTCCTCTTGTGACAAAGAGGAGGATGTATCTTCATGACTGTATAGAAGAAGTCCAGGTTTCCATTTTGAATTCTCAGACATGAAGTTCCTGAGCCAGGCAGAGCTAAGTACCAAGGCCAACTCTCTCTGCTTTTCTTTCTACCCCAGGTTCTAGACACTCTCACGGGGTCTCACCTGCATATATGCAGTCACCCAAGTGTACATGTTTCATATTTCTGATATAAGTTGTCCTTTGAACAACTTTTTTTTAGCTGTAGATGGATACAATACTTTATTTTTGTTTGTTTTCATTTTTTTTAAATATGGCTCCAGGGATTGAACCTAGTGCCTCACACATGCTAGGCAAATACTCTACCACTGAGCCACAATCCCTGCCCACTTTTGAACAACTTCTGAATCCAGAAGTGTGTATTCTAGTAACTAGGTCAACACTCAAGAGAACAGACAAGGGACAGGCTCTGGGAGTCAGGCACAGGGACATTTGCTCAAGGGATTTCAGAGTACCTTGAATATGTTCTAAAGAGCAGGGTGGTACAGGCTTTAGGTGGGCATGTCCCTCTGACCTTGAAAATTCCTTACCTCTTTGGAAAAGTGAAGCTAGAGAAGGGCCAGTGTGGATCCAGAGCTGTTTTTTGCATTCTTCCATGACCTTCTGCCTTTTATTCATACTGAGCTTTTAGTTCTTTAAATCTCCATGTTCCCTTCTGTTACAGGGCCTTTGTAGAAGGGGTTACCCCCTCCTTGGCAACTCATTTTTTTCAGGTCTCAGCTGAAACATCTTTTCCTTGAAGTTGCTTTCTGATAGTCCTCATATCACTCAAATGCCTCCATTTGGTAGGCCAACTAAACTTAATGTTTCTTTTTTTCTGTGATACTGGGGGTTGAACCCAGGAGCAATCTACCTCTGAGCTACATCCCTAGCCCTTTTTAATTTTTATTTTGTGACAGGGCTGTGCTAAGCTGTCAGATTGGTTTCTCTGTATGTATGGAAACAATGTCTTAGACATTTATTTGATCAAGGATGATTTCCAAAAGTGGGCTAGGCCTTTTGAAATGAGGTGAAAATTCCAAGGACACCAAGAAACTTGGACTAAGCAAATTGTTGTTCTACTGATTCTTTAATCTCTACCTTAAATAATGTGTAGAAACCGTTAGTTTCTTCCCATGTTAGTTCCAGTCTTATGCCTATGGATTTATTTCTTTTTTCTTTCTCTTTTTCTTTCTTCTTCTTCTTCTTCTTTTTTTTTTTTTTCAATATCTGAGTAGTTCTGGTCCTCTACATTTTTAGGGATAGAACTTTGTCTGCAACCATGTTATTGACTCTAAAAGGAAAGGTAATTTGGATACATCTTATTATAAACTTTGGGGAAGAATTGATTTGTCATTTTTGGAAGGAATTATGTTCTGAGTTTAAAAAAAAAGGAAAAAAATTCATGATTTAACCCAATTATGGACTGGTAGTAGGACGCCATGGCACATTACTGCCACCAACTGGCATCACATCTTAATTGCAAGAGTAGAAAAAGGAAAATAATTTCTGATTTTTAAAATATAAGCAACATCAAATTTCCTGTAACCAAGTGAAAAAATTTTAAGTAAGAATACTTCATTTGCGAAATAAAAATGAGGAAGTTGTCATGATCCCTAAAACACAGGGTTTGTGAAAGTGATAAAAGTGAAGGGATAAGGAAGTAGGGTCAGATGACAGAACACATTTCTTTGGTCTAAATATTCAGTAGCTGCATCTGGAACTACGTCTGCAAAAAAGTAGTGGAAAGGAAGAATAATTCATAAAAATTTTTCTTTAAAATGCCTTTATGTGAAAAGAACATAACCATTATCATCATCAAAGTTGACTGAATCTTGGGCTGGGATTGTGGCTCAGTAGCAGAGCGCTTGCCTGACATGTGTGAGGCACTGTGTTCGATTCTCATCACCACATATAAACCATAGAAACTTTTTAAAACAAACCATAGAAACTCCTCTTCAATGTCTACCAATTTCATAGAATATGGAATGCATTTTTCTGTTTGTAATTTTAAATGTCAACTTTGGATGAGGTGGGCCAAGAGACTGAGTTGAAATAAAGGTCTAATGGCATGTATTTTAAAAGGCATATATTTCTTTTTGATATTTCAAGCATGTCTATGACTTGTTAATGAAAAAAGCCGTGTTTGAAAATCTTTGCCAAGGGATTTGAAATCTTAAGAAATTCTTAAAAGCAGAGGCTTCTGGGAAATATGTAATCCTGCAATGAATTCATCATGTTATGGAATCTCTATTGCTTTACCAAATAGCTAAAGGATGAATGAATCTGCCTTTTGTTTACATTTATGATTGATCAGACCAAATCAGCTGGTATGAAGAATTTGTGACAAAACAGAGATAAACTGGAAAAAACATCAAGGCATTCCTTGAATGACATTACATATTTTAGATGATAGTTTATAATCCATTAGAAACTACAGAGACCTTTTGTGTAAGTATATAATATTGCTTTTTTTTAAAGGAGGAAAATGAAGGATCTGAACTGTTCAGGTGACTATTACAATAGTGGTGTAAGGCAATGGGAAGAGATGGGGAGTGAAGGGCTTTGATGAAGATGGCTGCAGAAAAAAAAAACAAGGGATCTGAATGAATTAGGATATGATGGGACTCAGGTTAAAAAAAAAAGTCAAGTATGGCCTTATAATTTAGACCCTGGGGACTACGTAATTATTTACAAACACCAGTTCAATTTGTGTGAGGGCAAAATAAAGAAAGTGTTAGGTTTCTACATACTTAGAAAGTTGACTATTTATGCTTTTGGATAATTTTAAATTATTTTTTAAAGTGCTAGGCTGGGAATATAGCTCTGTGGTATAGCACATGCCTCAAGAGGCCCTGCCTGCATGAGATGAGGGGTAAAGGGCTGAGGGGGAGGAGAGAAGCTAAAAAATACTTAGCAAAATATTACCACTGTAATAACACAATGTTTTTTTTTGATGGTGGTGGTAGGTGGGGACTGAACCCAGGGCCTCACACATGCTAGGCAAATACTCTACTGAGCTATACCCCTGACCTGTTCATTTTAAATTTTTGGACAGGGTCTCCCTAAGTTGCCCAGGTTGGCCTTTGTGATCCTCCTGCCTCAGCTTCTGGAGAAACTACCATTATAGGTGTGTACCACCATACCTGGCTACAGATGACATTTTAATATATTAAATAGTTTAATACTCAACAATCTATTGCTATTTCCATCTTACAGATGAAGAAACTGAGACACAGAGATCTGCCCAAAGTCATACAGCTTTCCAGAACAGTCTGGTTCCAGAGTCCATGTTCTTAATCACTGCACTATGCTGAAATCGAAATGTTATTAGGAGATTAGAATGTTCAAATAAGAGAGATAAAATATTAGTTTATTTATTTTTCCAGTATTGATGATTGAATCCAGGGGTGTTCTACTGCAGAACTATATCCCCAGCCCTTCTTTCATTCATCTGCTTTTGAGGCATTGTTGAACCTGGCCTAAAACTTGTTATTCTCCTTCCTCACCCTTCCAGTAGCTGGTATTACAGGCAGGTAACACTGAGCCTGTCTTAGAGAATTAATTTTAAATGCTTAATTTTGCAATGGAGCTTCCTGGAAAGTACCTGTAAGGAAAAGGTAGGAAGATTAAAAAATTAATTTTGGGGAGACTTTCAAGAGAAAGAATGTATTACATAACAGAGAGCTAGGGGTTAAACTACAGGATGGAAGACTGAAGTGAAGTTAGAAAAGGAATCAGAGACTAGTAAATCAGGTAAGTATAGATCCAGGGATTGAGAAGTGTTAACTGTGAAGGAAGGTTGATAGTAACTGGAGGGAACTGAAAGCACTGTTTTTTTTTTTTTTTCTTTAAGACAATGGAAACTTGAAAAACAGAAGGAAGAAGCCAGAGAATAAAATACTGAATACTGAGGATGTAACACTATAGGAAAATAGTAATGGAACAAGGAACTTGAAAAGCAGGACACACACCATTTAGGCAGGATAGACTGTGGAGAGAAGGGCAGAGGGAATGCCTTAATTCGCTGAGAAATTTTGAAATCCTGATCGGGATCATGGTTACAGATGTCTGAAGATGGAAAGAATGTCAACCCATTGTTGGAATTGCACAGCTTTTAGCCCAGGAAACTAGATGAAGTCATCTATTAGCCTAGTTTGGGACTGGCACTTTTAACAAGGAAAGCTAGAAACAGGCTTTGCAGAGTAACAATAGGAAGTCAACCAGAGACTAGTAAATATATATCTATAAATAGTGTTATCTAAAAATCTCTGCAAGTCCAGTCACAGATTCATACCCGACTTCCTTCAGTGAAAAGCCACCACACACCACCTTCCAACGCCTAACAGAAACCAGGAACAAGGATGATAACTAGAGATTAGCCCTCAAGAATATAATGGAGTTGAGCAAGTACAAGGTAATACTGGAAACAGAGCAGTCTATTCTGATGGAGAATTGAGTCACAAATGGGGCTGATGACCTGGGAGAGTAAGGATTCACTTTTGTTGAAAAAAGTTGAAAGCAGGTGAAAGGTAGAAGCCATGGTCAGGGATAGGCAGGTAGAGAGCAAAGGGAAGCTGTGAGATCCAACAAAACAGCTGGGTCAAGATATCACAGTGGTGATATCCCTAGCCCACTGGAGGGCTAAGAGTCTCACGTCCATTTCAGAACCACTGACAATACTACTAGGTTGCAGTAGGAGAAACCGAACTCCAAAGCTTTGTCTCTATTTTCCCGGTCTAGCTGCATTCCCGGCTCACTAACTAGCCAATGCTGCCGCCTTATGCAAAGTCGGCACCACGGAGAGACTGTTACACAGAGGCAGGACGACGCTAATCGGCCTGGAGCGGGCAGTGTTCCGTCCAGAGCCGTGGCGAGGGAGGTCCCAAACAGTTCTGGGAACCTACTCCCCTTGGCTCGAGGAAAGCACCTCCCCAACAATAAATCGCTAATACAATGCAAAGCTCCGAGTTCTCCCTAAGACCGGGAGGGGCTGGAGCAGGGCTCCAAGCGATCGCTCCCTTCCGTTTCCGCGGCAGGCCAGGCGGGCAGCGGGAAACTGGAGCGGAGGGAGGGAAGAGCTAGCCCCCGACCTGGGGAGGGGCCTGGGTGAAGAAACGGGGGCGGGTTCCTTCCCAGGTCTCTGAGCAGCTCTAAAAATGGCGGGCGGCATCTCTGCGAGTGGGACGCTCAGGCGCCAGTGTTCGTCCTTCCGCCCGCCGGGGATGGCCCATGAACAGTCCACAGCGGCCTTATCCAGAGCTCTCCGCCGCTCGCAATTGGCGGAGCTGGGCAAGCGCTCCATACGGGGGCGGAGCCGCCACGCAGCGGCCACGTTTCCCGCCCTGCTGGTGCGCGTGCGCGCAATCCCCTCAGGAAAGCGTTTGCGCGCGCCCCGCCGCGGCCCCCAGCTGGGGCCTCAGCTCCCTCCCCTTTCTGGGCAGGCCAGTCCCGTCAGCAAGGCAGTGAGCACCGCGGCCAGCAGAGGGCGGTCCGGACCCAAGTCTGCAGCGGCGCCACTGGCGTGTGGAAAATGCCACCAGATGGCGGGTTAGGATTGCAGCTCCGATGAAGGCGCGGCCCCCGCTCCCGAACCCCCGGCGACCACCCCGTAACAACCCCTCCACATCGAGAATAACACACCGGAGACTTTTGGGGGGAAACTAGGTCGACGGCCGGCAGCGCCCGGATGGGCAGCTGAGGTGAGTGCGGGCGGCGGCAACGGCGGCGGGGGGCGGGAAAGAGGGGGAATGCGGCGGCAGCGGCGCGGGGGCTGGAAGCGCCGATTCAAGATGGAGGCCTGGCGAGAGCTAGAGAGCGCGAGCGGGGAGCGGGAGGGAGGCCGCTCGGGCCTGTGCGGGGCGCGGCGGTCGCGGGCCGTGCGAGCTCCCGGGTAGGAGGCTGTGGGCGCGGCGGGCACCCCAGCGCTCCCGTCTCTGCCCACCCCTCCCGCTGGCCCCGAAAATTGTGCCCCCGCCCGCCCGGGCCCTGTGGCGACAGGCGCGGAAGCCTTTGTGGCGCGCTCGGGCCCTCCGCCCCCTCGCCCAGGCTCTCGGGACTCGCCCGCGCGCGGCGGGGCCAGGCCAAGGCGGGCTGGCGCGAATGCCTTCCGCCGCCCTGCGTTTCTGCGGTGTTTTAGTGGCGGCGGCAGCGGCGTCACTTGACGACGAGCTCGCCTACGCGGAGGGGCCTGGGGGTCGCTCGGCGCGGCGGCTGGCCCAGGCCTCTTGTTGGCGGGGTGGGGCAAAGGCTGTTGACTGGGGGTGATCGGGCGTCGAAGCCGGGCTTTCCCGCTATCTACCTTCCCCGCCCCCGACGGGGGCCTCCTGGCGAAACTTGTCCAGGCCCGAGCACTGCCCCGCTAGTTTGCCAATCTCCCGGGAGACGAGGCCAATAAAAGTTGTTTTCCCTCCTTTCTCAGGGTGGGGGCGGGGTGAAGAGCTGGGAAACTGGAGAGCCCGGAGTTGGACCTGAGCTCCACTCGCAGGGTCCGAAGTGGGTGCCGCTTGTGTGCAGTAGGGACCAAGAAATTTTCATATTTTTAGGATTGTCACGTCACCCCATCTACCCACATTTGAAATGTTATCGATTCTCTTCACATTGCATGCAGTCGTGCCCCAGGCGTATAAGTCATGGGATGGTTTTGGAAGCTTGTAGACGCAAAAACAGTGTCGTTTGTGATAGCTAATTATCTGCTGTTAAAGTTGGTGTTAAAGAGGGTGGATGTAGTTTCTTCTTTCTCGGAGTTGTGACTGGAAATGACTTTGTTTTGCAGTTTAGCAAAAATAGTGTTTGCTAAAGTACCTCAATTGGCATAAAGTTGTGTGATTGCATCTTAGGTGGAATTTGAATGTGACTCCCTACCTTTAGTTTTCCATATTTTAAGAAAATTGCAAACTGATGTTGAAGCGCTATGGAAATGTACAGAAGAGTGGAAAATAAGAATGACTCCTTTCTTGTATAATACGTTGTAACACGTTTTCTATATTGTGTGAATTCAGTCTAAAAATTTTTGACTAAATAGGGAAATACTAAAAGAACCAGAAATGTTATTTCCTTGCTTTTTATTTTTGATAATGTGTCATAAATTATTACCCAAAGTTCTAGGAAATGTACAGATGTGTTGGTATTTTTTTCTATAAATTTAAAAATGTACTTTGAGCAAACCAAATTCATTGAGATAGTGATCTACCAGTGGTCCCTTTAACAAGCAAACTACTTTTCAGTAGAATACTTTCTGTGTCCACTTTAGTTTTAACATTCTGAAAAAGCTAGAGGGAATTAAGTAGATGTGAAATATGGAAAATTGTTGCTAGGATTACCTCTGTGAAGAGAGCACTACAATTACTGTCTATTTGAATGGCTCTTCTACAGCCTTAAGGAATTCTAGCATATGGGAGAGGGAATCTGAGCTGAAGTTAACTTGTGGTTAAAAGTATCCTTTGTATGGGTAATATCTGAGAGTTTCTAGATTAATGTTATCAAAAGGTTTAACACTCTTTTCTTGTATTTTTTTTTTTTTTTTTTGGTATTGAGGATTGAACTCAGGGACACATGACACCTGAGCCACATCTCCAGCCCTATTTTATATTTTGTTCAGAGGTAGGGTCTCACTGAATTGCTTAGAGCCTTGCTTTTTCTGAGAGTGGCTTTGAACTTGAGATCCTCCTGCCTCAGCCTCCTGAGCTGCTGAGATTACAGGCGTGATCCACTGCACCTGGTCTTTTCTAGTATCTTTATGTTGCTTGATGATTTAGGTCATCTTTTAGTGTAAATTGCTATGTAACTTGGAACTTCTAAATCTGTTTTGGCAATCTTCCTGAAAGAGCTCCAAAATCTGTCTTCATTCACAGATTAAGTTTCACTGAGAAGAGAGACTGAAATGTTGTTTTCTTGGTTGAATACTACTTCCATGTTTTTATTAAAGATAATTCAATTATATATTTATGTATGTTATATTGGATATTTTTTCTCTTAATATCCGTAATTTGATATCATTAACATAGGTGATAATCATAATTCTAGCAAAAATAGTTAACAACTATATTACTTCTGTGTAGTTAGAATACCATTTAATAGAAACTGTTGAAAAGCACCTTCTTAAATAATCTTATTGTCATTGTAACCATTGATTTGCTTAGCAAATTTTGTGGTGCCCTAACACCACCATCACCTGCCTGTGTGTTTGTGTGATGCATACACTGCTAAGAGAATCTTCAGGAATAAAAAATGAGGCTCAAATTAATAACATTGTATTATATAGTTAATATAATTACATTGATAGTGAATTCCTGTGATTAAAGAAATAGGACCTAGTGATTTACAAATAAAACTGCATGTAATTGGAAATAATCTGTGCCCTTTAAATCCTTGCTTTTGATTCAGTTAATAACCATGTATGAGACAGAGTATTATACTATGAGATGATTAGGTTAGCAGTTGTATTCTGCGTCATTACCCTACCTTCATCCTTTGCAGCATGGTACATGACTAACAAAGATATTCCTTGTTTTAATAAATGGGGGCATTGTGTCTGTATTTGCATATCTACATGAACTCTTACACTTAAATCTACATGAGGTCAAACATTGACTAAGGAACAAGAAATATTAAGATATCAGGACATAAATTAGCATCTATTGGATACCTTAATCTGCTGATACATTATTTACTTTTTTTAGTGACTATTTTTTAGAGCAGTTTTAAGATTTATACTAAAATTGAGCAAAAGTCTGACTTATTTCTCTTATACCCACTGACTCCAGCTCAATCTCTCCAACTATCAACATAGTTACCAAAGTGGTACCTTTGTTAGATACAACCTACATTGACATGGTATTACCATCCAAAGTCTGTAGATTTTGAATTAGAATTCACTCAGTGACATATTCTACAGGTTTTTTACAGCTATATTACATATCCATCATTACAGTATCATTCATAAAAGTTCTACTGCTCTTAAAACCCCCTGTGCTCTGCCTATTCATCCTGCAACCACTGATCTATTGTCTCCATAGATTTGTTTCTTCAAGAGTACTGTATAATTCAAGTCATGCAGTATGCACCCGTTTCAGATTGACTCCTTTCACTTAGTAATATTTATTTAAGATTTCTCTTCTTTTCATGGCTTGATTGTTTTTTTTCTTTTAAATACTGAGCAATATTCTGTTGTCTGTACCACCGTGTGTTTTTCTATTCACTACTAGACGATATCTTGGTTGTTTCCAAGTTTTGGCAATTATGAATAAAGATATGGTAAACATCCTTGTGCAGGTTTCTGTGTGGATTCAACTTATTTGGGTAAATATTAAGTAGTGAGATTGCTGGAGGTACTGATTGATTGTAGTCTATTTATCTGGCATATCACTTTATTTTTAAATAATTCTTATTTTTTTCCAATTAACAGGGTTACCTTTGTGGTTGTTTTAAAATTTTGAATTATACAAAACTTGATTCTTTTGCTGCATTGTGGAACAACCGCTCTAGCAATGATTACTTCAGAGTTACCAGTGTTACAGTAAGTATTAGAATTTTCTTTCCTGTTTTTAAAAGAAAGATGGATACAGATTCTATTTTATGGGGTTCTCTTTGATGAGACACAGTAAATATGTTCTTTGATATTGAGACAGTATGTTTGAAAGTTTAAGTATTCGTGTATATAATTACCATATGCATTCATGTCCTTGCTAAGAGAATGTCAGCATGTTCTCTGATATTGAACAGAAAAGATGTTCATGTCCTATATCTGGGCTCAGCAAATTATGACCCAAGAGCCAAATGCTGCCTATTTTTGTAAATTGTTATTGGATCCAGACTAACACTGGTTTTGCTTTATATAGTGTTCTTCACATACATGTTATGGCTGCTTTATACTTTAAATTATGATGATGAATATTATCTCAGAAGCGAAAAAATATTCAATCTGGCCATTTACAAGGAAAAGTGTATTAACTTTAACCCTATATCATGCTTTTTGTACCCTGTCCCTGCTCTCATTTAAATTTTTTAAAAGGCTCTTTTCTATCCCCTGAGATTGAAATTGTTGGGCTATTCTGATTACCTGAAGTAATGTAAAGGAGTACTATTTGATATTTTTGGTGGCATCTCCTTAGATTTGGAGGACAAATTTAGAACTGGAATTTCTTTTGGAATCTCTGGGAAATATATTAACAGTAATAGCAGATACTGTTCATTGCAGAACTATAAATCAAGGATCAATATACTTTGGCCCTATATGATAATGATGGTTTAGCTATAATGAAAGTGATGAATTTAAACATTTATCTTATTACTGGTCCTGTTAATCTATATACCTCTTTTCCAAAGGACAGCCTTCTGATTACTCTCCTGGATTTCTTTTTCCCCCTCAGTTCCAAGAAATAAAGCTTTCTAAATTCCTTAACTGGCCTAAAAGATGGTTAATACCTTCCTTTGTTCTTTCTCTCTAATATAGAAAATATAAGTCTTTTTCCACCTACTTACTTCACGCGTCTGTACCTTGATTTGAATATAACACTGATTTTTTTGCAGGCCCCATGGTTTTTTGTTTGTTTGTTTGCTTTTGCCTTTTGTGTTTATGTACTTCTATTCTATCCTGTCTAACATCAGGTAAGGACTCAGGTATCCACCTATGTGTGTCTCTAGCAAAGTGTTATGCCTCTAACAAAGCTCCTTTGACCCTCAAGTTTTAGGTAGGTGTCCTTCTGTGCTCCTACATTTCCATATGTTTTTTTTTTTCTTTCACCATGCTTAAAATAACATTCCCTCTCATTGTTTCTGATGCATCTCCTAAACTGTGAATTTTTGCGTCTCATTTTTTTGGTATGATTTGCTCCTGGCACACACTAATATTAGACAGGCCCTCATGTTAATAACTCTTTGATAAAATATGAAACAGGTTATATTTAAACTGTGTTAGTATTTAAAGATGATGTATGGATGTTTAGTGTTATTATGCTTTGTAACTGAAATATTTTCAGAAAAATGTAAATCTGTGTATTTAGAGGGAATGAGTAAATGAACTCTGGTTTAGATTTGTCAACTAGAGATAAAGTTGAAAACTAATAAACATGATTTTCTGGGGATTTTGTTGATGTGTTATATATTCTATCACAGCCTTTTGTCTTGGTGACAAAATACCTGAGACAATCAACTTGTAAGGAAGATAGTTTCATTTTGGCTTATAGTTTCAGAGGTTCTAGTCCATAATCAGTTGTCCCTGTTGAGTTGGTGAGGATCATGGTGGAGAGTATGTGGTTGAGCAAACTGCTCATCTCATGGCAACCAGAAAGCAAAGAGAGAAAGGAAGTGGCTGGAGCCCCAGCATCCCCTTCAAGGGCATGCCTCCACTGCTTCCTAAAGGTTTTATCACTTCCCTGTTGTGCCAAGGGTTGGTGACCAAGTCTTTAACACATGAGCCTTGGGGGGGACATGTTTTCAAACCATAGTGCCTGTCTTCATTGTAGAGGAATAAAAACGTCAATTTCCACCATTTGTAAAGTAGAGATAATATATGGGTATAATATTGGAAAATAGCTATGTTCATTCATTTATATATTGTATATGATTACATTTATGTTGTGGCATCAGAGTATTAGCTGTAGAGATCTGAAGACCCACAAGTCTAAAATATTAATTGTGAAGTCCTTTTAAGTTTGCTAAGTCGAAGATATTATTTATAATATTATTTATAGTTTTAAATAGAAGATTTGCAAGCAGGGATTAACATGATATGAGAATGTTTTGGTAGTAATGTGTAGAATGGCTTGGACAGAGGGGATGATAAAAACAGGAGATTAATTGAGATCATTTTGGGGAGTGGTGATCATGGTAATTAATAATAATGGAAAGAATGAGTGATAGATTATTATACTGAGAAGGATGACTGGGGAGGACTTGTTAGCAGGAGTCACAAGAGGAAAAGTGATACCATCATGAATTTGAATAAGAGAATAATAGTGGTGATACAAGTTTGTATAGTAATTTAAAACACACTCATGCACTAAACTTTAAAAAGCAGTTAAATAATGATGTTTCCATTAGCAGAGAGAGCCAGAACTTAATCAGAATTGGCCTTAAGTTTTTTTCATTTTTAAAAATTACAATTAACGCTGGGTACACTGATGCACGCATGTAATTCCAGCAGCTTGGGAGGCTCTGAGATAAGAGGATCATGAGTTCAAAGCCAGCCTAAGCAACAGCAAGGTGCTAAACAACTTAGTAAGATCCTGTTTCTAAATAAAATACAAAATAGCGCTGGGGATGTGGCTCAGTGGTCATGGGTCCCTGAGTTCAAGCCCCAGTACAAAAAAAAAAAAAAAAAAAAAAAAAAAACCACACACACATAAATTATACAAATTAATAGATTTCACTGTGATATTTCCATACATGCATATATTATACATTGGTAATTGTCATCCATTCTTTTTCCACCCTTTCCCTCTTCTCATTCTCACCCCCCTTCCCTCCCTCTTCCTATTTCCTACTTTGGACTAATTTTAGATGTATTTGGTGAATGTGAGGTAGCTTTCAAAGAAGCACATATACAAGTTAATAATCTTGAATCAGAGATCTGAAATGTGGTCAGATCTACTGATAAGGTATCCAAGTAATTTTTATAGAAGTTATACATTAAGTGGAAGAGATATATCTACAAAGGAGAAAAGAGCAGACACTTAAGCTTTAAGGAAGCAAAACAAGGAGAGATTAAGACTAAGAAGAACATTAGTGAAGCAGATTGAAAATAGTAGATTTTGAATTAGGTTTACTATTGCTATTACTATTGTGTATCCTTCCTGCTTTTTGTAATTTTATGTAGTTCCTTAATAGAGTTAGTAATGTAGAATTTAGTGAAGAGATTCTTGTTCATATGATCTATTCTTTTTCAGTGCCATGTTGGAGCCAACCTGTATTGGCTTGTTAAAGCCAAAACTTTCAGGAAGTTTTGAAAGCCTGTTAAATACAACCATAGCCATTATAAAACATTAAGTGACGTAAGCCTAAAATTAAATCATACTAAAAATAAAAATATATACTCAAAATTCATAATTTTCTAATTATTTTGTATATATCACTATTGAGGTTGTAACTTAACACCTGTTGTATACGTATGGTGGAATATGGTTTAATGATGTACTGCATTTCATCATTTCTCAACTCTTTATGCCACTTTGATAGTTTGAAATTGGCTATGGCTATGTAAATATTCCCAGTATTTACAGCATGAAAATGAGGAAATACCACAAATCATGATTTGATTTACTCTTTAGTTTATTGTGTACGGAGTTTAGAAAATGAGAGGGAAGTTGTTAAGAATGTGCTCTAAACTTAGAGGTGTGTTAGATATAGCCTTACATTGTGAATAGCACAATATTCTTTTTTTTTTAAAGAGAGAGAAAGAATTTTATTTTTTTTTCCCCCTGGCGGACACAACATCTTTGTTTGTATGTGGTGCTGAGGATCAAACCCAGGCCGCACACATGCCAGGCGAGCGTGCTACCGCTTGAGCCACATCCCCAGCCCCACAATATTCTTCTAGTATTTAGTATTGAGAATTCTTCTGATTCAGCAAACAAGTTGCTTGTAGTATTGACTAATGAGTGAAATTCCAACTGAGATCTTTTTCATTTCACTTTTACATTCTGTTCATTAAAGTGAATAACAAAAAATACTACTTTTTCATGTCAGAAACTCTTGTTTATTCATCAGTTACAACCATAATTTTACATAAGGATGAAAGAGTTATACTTATCAAAATCATTTTGTGAGAATCAAGTGGCTATGTGGAATTTGCAGTAAAGAGTAGTGTATATTTTAATATTATTTGTAGACTGTATACTATGAATCCTTTATTCTAATAATATTTATAACATTTATAATAACTTACTTTTTAAGAGTCCCTTGATAAACATTTTTAAATTAAATTCTTTATTCTAATTTGTCATATACAATGGCAGAATGCAATTCATTTCATATTACACATATAAAGCACAATTTTTCAAGTCACTGATTATACACAAGTATTTTTGTAACATTTGTGACTTCATACATGTACTTAAGAGTTATGATGTCAAACTCATTCCACCATTTACTAGGATTTCTCTGATTTTAAGGATTTTAAAGAATTCCTTCTAACTCTCCATCTTTTTATACTGAAGAATTAGTATTTTGCATTTATATTTTATATATAAGCTGCCCTTTCCACAGTTATTTCCTCCTTTTAATTTTCCTCTTTATTTGGGAGTTCATTTCATTCAATGTTAATGTGATATTAAGCAGGAAGGATAAAAATTTTGGATTAGTGAAGAGTTTTTCTGAAAGTAGAAATATTAACCACCTGTATTTAGTGATACAGCAGGAGATAAGGAAAGTAGTAGAATAGTGCTGCATTGTATTTATTAATTAATTTGTTTACTAAAATAATGTTTTCTAGGGATTCAACTAATGAAACTACTGCTCATTCTGATGCTGGCAGCGAACTTGAAGAAACAGAAGTCAAAGGAAAAAGAAAAAGGGGTCGTCCTCTCCGGCCTCCAGTATGTATTTACTTGTCTTCTTTATTTCTTTAATAGTCATGATATAAATGGGTTTTATAATAGCTATTTGTTAATTGTAGTACTAGTGCTGTTAAACACTCTTTTATTATTATTTGTAAAAATTCTAGTGAAGGCTTAGAAATTTTTGGAAACTTTTCTTTGTAAGCTAGCTTAGCAGTGATAAAAAAAGGAAATTATTGTATCTTTTTTTGCCTTCCATATTTGGCGCATCATTTGAAGGCATAGAAGTAGTTCTAACATTTGCATGGGGTATAGTTATTTAAGACTCCTGCTTTTCACTTGAAATTCTTGATTACTTCTTTTTTGATTCTCTATTTTGATGTGCTCTTAAGTGTTCAGTTTAAGAGTACTAGTTTAGAGATCTGGGATTAGACTGAGAATATAGTCTCATTGATAGATGATTGAGAATTTTAGAAGATATTTAGATATCCTTCCTCTGAGGATATCTGTACATGTTCTAAGACTTTCAGTTAATTAAAAATGCATAAACTTTTCAGAGATAATAGTAAAAATATGTCAAGAGGTTAAGGCTTGTAGCATTCTGTACTCAAGTATGACAATTTTTGCTACTAGTAGTTTTTTTCCTCCCTCTGATGAAAGTTCTTATGAATACTTTTAGCCTACTTTTATAGGAGACATAGTAGTATCATGAATACCGCCACACACATTTACCCAGTCTCCATCTTCAACAAGTAGTATCATGACCCTTCCTACCCGCCTGCTATATACCCATTGTCCATCTTCAGCAGTTCTTTTTTTAATGTAATTTTTAAATTTATATATGACAGCAGAATGCATTTTCACATCTTCATACATGTATTTTATATAATGATGGTGCTTCCCTTCACCATCCCCTTCTCCCTTCTTTTCCCTCCCATTCAGCAGTTGTCTTGTTTCATCTCTCCACCTCTTTGCTTTCTTTTCCTTCTCATGTTATTTTTAAGGCAATCCTAGACATTATTTCATCTGTAAATATTTTTTTTCCTTACCAGTAAGTAAGCAAGCAAGTATTTTGTAGAAGCAGACATCAGCTGGTTATCTTGTAATCCAATTTATTCTGACACCATCTATCTGGCATGGGTTCTACCACTGATTCACAATCCCAGTCCATCATCTACCTGAAGATAGTATCAGATACCATAGGTTGAGGGCTCGGTCCCCAAACTCCCACTACCTGTAGTTATAAGGCCCAGGTTGTTTTGCCTGTGCTTCTAACCCAACTGTCTATAAATTGGGTTTCCTACAGCCTTTCCTTTGATTAATTTGCTTGAGCAGCTCACAAAACTCAAGGAAATAGTTAGCTTTACCAGTTTATTATAAAGGATATTATGAAAAATGAAGATAAAGAGAAACATAGGTAGAGATATGAGAGAAGGAGCACTGAGCTTTAATACTTGTTGAGGGTGTGCCACCTTCTGGGAACCTCCACATGTCCAGCTGGCCAGAATCTCTCTGAACTCTGATCTTTGGGGGTTTTATGGAAACTTTATTGAATATCTAATGCTAGTTCACTGGATTGGGAAACCCAGCAAGGCCTGTCTGCTTCAGTACCTTTTTGACTTCTCTCCAGGGTATGGGGCAGGAGGCCTCTGGAATGAGGTGAGCGTCTCATGACCTAGTACCAGGCAAGGATAATTTAGATTGGGGGGGTGGGGGGGCAGCTCCAAGACAAGAAAGCAAGGGAAGCAGAGTTTGTAGGACCTGCTTTAGGGAAGAGAGTTTCTACTTTCTATGGCCTGCCTTGAGGTCAGAGAGATGATCCAGGAATACATGAAAACAAAAAATATTGATTGTAATATTATAGTCATTTAAAAAAAGTGAGGGCTTACTTTGTTTTCACTGCAATATTAGTATCACACCCCAAGATAACAGTGTTTTATTAATATAACCAAAAAAAACACTTATATAGTTTGTTGGTTAGAAACATGATGCAAATTCTACCCACCTGTTGTAGTTTATGGTTATGTTGTTTAACCAGTTATTGTAGATAGATAAATAGATATAAACATAGAAGTCTTTCATAGTGAGTTAATGAGATTTTTTGATATAATTACTTTTCTGTTTGCCAGAATTCTTAGTTACTTATTTTTCCAGGTCAAACTTTTTTTTTTTCCAAGATGGAAGGCAAACTTCTTCCATTTGGGTACACACTTGTTACACTTGGTTTTAACTTCTACCTTTATTTAGTAAAATTTCAGCTATATAATCTAATAGATAAATAGTACATCTACAGGATGAACTTGGAATTGGAAAAAATATCACAGTAAAATAACATTTTAGACTTGTGTTATTTATACTTCAGTCATTATATTCAAACTCAGTAGTTCACAGGGCTGTCCTTTTTTTAAACCAACAGTTAATTTCATCAGTCATTTCTGTTTTAGCCTTTGTTTATTATTATTATTATTATTATTATCATCATCATCATCATCATCATCATTAGGTTTCAAGTACCTTATAATTACACACAATAGTGAGGTTTATTGAGACATATTCATATGTACATATGACATATTTTGTTCCAGTTCATCTCCTGGTACTTCCCTCTACTCTCCCTCTATCCTTTCCATCCCTCTTCCTCTGTTGTTCTGGTCTTCCTTCTACTTATTTATATATTTTCCATTGCTACATCATAATTGTACATAAAGTAAGACTCAGTGTGATATGTTCATATATAAGCATATAGCATAATTTGTTAGGCTTTATTCCCCAGTTCTTCACCTTTCCCTCCTTTCTTCCTTTTCCTCTACCCACTACTTTTATTCCACCATTTTCATAAAATTTCCTGCTTTCATTCTTTTTTCCCCCCTTTAGCTTTTTTCTCTTCAAAAAAGAGAAAATATGTGATCTTTGACTGTGAGTCTGGCTTATTTTGCTTAGCATGTTCTCTAGTTTACCATCAAATGACATAATTTCATTCTTCTTTATGATTGAGTAGAACTATATTGTGTATGTATGTTACATTTTCTTTATTTTCTGTTGAACACCTGCTTCCATAACCTGACTATTGGGAATTGTGCTGTCATAAACATTGGAATCCATGTAGCACTATTTTAACCTTTCTGATGGGCATAGTGTGGTGTCTCATTTTTGTTTACATTGGTATTTTTCTGATGTTAAATGTCATCAAGTACCTTTTGGTAACTTTTATAGCTGTTTTTACATTGTCAGTTTTCTTCTCAAACTGCTCTGAGAAAGTTTCTCTATATATTTGTAATCCAAATCGATTTCACCATTGTTTTTTTTTTTTTTTTAAATTGATCATTCTGAAATGTCCACAAAAATGCAGTGTCTCTAAAAAGAGGTAAGCAATAAGGAAGAAGTGCAAAGCTGGAAGACTTTCACTACTAGATTTTAAATCTTACTGTAAAGCTATAGTAATGAAGGTAAATTGGTATTGGCACAATGACAGATCTGTGTGAGAGAGTACAGAGACACATATGTCAGCTGATTTATGATAAAGAGTCTTAATTCAGTGGGGGAAAGATGATTCTTTTAAAAAAATGATTCTGAAGCAATTGCTTTTCTGTGTTTAAAGTCTTTAATTTTGATTAAGACTGAAGTTGTTGATTATTTTCCTTTACAGATTGTGGCTTTTGTATTTAAGAAATTGTTGCTAAGCTCAGTTTCCCGTGTTTTTTCTGCTATTACATGTAGGTCTAGATCTCTTTTGAGTTTATTTTGAATGTAGTGTGCAATAAGGATCAAATGGTTTCTGATCTATTTGAAATAAGTTGCAGATATCATGATCCATAATCCCTATAATTCGTGGTATATTTTCTAAGAACAAGGAAAGGAAATTCTCTTATGTAAGTATTATATAATTATCAAAACCAGGAAATTTAATATTTACAGAATATTATTATCTAATTAATAGCTATACACATAGCTTTGTAGTTGTTTCAGAATGTCTTTACATCTATTTTTCTAGTCTAGGACCTAATCAAATACATTAAAGATTTATTATGTTTAATGTCTGCTATCTTCAGTAGTTCCTTGTTTGATCTCTGATTTTTATCATCTTGATATTTTTGAAAAATATAAGCAAAGGCATTTTATAATGCTTTTCAATTCATTTGTTTCTTCCTGATTAAATTCAGGCTATGCATATTTGGGAGTAATATATAATTAGCACTTTCTCTTAAACATGAATTTCATAAGGTAGAATAAGTGAAATGTATGAGACAATACATAGAAATTAGACATCCCACAAAGTTGAGGCAGATATCTACTTGTTAATGGAATAATTTCCTAAGTTATAATATTTGGGGGGAGAGGGAGTTACATTGTTCATGTTCCATGAGGGAAACTATGTCTTGTAGGATTAGTTAATTTTTAGGGGTCTGTGTTGTGTGCGCTACACCTATGCTAGAGCTAGCATGTAGTTGGTATGACAGCCTGTTTTGGGGTTCCTACCTAATGGTCTAGATTCAAGGATAGGGCTGATAATGGTAGAATAGAACTCTAGAAACTGGTTACTATCTAGGTTACTAAGATTATTAAGATAGATTCATTAATTCACGTTTTTTTTTTTTTTTTTTTTAAGAGTTGGGGATCAAAATCAGGACCTTTTACATGCTAAGCATTCTTCACCTGAGCCAAAGTTTTGTTTTTGTTTTTGGCAGTGTAGGGATCAAACTGGGGCCCACGCATGGTAGGCAGGCACCCTGCTACTGAGCTACAGCTTCATCTTTAAAATTCTTATTTTAAAAAATGTCTTTCTCTCTAAGCTTGAAAGAAACTTGATTTGCATGGAATAAATAGCTTTCTCAGAAAAGCTTGAGAAAAACTCCTCAGAGTTTTCAGAACTGCAAAATCATACTTCTAAAATATAAGCTAATTGATTGCATGTGCTCTTTTGATTTTTGATTATCTCTATCCTTTACTGTTCATATATTAGGGACAGTCTTTCTGAATAACACCTTTTTTGGGGGGGTCTTTCTGTTTCTTTTACTGTGTAGTAAAGTTTCTTTTATGTAGTAGGAAAATTGTTTTTGTGATAATATAGATAAAATATAGATAGGCCCTAATTAGAAGAAGTTGTTTTTAAATTTCTTATATTCCTTTTTCCCCTTTATAACTAACACTAACAAGCCAATAGATGAGATCTATGATTGTTTTAACCCTTTTTCCCCATGAGGTTTTCTTTGTATTGCATATACACTGTGTATATTGAAGTATGGTATATGTAAACATTCTTACACTTGCATAGGTTTATTTGTTGTAGTATTATTTGTCATAGTAAAACAATGGAAGCAAAATAGATGTCTATCAAGCCGGGCATGGGGGCATATGCTTGTAATCCCAACAGGTCTGGAGGTTGAGACAGGAAGATGGTGTGTTCAAAGCCAGCCTCAGCAAAAGGGAGGCTCTAAGCAACTCCGTGAGACCCTGTCTCTAAATAAAATACAAAGTAGGGCTGGGTATATGGCTCAGTGGCTGAGTGCCCCTGAGTTCAATCCCTGGTAACCCCCCACCTCCCAAAAATGTCTATCAATAGGTTAATGGATAGATAAGTTAGTATACTAGAATATAGCAGCATTCAAGAAAGAATCAAGACTCGAAGTACTTCTATAAATTGAGTACAATATATATTAATAGTGAAAATAGAATGTTGCAGTACTCTGCACAAACAAAAGTAAATAGATAACATTGATGTACACACATTTATTTCTGTGTGTTTAAATGACTCTAGGAGGACATATAAAAATATTTGGGAATGGCAAATTAAGACAGCAGTGAGAGATACCACTATATACCTATTAGAATTGCTGAAATCCAAAAAGCTGGCACTATGAGTTTCCTGACAAGGATTTGAAGCAACAGAAAAGTCACATTCATTAATAGTGGAAATGTAAAATGATACTGCCACTTTGAAAGATAGTTTCAGAAGAAACTAAACAGTCTTTCTGAACATTCCAACAGTTGTACTCTTTAATGTGTTAACAATTGATTGTGAAATTATGTACATACACACAATATAAAATTATGTCCACACAAAGACTTGTGAATGTTTATAGCAGCTTCATTCATAATTGCTAATCAGTAGTGATCAAGATGTTCATCATTATTTAAATGGATAACAAAATGTAATGTGTCCATACAATTGAATATTGTTGAGCAATAAAAAGAAAATTACTTATTCAGCCATTAAAAGACATGGATAATTCTTAAAATACATATTGTTAAAATGAAAGATGCCAGTCTGTAAAGGCTACATACTGTTTGATTTCTTTTTTATGAATATCTGGAAAAAATAAAAACTATAACAAAGATTCTTTAAAAAATTTAGTGGTGGCAAGGGGATGGGTTGAATGGGTAAAGTTTAAGTTTTATTTGAGGCAGAGTCTTGCCTAGGCAGGCCTCAAATTTTTGATTACAGGGGAATATAGGATTATACCCTGCCTAGTTAGCATATGGGGTTTTTAAGGTGGTAGAACTCTCCATTGTGATACCATACAATTATGAATACAGAACACTATGCATTTGTCAGAGCCTGTATAGCTTTATAATACAGTGAATGAATTTTGTTATCTGTAATATGCTGGACATGTATTTCCTTGTTCTGTTCATCTCAGGGCCTAGAAGCAAAGATACCTCAGTAGCAAAAGGCCAAGCCTAGTGTTGCAGATTTTCATCTCTAATATCATTCTCTAGTAAAAGGAACCATGTCTTTTTGTAGTATTGGTTAATTTTAGGATTGAGCTAGGAAATATACAAGGTGAGAATCCAGTAACTTTTAGGTGCTTTAAGTATTCAAAGATTAAAAAACAAAATACCCCCCCACACACACAGTGATAGGGAAATATCAAATGGACACTCAACTGAAATGACCAAGCTTGAAAAAACTTTAAAAACAAAGTAAAATGGGGCTGGGGATGTGGCTCAAGTGGTAGCACGCTCACCTAGCATGCTTGAGGCACTGGGTTAGATTCTCAGCACTACATAAAAATAAAATAAAAGATATTGTGTCCACCTAAAACTAAAAACTAAAAAAAAAAAAAATAAATAAAAAAGTAAAATGATATGAGACTATATCCCAAAGTAGAAAGTAAATGTTGATGAGTCCATATTGATTTAAATGAGCAAATAAATAAATGATCAAATAAATGGGTGAAAACAGATGTGGAAGAATGTAAAATAATTTTATGTAAACTGACTTTCAAGGAAGTACGGCTTAATTTCTTATCCCTTAACTGTGAACTATGTGTAGTAATTTTATTCCAAAGGGTACAGTAAGATAAAGGGAGGAAAAGTTACTTTATAGTGGAGAAACCTAACTAAGGCTACAACAGACAACTGATTAACTTCAGCATCAACAATGATATGTCATGTTAATAATGTATGTTATTTAATGTTAAGTTAATGCATCCTTAATATGAGATGATAAAAATGATGCCTTACTTTTTCTGTCGTCTTCCCCCAAGGTCATAATCCTAGTCTAGTAATGATTAAAAATGCTTGACAAGTCCAAGTGAAGGATCTTTTGGAAAATACCTGATTGGTATTCCTTAGAATTGCTGAAGTCATCAAAAAACAAGAGAAGCTAAGAAACTTTCCCAGAAAAGAGAAGCTCGAGTAAAGACATGATGACTGAATATAATATGGTGTCTTGGATGGGCTTCTAGGGCAGAAAATGGTCATTAGACAAAAAATAAGAAAACCTGAATAAAGAGTTTACATTTTTATTAGCATATCAATATTGATTTATTATTTGTACCAGACATATTATAGAAATACAAGTTGTTAATAATAGGGGTAACTAGATATCAGATATATGATAATTTCCTGTGCTATTTTCATAATTTTTTTTTGTAAATCTAAAACTGACCTTGGAATAAAATTATTTAAACAATAATCAAATGACCTAATATGTATTCACCCACCCACAATATTGGTTTTAGGGCCATAAAATGTTAAGAGAAGTGAAGAGAGTACTAATGAGGTACACAGAAATAACCAAATACAGGGAGCAGGTACTGTAACCATGAATAGAAGCCGTCCATCTTATCTTTTGTAGTGTTCTTCCAGTGCCCTCTATTTTTAAAGCCTGATACTGCAGTAGATGGTATAAAAGAAATGTTTCCAGGGTCCAAATCCAGAATTACAAAACAAGACAAATAAGAGTGGATTTGGAGAAAAGGGACATTAGATAATTGGAACATGGCTATAGTAAGAATGAATTAAGTTAATCAAAAGAAAATATTTTGATTGAGAAGAAAAGATGCATGGGAAAGACCTCTAGGTAACACTAACAGGTAAAAAATATGGTACAGGGAAGGAAAAGGTATCTGAAAGATAAGGAAGAAAATCATGTCGACTGTTAAAGAGAGTTTTAAGAATCTCTATTGCATTTAGCAATGTTGATGTCTTTGATGTATTTGGTGAAGCACCAACCATGCAATTAATATAGATAGAAATGAATAGAATTTATAGAACTGGATGAAATGACCACAAACTGTTTTTCCAAATTACCCTTGACTCTAAAGATGAGACATAGATAGGGTGTAACTAGTATTAACTTAAGAAATAATTGGGGGGAAGGGGATGGTATGTTAATTAAAAAAATGTAAACTTCATCAAGGCAAGAACATTTCTATTTTTTTTATTATTGTATTCCCAGTACCTAAAATAGTTGCAAATATGTTCATTCTGTATTCATTGTATGACTAAGAAATATTTGAGTACTTCACAATAGGGAAGAGTTGAATAAATGGTATTTCCCATAAGTATTTTATTGAACAAGATTTCTAAGGCAGAGGATGGCATAATGAAGGACATGTAAAGAGTAGGCATGGTTAAAATATTATTGTTTTATATCATATCTAATTAGTTTTTAAACTTTGTTTTCATACCTCATATGTATAAATTTAGGTTTGATTGTTTACACTATATTTTTGTTGTTGAAAGCAATATGTAAAGCTTTTTTTGTTAGGGAGTTATCTTATTTTTCACTTTTTAAACCACCAGTGATTGACAGTATGTTTAATTTTTATATTATAAAGTGAAAAGTAAGCCTGCATTTAATGTCATTTTAAAAATCTTTTAATTTAGTCTACAAATAAGAAACCTCGAAAATCTCCAGGAGAGAAGAGCAGAATTGAAGCTGGAGTGAGAGGAACAGGCCGTGGAAGAGCTAATGGGCATCCTCAACAGAATGGTGAAGGGGAGCCTGTCACATTATTTGAAGTGGTGAAACTGGGTAAAAGTGCAATGCAGGTAAATTTAAAGTGTTTTTGTTTGTTGTTTTCTTTTTGTTTCATGCATAAAAAGAGATAGTAAATAACCTATGTGGAATGTCTTAGTGTACATATTGACACCTTTTATACTTTTTTTTTCCCCCTGGGGATACTACAGATTGAACCTAGGGTCATATACTTGCTTAGGACACTCTTCCACTGAACTATATCTTCAGCTCCTATATTCTTGATTATCATGAAACCATAGATTTTATTCTATAAAGTTTTTGATTTGGTTTGGTTTGTAAAGAGCATCGGGAAAGACAGTTTGTTGAATAGTAACATATTCCTTAGATTGTGTTTAATAAGTTGACCGGTATTAATAGGAGATACAAAAAAGGATTTTTATTGCCTTGTTACAGTTTTTAGATGTGATTTTATTGCAGAGTAATTGACAAAAGACCTTTTAACCTTTTTTACTCTCTTTTATCTCTTCTCATTTACTCAAGAGATATCATAAGTATTTTGTAAGAGCATTATTTTATTAGCTTCTTAGTAATTCATTATAATCATAAATCATAATTGTTTTGACTATTCCTTGAGTATATCATTATATATTCCTTGAGTATGTATTATATTCTTCACTATTATCAAAATTATTAGTCATTATTCATGTATTCATACATATTATTATTCATACATATTCTATGTATCTTTTCATTTTAAAATAATAGAAGTGAAATTATTTGGTTAAAGTGTAGTGGGTTTATTTTGTTTTGTCTTGTAGAAGTAATAGGGCTTGAACACAGAGCCTTGCACATGCTAGGCAAGTGCTTTACCACTGAGCTATGTCTCTGTCCCTTTTCATTTTAATTTTGAGACAGGGTCTTACCAAGTTGCTAACGCTGGCCTAGAAGGTGGGATCCTCTAGTCTCAGTCTCCTGATAAGCATGTACCACCATGCTCAGCTAACGGGTTTCTCTCTTTCTCTCTTTCTCTCTCTCTCTCTCTCTCTCTCTCTCTCTCTCTCTCTCTCTCTCTCTTTCTTTCTTTCTTTCTTTCTTTCTTTCAACAGTATAATACAAAAATACCCTATTCCTCTCCAAGGATTTAATCTAGTTTACCTTTCACTAGAAGTGTAGCAGAATGCTCACATTTATACTAGTGCTAACAATTGCATATTTTGTATTTTAAAATTACCTAATAATATGAAAGTTCGTATTTCACTATTTTAATTTGCACTTTTTGGTCACCAAAGATTGATGTTATGTTAAATCTATCTGATAATTGACTGTTTCATTTCATTTTTCCAGTAAGTGTGACAGTCATTTAGGTAATTTATGTAACAATAATTACTTGTGGCACTAACGCAGGTTTTCATTAGTAAAAAAAAAAATTAATCTGTATTTCATTTTAAGTCCATAAAGGAGCTTAGTGTTTATTGCTTTTTATGTATGTTGTCAAATTGATGTGTACAAGAGTCTTGGAATTTATATGCTGAGGGAAGATCATGAAGTAGTGGCATGATTCTAAATGGTCAATACTGAATTCCCAGTTATTTAAAACAAAGGGTGACAATCTGTGAATTATATATTTATAATTTTAAAAGAGATAAAGTGAACTTTAGCCATTAAGCTTGAAAATTTTATCATTATACTTTAATAGAAACATTGGTAAGCTATAGAAATACTGATTTTTGAGATTAACTTTATTGCTTCTCACCTTTATGTAGAAACACAAGTTACAGAAAGATAAAGGGTTTTTATCTACAATTTTAATAATTTCATTTTAATATTTATTTTCATTTTTATGAGAAGCTTTATTGTACCAGATAGTTACATATTGTAATGATAATTTTAATGCATATTCTATTTAAATTGAATGCTAACATTTTTATAAGTATATAAAGCAGGGTTTATTTAAAAAGGGGTAACATCAACTTCTAATATGAATAAAATTTTATCATCTGTATATGAAACAAAATACTGACCAATATAAATTATTTTTTCTTTTATCCACATGTTCTATTCTTCATCCTGATTACTTTTCCCTAAGAAAACTGTTTGATACTGTAATTCTTTTACTTAAAATCTTTGTGCCATATTTTCTGACAGATAAGAATTAATAATTAGGACTCTAGAGGCTTCCATAATTTGGTTTTAACCTACTTTTTCAAGTTTTTTTTATTCATCTTTTGAAGTCTGCTCTAAACCTTTTTTAAATTTTTTTTGTGTTTTATTATTAATATTATATTTTTTCTTATTAGGTATATTCACATTAATCTAAAAACTTATATAATATCGTTTTTCACTTAATAATTTTCTAATAAACTTGTTGCTGAGCACAAAGGGAATGCACATTTAAAAAACATACAAGTGTGTTCCATTGACAGTGGCACAACAATTTCACAGTTTATTACATCCTGACAAGATTAAAATGATATTTTAGTTAAATATTAAAAAGAGAAGGCAAACAGATATCAGTGTATTCAGAAATAAAGCAAGTATTTCTGTGGTTTATATAGAAGAAAACTACAAAATGGTGTTCAGGATTTTACTTAGAGTAGAGAAGCACATTCTTACAGCCAAGAATTTGGTACTTGTTTGTTAAAATTGCATTATGAAGAATACTGGAATAGACTCCGACTTATTTTATGAAGCCATAGCCTAATATTAGTTTCCATCCCTGAAAAGGAAGCTAAAGAAAGCCACTGATAACTAATGTGAAGGCTTATATTTATGGTGACTATATATTTCAAGTTGTCCTTGAGACTCTTTTTATACTTATTGCCCATGCAGTTATTTATTTATTTAATTTTTTAAATAGATGTAGATGGACAGAATGCCTTCATTTCACTTGTTAATTTTTTTCATGTGGTGCTGAGGATCAAACCTAGTGCCTCACACATGCTAGGTAAGCGCTTTACTACAAATATTAGAACTAGAGATAATTGCAGGGTTACTTTGTGTGATGTGATAGGAAATCACTCACCTGCAAATTTATAGCTTAACATTTACTTGCTGATATTAAGTTTATGACTTCAGATTAACTTGGGTATATCAGATATTATTAATTCCCTTTATTATTTTCCTTAAATAATATTTCCTTAAATTATATTTTCTTAAATCATATTGTATAATTTAGATATTTTGGTCTTAGAAAACATTAAAGAGAACTATTCTATGCTTTTAAAGAGTTTTTACCCCTTTATGACAGCATCTTATCCATTAATAGCAAGATAGGTATATTTTTACTACACTGGTCTTTCATTGTTTATGTTATCATGCCTACCCATATATCTTAGGTTTGTCTGCTGCAGTATCACTTTCTGGTCATGCAGAGCCGGCTGTTTCACAATGTTTTTCAATACTATATATAATAGTAAATTATTATTCACTTTTTAAGATACTGATAGGATTTTTTTAAAGTTGCTATTTTAAAATTCTTTTAGAATATAAAAATTATTAGAAATAATTCTTTTAGAATTATTTGATTTATAAAATATTTCTGGTATTTAAACTCTTTATAATTCCAGAAAGAGTTGTTCAATATTGTATTAACATGAAGGAGAAAGAAATAACTAGGATAAGTTAAATTTATCCTGCTTTTATGCAACTTGAGAAGAAATTGTAGATAGCCTTCCATTTGTCTTTGAAGCCAACTGCAATGCAAGGCAGTTGAGAGTACTGGCAGGAGTTTTAAAGATTTAGTACATGCTTTACCTGACTTAATTATTGATAGCACCCTTTTTTATCCTATAAAAGTGTCCTAGTTTGTATAATAAATTGTAATGACACCCACTACGTAGGTAAGGAAATAAAACAAGATACAGAAAGACTTTACAGAACCAAAGTTCTTGAGGCTGTAGATATAAAGTGTTATGGGATAAATGGACAGAGGCATGAGATTATACCAGGTAGTGTGGAAATTTATGATTTCAAAGATGTAATAGTTCCTAGATGTGTACCATGTAGATGTAAAAATTTTGATGATTTTTGGATCTACAAAAGTAAAAATTGTGGATCTATAGATACAGGATGTATCTTTAATAATACCAGAATGCCTCAGGTTGAAGGCTTGTGCCACCTTGCCGAATGATACCATTACATTTTATAATCAGTGAGGCCATATGAAGAAGCACAGCTATTGAGAATTGTTCAGCAAATTCTCAAGTACATGTAAAAATAAAATTCAGTAATAAAATTCGTTTTACTTTTTGTTTATATTTACTGTCATTGGCAACTGTTTACTCATCTTTCAAATTACTTTTTGAGATTGCTGGTTTGTGAAATATAAACATATTGGAATATTGAATATAAACATATTGGAATCACTAATTTATATAATCCAAACTTGAAGTCTGACATTATACCATTAGCAACTACCAGATGACCTTTTGTATTCTTTTTTCCATTATCATCTCCCATTGGTAGGTCTCTGAAAAACAGGTGGTTAAAGTTAATTCTTATTTAAAAGCATCTATTCATTGTGAGGCAAACTCCCTCTACTCTGCTTAAAATATGGTGATCCTGTCCCAGTCAAGTTAAATACATGAACATCCCATTCTAGTATGATATATGCACTTATTGTAGTTTATATCCTTCTTTTTCTCTCCCCTCTTAAAATTTTTTAAAATGTTTTTGTTTCAGGAACTATGTCAAGTACTTTTTATGTCTACCACCTTTGACAGTAAAATACATATTATCAGAACTAAATGAATTTTCTAAGAACACATAACAAATAATTTCCTTGTGTGGATGTATAATTTAAAGAACAGTATTTATTGATTTTCAGTTTAGCCTCTATATACTTTTCTCAACCCAGATAGAATTTTTATTCTTTTAAAAATGTTTTTATTAATGCATTATAGTTATGCTAATATTGGAATTTGTTTGGATATGAGCATACATGTATGGAATATTACTATCTCCATTTCAGTCCCCAGTACTTTCTCTTTATCACCCTCCCTCCCTCCCTTTCCTCACTCCCTCCCTTTCCTCACTCCCTTTCTGTACTCTACTGGTTTCCTTCTGTTCATTTACTGGTTTCTTAATTGGTACTTTATTTATTCACACAAAGATGAACTCAACTGTGTTATATTCATGTGGGTGCATAACATAATTTGGTCATTTTCATTCTGCATTTCCTCCCCTATTCTCCTTCTTTAACCACTTCTCTTACTCCCCTGATCTCCCTTCTGTTTTCATGGGAACTCCCTCACCTCCTTTAAACTTATCTTCGTCTAACTTTTGCATATGAGAGAAAATATTCAGTCTTAATTTTCTGAGTCTAGCTTATGTCACTTATCATGATGTTCTCTAGTTCTGTCCATTTATCAAATGACATAATTTTATTTCTTTATGGTTGAGTAGAACTGTATTGTTTTATATATACAAATATACCACATTTTCTCCATCCATTCATCTTTTGACAAGCACTTGAGCTTGTTCAATAACTTGATTATTGTGGATTACACTGCTATAAACATCGATGAGCCTGTGTCACTATAGTATGATGATCTAGTTCTTTAGGATAAATACCAAGGAGTGGGATAGCTGGGTCATATGGTGGTTCTATTCCTAGTCTTTTGAGTAACTCCAAACTGCTTTTCAGAGAGGTTGTACTAATTTACAGTCCCCACATCCCCATTGGCATTTATTTGTATTCTTGATAATTGCTATTCTAACTGGTATGATCATCAGTGTAGATTCGATTTGAATTTCTCTGATTGTTAGGGATATTGAAACTTTTGTGTATTTGTTGGCCATTTGTATTTCTTCTTTTGAGAAATGTCTTCTGCCCCTTTATAGAACCAGTTATTTCTTTTATTGATGTTAAGGTTTTGAGTTCTTTATATATTCTGGATGTTAATACCCTGTTGGAAGAGCAGCTGGCAGAGATCCTCTCCCGTTCTGTATGCTCTTTCTTCACAGTCACAATTGTTTTCTTTGCTATGCCTAAGCTTTTAAGTTTACTGCTCTCCCACTTATTGGTTCTTGTTTTTTTGAGCCATAGGGTTCTTGTTAAGTAAGTTGGTGCCTGCACCAGTGTGTTATAGTGTTGAGCCTGTTCCCTCCAGTTTTATGTTTCTGGCTTAATTCCTGGGCTTTTGATCCACTTGAAGTTGACTTTTGTACAGGGTGAGAAACAGTAATCTAGTTTCATTCTTCTGTATATGGATATCCAGTTTTCCCATTACCATTTGTTTAAAAGACTATCTTTTCTTTTTTATCTTTCTTAAGATATCATCAGTTTAATTCTTACAAGTTAGATTTTTATATGGGAGAAATCTAAACACTTCTGAAATTTAGAATCACCAAACAGTAGTCCTCAGAGGCTTCAACTGGCTAAATGACATTTCACAAGGAAAGTGGTAGAAATGCTCGGAGGCCACATCCCCTGTCCTACCTGCCAGTGACCTTCCTTCCTGTCTGCACAGCCCTGAGTGAGGAAGCAAGTCCCACCCACACAGCCAAAGACACCTACAGTGACAGATCATCTCCCCAGTAACACCAGTTCTGGACATGTGGGGAAAGACTTCTGTCTTTACTACTTTCCCCTTCCTTAGACACTAGGCACAGCTTCTAAGACACCTGGTTCTAAAACGTGAAGGGCAGTCAATCAATCACAGATGTGTTATCTACTGAACACAATTGAAAGCCTGGAACCAACCACTCAAAAGACCTCCTGGTATGTACAGGGACTGAAGATAGTGCCTCAGGTGTTTCTTATAACTGGCAGAATGTAGGCAGTCATTTTCTGACTGGTTCCATGTGGGCCTCCTTAAATGAGTCACAGTCTGTGTACTCCCTGAAGTGAAATGGCAGAAAACTCCCGACACCCTTAGCACTAGGCAAGGTATGGAAAATAGGAGAATAAGCCTGCACTGTGATCACCACACCCAGATAACACAGCCTATGTAGCCAGGAAACTGTCCTTGAATGGGGACAAATCACAAAAACAACACAAGAGTGGTAGGAAGCCAGGGTGTATGTTGAATGCACAGACCAGCCCCAGGAGCAGGAAAAACAAACTATCAAGTTCCCGAACTATGTTTCTGTTTCCCACTTGATTTTTTTTTAACCAAAACTCCATTTTCATTTAGATATTAGGTTTTAATAGTTAAATTGCAAAGTAGAAAAATAAATGCACACACTGTCCTGGAAAGTGCTAGAAATCTTCCCTACTGGGGACATCAGTGGGTCTCCAGTCTCACCCACACCTGTGCATACTTCATGGCCCATTCACTAATATGCAACTGGAAAATCCCAAACAGAAGAACAAAATTAAGTTTTGTGTGAGCTTGTCAGTTGACAGTGACTGAAGGACTGTTCATTGGGCTCAGCACCAGGGGAAATACAATCCATGAAAACAGGCCATCTCTTCACCTACAGTTGGCAGTACAGGATAGTTAATAGGATGCAAGAATCAGTGGTGGCTTTCACTTAGATCACCTGCATCAGAATTATACTCATAATGTAGGAACTTTTTAATGGGATCTGGCAGAGGCAGCGAGGGAATCAAATGAAATCAGTGTTTTCCAAAAACTCTTCTTTCAGCCACGTACAAACTCCTCCATGGGTGTTTGGGCTGCACCTTTGACCCCAACCCCAGTGATGGCCTGTTTGCCCTCCTGGAAACCCCAGCTAGAGAGTGCTCGGCTCCTATCTTTTCTTTAATGTATAATTTTGGCATCTTGTCAAGTATCCCGTGATTCTCTATGGATTTGTCTTTGTTTCTTCTATTCCATTAGTCTTCATGTCTCCCTTGATGCCAGTATCATGTTGTGTTTGTTACTATGGCTCTATAGTATAATAATATAATTTGAGAAGCAAATATTATGATGCCTCCAACCTCATTCTTAGGAATGTTTTGGCTATTCTGGGTCTTTTACTCTTTCAAATGAATTTTAGTACTGTCTCCTTACATTTAAACAGTGTTATTGGCATTTTAATGTTATTGAATCTGTAGATTGCTTTTGAAAATATGGTCATTTTAATAGTATTAATCATTCCTAGGAGAATTAATACATAATTGGTGATATTTATTTTACTTCTGATGTAGTAATTGCAACATAGTTGTTTCCATCTTGTAAAGCCTTATTCATTTTCATTCTTTGGTGTTTTATAATTTTTATTGTTAGAGTTCTATCATCTCCTGATTTAGATTTATTCTTGTTTATTTTTCAATTGAATGAAATGATTTTTTGATTTCTTTTTTGGCAGATTTATTATGGGGATATAGGAAAGCTACTGATTTTTTTGTGTTCATCTTGTATGCTACTTCTTTTGAGTGTTTTTTTTTTAATCAGATCTACAAGACTTCTGCTGGAGATTTTTGCGTCGTCTTTGTATAGAATCAGGTCATCAGTCAGCAGAGATAATTTGACTACTACTTTTCCTATTTTTCTTTAGTTTTCTAATGTTGCCTGGTTGCTCTGGCTGGTATTTCAACAACTGTAATGAATAGGAGTGATCAGAGTAAATAACCTTTCATTGTGTCTGATTTTAGAGGGAATGCTTTCAGTTTTTCTCTATTTAGTATGAGGTTGACTTTGGGTTTGTTGCATATAGCCTTCATCATGTTGAGGTATGTTTTTTCAATTCCTGATTTCTCCTGTGTTTCTAACATGAATGAGTGCTGAATATTTTCAGATCCTTTTTTTTTTTGTATCTATTGAGAGAATGTATTCTTAATTCTATTTATGGTATGAATTATATTTTTTACTTGTGTATATTAAACCAACCTTGCATCCCTGAGATTAATCCAGCTATTCATATTGTCTACTCTTGTTAATGTGTTTTTGAATGTGGTTTGCCAACATTTTATTAAGGATTTTTGTGTATATGTTGATTTCGTATATTGGTCTGTACTTTTCTTTCCTTGATGTGTTTTTGTTGTTGTTGTTTTTTGGTCTTTGTATCAGAGTAACACTGGTTTCATAAATGAGTTACAGATTGAGTCCTACCTTTCTATTTCTCAGAATATTTTGAGAAGATTGGTGTTAATGGTTCTTTTTTTTTGGGGGGGGGTATGTGCACTTCTTTGTAGTAAATTTTGAAGGAGGTGTATGTGTTTTTTATTTTTTTTTAAGTTGTTAGTGGCCCTTTTTATTTTTTTATTGATACATGCTAGGCAAGCTCTCTGCCACTGAGCCACAATTCCAGCCCTGGTGTTAATGCTTCTTAAAGGCCTGGTAAAACTGCAAAGAATCCATCTGGTCTTGGGGTTGTCTTCCTTGGAAGGCCCCCCTTTTTTTCTTTTTATTTGGTATTATGGATTAACTCAGGGGTGCTCAACCACTAAGCCACATCCCCAGCCCTTTTTTGTATATTTTTTTTTAAAGACAGAATCTCACTGAGTTGCTTAGTACCTTGCCATTGCTGAGGGTGACTTTGAACTCACAATTCTCCTGTCTCAGCCTCCCAGGTCGCTGGGATTATAGAGGTGTGCCACTGCGTCTGGCTTCTTAGAAATCTTTTAATTAATGCTTCAGTCTCATTGCTTGCCATTGATCTGTTTAGATTTTCTATTTCCTCATGGTTTAATTTTGGCAGATGATATATCTAGAAATTCATTAATATCTTCTTGGTTTTCCTGTTTATTAGAATATGAATTATCAAAATAGTCTAATGATCATATGGATATCAAAAGTGTCTCTGTTGATATCTCCTTTGGCATCTCTAATTTTGTTGATTTGGGTCTTCTCTCTTTTTGATAGTTTGACTAGGGGTTTCTCAATCTTGCTTATCTTTTGAAATAATCTGCTCTTGGTTTCATTGATTTGTTGAATTTTTTTATTCTTAATTTCATTAATATTAGCTCTGATCTAAATTATTTTCTTCTACTGGCTTTAAAATTGTTAAAATGTTGGCAATGAATACTATAAGCTTCCTTCTTAATCCTGCCTTTATGGTATCCCAGAGATTTGGGTGTGTTGTATTGCTGTTCTAATTTGATTCTAGTATTTTTCCTTGTCTCATTTTTTCAATGATTCATTCTTTATTTAAGAGAGTATTGTTCAATCTCCATGTATTTATGTGGTATCTATATGTTTTCTGACTTCCATTTATTATGATATTATAAGTCATGAGATAAAATTGATTTTTTTTGGTGGGGGGTATGTGCTAAGACTTGCTTTGTGCCCTTAAAATAAGATCTGTTTTGGGAAAGATTCCATAAGTTGCTAAGAAGAAATTGTAGTCAGCTGATGAAATATTCTACAGATGATTATTAGTTCCATTTGGCTTATCATATTATTTATGTCAGAAATGTATTTATTGATTATATGTCTGGAAAAATCTGTTTTTGGAGGGGTGGGTTGGAATCAGCAAGTATTAATCATACTCTGTAAATTCATGAAGTATTTATTTCATGTAGTAAGATGTATTTACATTTGAGGTAGAAATATTTGTAATTGTTATATTTTCTTGTTGGATTTTTTCCTTTAACAGTATGTGCTTGATTTTCTTGTGATTAAGTTTTGCCTAAAATTTTTTTTTGTCAGATATAGCATCTCCTTTTTTTTTGAGAGAGAGAGGGGGAGAGAATTTTTAATATTTATTTATTTTTTAGTTTTTGGTGGATACAACATCTTTGTTTGTATGTGGTGCTGAGGATCGAACCTGGGCCGCATGCATGCCAGGCCAGCGCGCTACCGCTTGAGCCACATCCCCAGCCCCTTGTTTTGTTTTTTTAAAGCTCCATTTGTAGAGAATATTTTTTTCTGTCCTTTAGCTTGCAGTTGGTGTATATCTTTGCGTATAATAAGATGAGTGCCTTGGAAATTTCATATGTTTGATGTGAGTTTTTTTTTGTTTGTTTGTTTTCATTTTTGTTGTTTTCTCCTTGTAGTACTGGGGATGTAATCCAGGGCCTTGTACATGCAAGGCAAGCACTCTACCACTGAGCCATGTCCCCAGCACTGAGTGTGATTTTTTTTTTATTATTATTCAATGAGTCAGGTTTTTAATTATAGAGTTTAGACTGTTTACATCAGAGTTACTATGGTAAGATATTTATTATTTCCAATTTTTAAATTTTGTTTTATAGTTTTAATTATTGAATTTAATTTGCTTAATTGCTCTTCTGGAGAACTATACATTTGAAAGTTCTGGGGCTTGTTTATGATTTCTCTTTGTGTAGTATTTCTTTAAATAATTTCTGTAGTGTATGTTTAATGGTCATGAATTTTTAAATTTTATCCTTATCATGAAAAGTTTTTATTTTATCTTTGATTTTAAATGATAGCTTTGTTAGATAATCTAATAACCTTTGTTGGCAGTTGTTTTCTCAGTATTTCATTCCACACCATCTTGTTTTTTTGGATCTCAGTTGAGAAATCTGAAGCAACTCTTACTGTTCTACTTGTGTCATCTGATGTTTTTCTTTTTTGTGTTTTAATAGTCTTTTGTTATTATCTGTATTAGACATTTTGATTATGACATGGCTTCGAAAGATTAATTTTTTATCTTGGCTATTTAATGTTCTATATGCCACAATATGCGAATGTGCATCTCATTTCTAAGGTTTGGAAAGTTTTGGGGTATTATTTCATTGCAAAGGTTCTTAATGCCATTAAACCTGTTTATCTCTGCTCTTTCTATCCCAATGACTTCATTATGACTGTGAAGTTTTGTTTCTTAAATCTTGTTCCCAAGTTGTTATATGTTTTCATCACGTTACTTTCCTTACCTTAGATATGTGTCTCTTAAATGTTCTAGCTTAAACTCACTGTCAAGTCTCAAGGTTCTGTTTTCTCCATAGTCCAGTTTGTTGGTGATAATTTTCAAGTGATTTTTTTAATTCAATTTCATTTTGTCTTTCATTTTCAGAAGTTCTGATTGGTGTGTCTTCAAACTCTATATTTCTTTAAGTGGTCATTCAATTCTTGTAATTGCTCTCTTAATTTCATTTCTTAATTAGTTTCCCACATCTTCTTTTACTCATTTATCACTTTCATAATCAATTTTTAAAAGCTTTTCTTTGGAATTTTATCCCCTTCTCTGGTTGTGTATCCTTTTTTGAACGGTAGTAAGTTTTGGGGGAAGACTTTTTTCCTGTTTACTCATGTTTGCAGAGGTCTTGTATTTGCACATCTATTGAGATGAATTCTTTTTCCTCTCCTGTGGATATCCTATGGAGTGTAGTTGTAGATTTTCTTGGTATCTCTAAGCTTCAACACATAAGCTCAGTGTAATTCAGTTGTTTGTTTCATCTGCCATTATCTTCCAGTTTGGTGCTGTAGAAATGATAAATTAATTCATTCTTGTAGAGCTGCTATAATACTATGGGCTTTTTACATCCTTCTTTTTGGAGTCTTTCTCTTATATGTTGTAGGGGTAGGGGCCTGATGCTCTCTTTATTTGTTGGTACCCGGGATTTAGTCTTTGATTTGACATATTTGTCTACCCTATTCTATGTGTTAAAATATTGTTGAAGTTTAATTTGGATTGGTTTATGTATGGAGGAAGATGTGCTGTCATGTTCCTGAATTGTGGGTGTATTTCAGTCTCAGAGTCTCTACTCTGTGAACCTGTAGTGTACCAGACATTTCCTAGCCCTTCTCAAAGGTAGGAGAAACAAGCAAAAGCAACAATCATAGTGATCAATATTCAAAATAAAGATAAGTGTACATTGTCTACTGTGGCATGTACACTTTTAATTATTGCAAAAAGAGGAAGGGCAAGGTTAGCATTTAATAACAGCAATAATAACCAATAACTATGAACCAGATCTTGCATCTCCCAGTATGAATAACTTGAGAACAATATGAATGATGAGGTAATAATTATATAAATTATTGTTAAAGACAGTATAATTATAATTCATTAAGAAGAAAGAAAATAGGGACAATGTAAACAAAAGTTTAAAATACTCAAAAGTCAAAGAGGGGTAAAATAGGAGAGAAGAGATATCAACTGATGGCTGTAAAGGAGGAGGAATAAAAGGGAACTGAAAGAAATAAATAACAAGAAAAAGAGAGAATAAGCAAACTTGGCTGTGAAAGAGGGAAGAAAGGAGAGAAGGAATAATAAGGACCAGAACTAAAAGTCAAACCAAAACACACAAACAAAAAACTTTACTCCTCTACCGTCATAAAAAGGTGGAATAACCTATTTTGAGGGGAAAAAAGTAGAAAAATTATAAAGGAAGAAGTGGAAAAGTGATAAAAATGAAGAGAAAAAATAGGAAAGTGTGTATCTGTGTGTCCATGAGTCATTCAACACAACTAGAACATACACTCCCAGAAGAACATGTACTTTGACACTCATGCTCAATTCAAAAAGGAGAAAAAAAGGAAGAAAAAGAATTCTGTTTCTTCACTAATTTAGTCTTTCTTCTTGTGTTGCCCTTCCCCTCCACAGTAGGCCAATGCCATGCCTTTTTGGCTGCATTCCACATGTGTTCTTTCCTATCCTTTATTTAGAACATCTGAATTTCTGTTTCTTTGATTCTAATATTAAGATTAGGTGAATTCCTTGTGTCATCCTCCTTGCTAGGAAGCAATGTTGTGCTGCTTGAATCCCCAGTCACAATATCTGGATATTACACCCTTCCTCTACTCTGTCGTCTTTCACCTCTAATTAGTGATAGTGATTTTAAATGTCAATTTGATGTTAATATTACCTCCTCAGCCTTTTGGTAAGTTACCAAGTATTTATTGATTCACATTTTTTTAAGGTATAGTTGGACACAATGCCTTTATTTTATTTACTTATTTTTATGTGGTGCTGAAGAACGAACCCAGGGCCTTGCACGTGTTAGGCAAGTATGCTCTATCTCTGAGCTATAACCCCACATGTTTTTTATAAAAAGAATTTTATCTTAAATAAATAATGCATGTATATGATTTTTAAAAATAAAACAATATTTTGATCAACATCAACCCACTATCCTGCCCCCTTCACCTGCAGTCCTCATGCTTAGAGGAATTCTTTTATTTCTTTAAACCATCCCCCAGTATTACATGATTATTTACTGCATTTTGGTGGGGGGCGGGTAGTGCTTGGAGCCCAGGACCTTATGTATGCTGGTACATACATACCCTAACTTACTCCTCCTTTTGACAACATCATGATAATATTTTTGGTGAACAAAAAGTATATCTAATTCTTTTGTAAAACATACGCAATATAGAGAGGGTAAGATTTTCCCCTACTTCAAAGTCAGTTGTTTGTGGCCATTGTTAGTAAATTACTGGATATTCAATGATTTGGAACATGTCCTAGAATATGTGAAATTTTGTGGAATATAAAGACAATAAATATATATCTATGGAGTATTGTGGAGGACAGACTCAAGTGTGCCTCCTTCTGAGCATCATCTACTGATACTCATCTTTTTGTGTTGTCCTCTTGAGTAGGTTAAAGCCTGTTACTTGCTTTTAAACAACTAACATAATATAGCAAAGATGATAGGGCAATTCTGATTAATAATGTTGTGAAAAATTTTTCTGCTAACCTACTTTCTCTAGGGATTCTCCTTGCTGGCTTGATAATGTGAAAATATTGGAGAAGTGTATATGACACAGAACCATGGATAATTTCTTGGCCCTTAGGGGCACTTCTTTAGCCATAAGTGGGCAGAATATCAGTGGCTTCGATTCTGTAACAACTGAGAAATTAATTCTGCCTTTGATCTTAGCGAACTTATAAATTGATTCTTTCCCAGTTGAGCATCCAATTGAGAATGCAGAGAATGCAATGCAGCAAACAACTTTTTGTGTCCCCACCCATGTCACTGTCTCTGCATCTTTCTCTCCCCCTCCATACTGTGAGTTTTTTTTTTTTTTAACTCATTCTAGATTTAAAAAAAAAAAAACCTGTATTGAGTGATTTCTCCTAATTGGAGTAAAAGGCCTGTGATGAGATTTTTTTTTCAGACAATGTTTTCTTTATCTGTAAGAAAACCCATGAGGTTTAATACAAGCTGTTTCAAAAAATGGCAGGAATTCTTATACAATTGAAGCTCTCTTCTATGACTGTCCTCTAGAAATGGAAACATAGAGTATAATATTATAAATCAAAGAATATGTTCCCTGAGTGTTTCTCCCACCTTCTCTTCAAACTTCGACCACCAACACCATTATTTCAAATTTACAAAATACAAGCCAGTCTCATCCATAGTCCTAGCTACTCTGGAGTTTGAGGTGGAAGGATCTGCTGGAGCTCAGGACTTCAGGGCCAGCCCGGGCAGCAGAGGGTGAACTTACCATTTTACCATAAGAGTTGTCTGATCCTGTGATGAGATTTTGAAGTTTCCCCAAGGATGTAGTATTACTTCTAATTTATTTTCTCGGTAGGGAAAGGAATTTTCATTACATGTCCTTTAGCTATTCTTTCCATAATGACCCTTTTCCCATGGATCAGTAAAGCTGATGTGGGGATTCTGACATTTTCAAGTATGTCTTTTGCAACTATATTTTCAGAACTGAGGAAATAACCACAGAATGTGTCTATGGTTTGGGGTTCAAGTTCATTGGATTTGAATTACAATTCCATCAATCATCCAGCTACTATAAGTCCGTAATTTAACTAGTTGATCACAATGGCATTTTGAATCTCCAGAAACTGTCAATTCAGACAGTGTCTCTTAATACATGAAAGGTCCTAATGTTTGCTTTTTAACAATGCATAGTACCTCTAATTAATGGCTATAAATTCTTTGAGGGAAGGATTAGAGGAAGATATATGGCATGTAATTGCAGCTGTTGTGCTGGGGTCCTTCTTCAAAATACCTCGTCTCAGTCATAGTAGAATCTGTGAATTGACCTAGATCTGAAAACTATGAGAGGTTGTAACTCTTCACTGTTGTCTCCTAAGTCATGATTCTAGCTACTAGACCTAGAATTTCTCTTGTTATATAGTATATACAGTACTCTAGACTGCTCGCCTATTTTGTTACTAGGGGCATTGTTAATTATCTATTGTTGAAGATCTTTGTATAATGACATAATAATTGTGTGTGTGTGTGTGTGTGTGTGTGTGTGTGTGTTGCCCTTTAGAGATTATATGTCCACTTTGTATTTGATGGTTAAGTATGGCCAGTTGGAATGTTTTCCATTGGAATTCCATTAACTCCATTGGAATCTAGAAACTCTTCTTAATGACCACATCTCATGTAGTCATACCTGGCTTTAAAAAAAAAAAAAAGAAAAAAGAATAACCACAGAGCTTTATAAAGATGTATATGTATTTCCTTCCTTCACTAATGGGGAGTAGGAGCGTAAATATGCAGTTTGTACATGATACATCAAATCCAGCATTCCTAATTCTCTAAATCATTGATCTGTGTCACTGAGATCTGGCACCTCAACTGTTACATCCACTTCCAGTGCACCAACTAGATAATATAGCCTTTACCAGCTACACGAACTACTGCATTAAATCTGGAATTTTTAGTAAGAACATTAATATTAATGAATTTAGCATGATGTACTGTTATATTCTACCCTTTGTAGTCAGATACGTTTAGAATCTACTCCCACATGTGTTCCTCAGTTATCTTCTGGGTTTGTAAAGTATTTATTTCTTCCTGGATTACCAATATATACTTTTCCTCTTAGAACATGCTGATTTGAACTCAATTATGGATCAAGTGTCAACAAGAGCTGGATTACATCTGCTCATATAAACAGAATTTTCAAGCCAAGAAAGGCCCATCTTCTCAGACACTGGAAAGGAACTTTACTCCATTGGTGTGGGAGGCTTAAAATTACTTGGGAATGAGGGAGAGTTGTTTACAAAGGTTAGTTTCATCTGAGATGAAACAAAATTCTTTGTTCCATGTTTCAGGATCCCATTCTTTGCCAATTCAGGTCATAATTTTCTAGATGGGAGAATTTGGTGAGACTGAATCAATTACTCAATAAAAATTTTAGGAGTTGGGGATTTAGCTCAGTGGCAGAGTCCTGAGTTTAGTCCTTAGCCCTAGGGGAAATTTTTTTTTTCCAGCTTGATTTTTCAGCAGTTTTAAAAAACCCCATAACTATAAAGGAGGAAAAGATTCTTCTAAGACACTCATGGAAGTTCTTTCGTTCTCAGATTGTGATTTAGGCTGAGATTTAAGGGACTTGAGCTTGTCATTTGGTCTCTGTAAATCCTGTAATGTACTTAGTGGGATCTATGTTATACTATTGCCCTAACACTCGTTATTACTGCCATAATATTCAGCTACACTAGCCACTAAGCTCCCAAGGTATGTGCTTGAGTGGGCACTTCATTACAACCAACCACAGATGACAACTTGGTTAACACTTTTTTGTGGTATGAGGGATTGAATTCAGGAGCACTGAACTACTGAGCCACATTCTCAGCCCTATTTTGTATTTTAGAGACAAGGTCTTACTGAATTGTTTAGCGCCTCACTTCTGCTGAGGAGATCCTCCAGTCTCATCCTCTGGAGCTACTGGGATTACAGGCATGCTCCATGGCACCTGGCTTTGGTTAACTTTTGAAGTTACTATTTCTCTACTAGCATTCTGTTTTCCCTAGCAAGAAGCATAGTCTTGTCTTTAACCCCAAGGGTATGACTCAGCTCCTCAAATCTTATTTCTACTGTTTTATATCCTGGAAACAATTATCAGTTTGAATTTAGTAAGGGGCCAGTCATTTGAGTTAGTAAAACTTATTATAACTAATCACTAAATTATAGAGGAATAACTTTATATATAAAAATAAAGATAATTCTAAAAGGCTTGAAGCGCCTTTCTCACGGAAAGTCAAACTTGAAAGGAGGAGCCTCTGCTCCTTCATGGTGAATTTCCAACTCTGTTGGGAAAAGTTGAATTGCAGTTCCTTGGATGGTAGATTGCACTAGGTTGCCTTAGCAAAACTGGGTTGCATTTGCTGGGCAATAGGGAACAACACTTGCGGTAGTACACTTGTTAAAAATAGTGGATAGTTGTAGAGAGATGGGATACTTCATGCCATCATGAGACCTGGAACATACCAGTGACCATGTTCATATCAAACAGATAATCATCAGGGCTGAAGTTATAGCTCAGTGGTAAAGCACTTGCATGCATGGGGCCCTGGGTTCAATCCTCAACACTATATAAAATAAATAAATAAAAATAAAGATATAGTGTCCATCTACTAATCTATCTATCTGTCTGCCCACACACATTTTTTTTAAAGGATAATCATCAGTCTCAGGCTAGGCAGAAGGTCAGTGAAGGACTGTATACTTATGGCACAAGACTGAGGTAGACCATTGTAGTATTTCCTTATATATACTCCTCCTGGATAGACCATGCAGCAAGAGCAAAAAAATAAAAAATAAAAAATAAAAACTCAGCATATCAGAACCAGGAAGAGAAGTTTCTTTCCTTTTCTACTATCCTCCCGAAATTATACTGATAAAATTTATATACTTCTTAATGTAAAGGGAAAATGTCCATTATAACAGAACTGATACTGAAGGATAATTTTGGAACTGAAAAACAGTAGATTGATAATAAATTCAGAGGCTTTCCTTATATGTCTAGCATTTCTTGGCTATTTGTTTAAAGGTATTGATTGCTGATTGGGTGATCCCTAAGAATAGTTTATAAACATTTTATCTGATTTATTTTTGGTCCTCAATGTTGTAAGGTTTTTACTTTTTCCTTGGAATTTATGGATTTTACCTGGGTATGTTTAGAGTGTATGATTTTCCAATTAATTCTGGCTGTAACTAGATGAATATTGTATATGTTCAGATTTAAATCTTTCATTGATCAGGGTATTCCTTTTAAAATGATTAATTTATCTTTCTTCCTTTGTTCTTTTTTTTCTAATTCTCAAATAGTTAGATCTGCTAAATGCATCTGCCAAATCTTTCATTCCTTTATTCATGAATTCTTTGTATTTTTGTTTTATGTGTTGGCAATCCTCCACCCACTGACACAAGTTTCATGCCATTACATTTGTTCTTGGTGATTATTCTTTCATTTCAGGGCATATTTAAATTGGAAATTCTTTTTTTCTTAAACTTCTTTTTTTTTAAACTTCCAGTCATTGTTTCTATGCTTTAATTTCCTCATCGGTTTCATATACAATTGATTTGCTTTTTCACTTCTTGATTACTGAGTCTTTTAGGCACATTATTTTGTTTTGATTCCTTAAGGAGTCATATTGTCAAATTACCAGGGCCTTTTAACTGACCCAAAAACATATGTAGTGAATGTTGCTGTAGTCTCTATTCCTGTATCATTCTAATCAATTCTGTTAATTGGTGCTTTCCCACCTAGTCTTAGGAGTGGGAAGCAGCTAATTCATCCTGTGACCCTGTGGTTTCTTTTGGGCTAAGAATTTGCAGTAGGCTTTAGTACCACACATCTCAGGAATTCTGCTATTCTAAAGAAGATTCAGCAATCTCTGAACATGCCACTTTTTAAAGAAATGTCAACAAGAAATTCTTGTCTTTCCCTGAACATTCTTGGCTGAGAAGAAATCTTCATTTTGTGCTATTTCTCTTCTCTAGAGATCCTTGTAGAACCCATATCTTTGCTTGCATCCTCCTTGTTCATTGCAGTTACTTTGTTCTGAATGGGAATGTGATGAAAAGAGCATCAAAAATGGAAATTCAGGTTGTCATTTTGCCAAAATGCCTCTGATGAGACCTGTGAGATAAATATTGTAAATGTAAAGACAGCTTACAAACTGAAGAGAAACTATAAAACCTGACATCAATATTAAAATACCTTTGTCTGCCATTTTTATGTAAATGGCTATTAGACCACTTAGCTTTAATGTTACCATGTTAAATGAAAAAATAATTTGTTGATAATAGCTTGGTATTTCATAAAAATAATAGAAATGGGAAAAACTAAAATTAGTATCAAATGAAAGTGTGAAATATAGTGGTCATGGGGCTTTATTTATTTTTCTGGAAATTGGTATGAAATGATATTATAAACTGATTCTAAGGTAAAATGAAAATACATCCTATCGTATGAAGGACCACACTATTCATCTAAGCTTAAAAAACTAAGTAGTAGTAAAAAAAAAAAAAAAAAAAACTAAGTAGTAATATAAAAGGACAACAGTAAGATCACTTTGGTCAGAAACTTCAGTAGTACAAATGAAAAGAAATAGCATTGTGTATAAAAGCAAATATCAGAAGAGCTACATTAAAATATTAAAAATATATTTAAAATAAGTGTAAAATAGTAAAAACAGACAAACTCAGACTTGCTTGTGTTCCCCTGTCTCACCCTTTGTGGTGCTGGGGATCAAATTCAGGGACTCTAGCATGCTAGGCAAGATTGCTACCACTGAGTTGCATCCTAAACCCAAAACTCAGTCTTTGAAGAGCTATAAAAATAAAGAATGTTTTAGGGATATAGCTCAGTTGGTAGAGTGCTTGCCTCACATGCACAGAGCCATGGGTTCAATCCTCATTTTATTACTCATGAAGTAATAAAAAAATTCTCACTATGTAGAACTTACGCATTTACACACACAAAAAAATGCATGGGATTTGCAGGGGGAAAAAATCATACATTTATTATACAATGATTCTCAGTTTAGAAGAGAATGGGAATGTTTTCTCTGATACAAGGCTGATTCATAGTGGGATAGGGAGGGGATGCATGGGAGGGATGAACTCTAGATAGGGCAGGAGGTGGGAAGGGAAGGGACGGGCATAGAGTTAGAAATGATGGTGGAATGAAATTGACATCATTATCCAAAGTATACATATGAAGATACGAATGGTTTGAATATACTTTGTATACAATTAGAGATGTGAAAAATTGTGCTATATGTGTGTAATATGCATTTTAATGCATTCCACTCTCATATATAACAAATTAGAATGTTTTAAAAAAAGGATTACTGTGGTTAGGTCTGCTTCCCCGCTTCCCGAGCACCTGCCTCGAAACATGGTCTATTTGTACCCCAGAGTGACTTCTGTCTCCTAGGCTCAGGCAGTCCTCGAGCCTCAGCTTCCAAGTAGTTTGGACCATAGGTGTATTCCATCATTCCTGGCCCAGATTAGAGTTTACATGTGACTGTATTTTCTTTGCCATCTGCTTGTCTTTCTGCAAAGCAAATGAATCTATAATATAGGATACTAGTTCTCTGTGCCTTTGTGTGTTTAACCAACATTCTGTCAAATGCTACTGAAAAATATATTTACCTAACAGTTTAAGAATATCAACTTAGTACACTGCATAGATAACCAAACTGAATTGATCTCTAAGCCTTATGGAGAGATTAAAGGCAAGATTTAAAATTCATTTTTAACATTGACTATTTTGTACCATATATGTAATTTTTCTTCCTTGCTTTAATTTTTTGTTGTTGTTGTTGTCTTCTCTTTATTTTCTTTCTTAATTTAAAAATGTTATTTTTTGAACTGCCTCATATTTCTTATGGAGAAAAACAGAATATTAATTTCTACACTGTTCGCTAGTATATAAGAATCATGATTATAACAAATGTCATGATATTTGTCATTTATAATCTGTAATTTTGAGTCTTCTAATGGTCTTCTTGTTGAATATCTGTGGCTGAGCTCTCAGAGATTTTCTTTGTAGTAAAGTCTTATAATAAAACTCTTTGTGTTGAATTGAGGATATGAAAACTATCAGTATCACAGCTTGAATTTTTCATACGTTTTTCTATTCTGGAGGTATGTATGTGAATTTGCTTTAAAATTTGTATCATACATTTCTCTTTTCACTTAATAACCTTCATTATCATTAATAGTAACTGTAGATTCAGCTCACTTGTATTACTATTTACATTTCATCCTAATGTATGAATATATTAGTTTTATGAAACATTCTTTTATAAATATTTAAATTGATTAGCTTTTTTTTACTAAACAAAAATATCCATGCAGGAAGGAATTGTCTCTATGTGGTAGGTAGGCTGCCACAATTATTGGAAGTTGGACTGATTTTGGCAGAGATAACAAAAATATACCAAAATTTAATTTTTCTTCTTGGTAGTAGAGAATTTCTTCACTTCTCTAATATCCAAATATTTAATATGGCTACTGATGTTTTGTCAATGAAGTACACTTCAAATCTGAGTCACAAAAACTTACTATGAGATGCTTTTTTAAAAATGATTTTTATGTTCTGTCAACTAGATATTGATACTGAAGGCTACTTACTTAGGATTATAGAACCTTTGTCATATTAAGGTCCCAGAGTAATTGTGTGTTTGTGATTTATGATTTAGGTATTCTAAAGTTATAGGATTCTCTTTGAAGATCTAGGACTATCGTATCCAAAATGTTTTTTGAAATTATCCTGTGTACCTTTCCTACTCCACAAATAAGGGCAACCCATATTGGAATATTATTTTTCTTAAGGTGAAACCCTAGACCATTGAGTTAGATCTTTTTAAATAAATGTGGAATCTGTAAAATATAAGTGTGTATATGTAAGTATGTATGTAGTACTGGAATTGATTGAGCCTTGTATATGATAGACAAGCACTGTACCACTGAGACATATTTCCAGTCAAATTATAAGTAACTATTTAAAGGTCTTATGTTTCGTCTCCATAAGCACCACTTTAGCTGTATTTTGCAAACTTAGATGTTTTCATTATCTTTAGTTTAAAATATTTTCTAATTACCAAACATTTGGGGATATTTTGTTATCTACTTCTGACTTGAATCTGTTATGGCCAGAGAATATGTTCTTTGTTATTTCAGGCCCTTAAGTACTTAAAAGATTTGATCCATAACCTGTTTTGGTGAATTCTATGTGTGTTAGAATGTATATTTTGTAATCATTGACATTATTTTTTATTCATGTCAATTTGGTCACATTTGTCTTATTCAAAACTATATACTTACTTTTTTTGGTCTGTTTGCTTCTTTCTTCAGCTACTAAGTGATGTGTATTAAAAATCTCAGTATGATTATGAATTTGTCTATTCAGTTTTTTTTGTGTATGTTTTGAGACTTGTTATTTAGTGTATCCAAATTTAGCATAGTTATATCTTCCTAAAGAATTTATTATTATGGAATATTCCTTTTCATGTTTGATAATATTCCTTGTCTTTATTTCTGTTTAGTGTAGCCATACTCTTACAATTACAGTTTGCATGGTATATATTATTACCCTAATATTGCAAGCTACTTGTGCTCTTGTATTTAAGGAGTATCTCTTGTAAATATCACGTGGTTAGATCTTTTTTCTCTTTTAAATAGCAGTGTTCTTTATAATGACAGTATTAATAAACTACTTAAATGAATATGTTATATTTGGCTCAAATTCAGGGCCTGGGAAGAGATATAATTGGACTCTAATAGTTCTCAGACTCTTAAAAAAGAGGAAATTTTTTAAGGGAGTGGTGCTGCTGTAAACACAGCCTAAAGAAGCAGAAAGTTGGTAAAAATCTTAATATAGGTGACTTCCAAGGAGTAATTACTGGATGTATGAGGCTAATATCATTTTCCCTTCTCTATAATTTACTTGTCTGTGTAATGGTTGGGTCTTGTTGACCAGTCTAAGTCTTTTCTCAAGAAGAGTGTTTAGTCCATTTTCTTGGTTTTATTTATATTTTTTGTTTAGTGTTTTGTTTTAAAAGTTATTTTGCCTTTATTTGGAAGATTTATTTTGGGTAGAGTCTGTATTAAAAAAATTCTATATGGACATATTTTTTTTCTTTCTTTCAGTATTTTAACTAGATCATTCCATTATCCATGAGCTTGCATTATTTTTTGGTGTGAAATATACCATCCTTCTTGTCAGTCGTTCTCACATATATATCCTCTGGCTCCTTTAAGATTTTTTTTCTTTTTCCTGAAGATTTCCAGCAGTTTGATTATGAGGCATGTTTATGGTTTTCTATTCTTTTTCTCTCTTTAAACTTTTATCCCACACAAGGTCCTCTGTAACGGGCTGCATTATCTACCCACCTATGCCCATAGTAATACTTCTCATACATATATGTCTGTAGTTTCTGTCTACCAACGCTTCTTTATTTCTTTATATTCTCATGTTCTTTTGTCCCCACACTTTTCTGGTAGCTTTTATATTTAATTAAATTAATTAATTAATTTGCAGTGCTGGGAATTGAACTCAGGGGCACCCCCCCATCCTTATTATTTTATTCTGAGACAGGGTCTTTCTGAGTTGCCCAGCGTGGCCTTAGACTTTCGATCCTTCTGCCTCAGCCTTCTGAATAGGTTGATTACAAAAGTGCGCCACTGTGCCTGGCTTCTGAGAGCTTTAAATAGTATGACTTTTTTAAATTCCTAGATGAATAATCAATTATGTTAATATAATTTATTAATAAATAGTATTTCTAAAATTGAAATACTTTCTGTGTAATGTGTTCTGTATATCTGAAACTTCTTCTGTACTTTGTTCTTTTATGTTACTTGTCTGTTATTTTCTGATTTATATTCAGTACCTTTGTAGTAAATTTTAGTACTTCTAATGCAATTTCCAGCACACAGGTTTTCTCAGAATGTTTTGAGCTCTTCATGTATAACTGCTGGGAATTTAAATCAATACCGGGGAATGGAAAATTCTGTCACCATGTTCAGAATGCTTTCACAATGGTGGACCCACATAGAAATGTAGAAACAGATTCTTCCTCAGCCTTGTGCCACATTTTTTTAACAAGGTCTCACAAAGTTTTTTGCTTGGGTGCTAAATCTTAAAAGTTTCTGCATTTACTCCCTGGTTCTCACCATTATCCTGAACTAGTGATGAGACCTAACTCTCAGCAGAGCAGAACTTTCAACAGATAACCGTACAATTCTTTTTGATTTTTGCCCTCTCCTACCACCATAATATTTTTGTTAGTTTCTGTTCATTTTTAAAATAAAACCTCCCAAACATTGTGTGATAAGATAGGAAGATAGGATTATGTACAAAAAAAAGTCTTCTCTTTTTACTTAGAAGAAATGAAAATGATTCTTTTCAATAAAAGGTAATAAAAGAAGGTTAACCCAGCCAGAATGGACTACATTAAAAAGACTAAAAATACCTAGTATTGATTGGGACATGGAGCATCTGGAAATCTACTATATTGTTCCTATTCTGTTGGTGGAAATATAATTTACTATACTTGTTTCTGGGAAATTGCTTGTCATAGTCTGCTAACCCTTGACATGTATATTCTGTATACTAACAAGTCTACTGCTGATTGTATAGAAAGTAGAAAAGAATGTGTATGTTCATCAAAAGATGTGTACATTTAAAACAGTTTGCTTGTAATTATCCTAATCTGAAAACAGCTTTATGTCCATTAACAGTAAAATGGATAATAAATTATTATCAATTTATAAAGTAAAACACTACTCAACAATACAAAAAAGGAATTACTAATATGAAAAATAACATAATTGGATCTTACTAATATAACTTTGCTGGAAGGAAACATAAAAGATGAAACATATCAAACTAATTTTTGGTAATAACTGTCAGAATAATAATTACCTTTGGATTAGAAATGATTACTTACAGGAAAGTATCAGGAAGGAACATGTTTCAATTCTGGAAATATTTTCTTTTTCTTGTTTATTACCTAGCTGTATTGGTCAGTTTATTAAGATATAACTTAAGATTTATGCATTTTGCTGTATACAAACATACTTCAGTGCACAAATAAAATTTTTAAAAATGTATTATGTTTTATATATTTATTCTGATTCCCATCCTCAACTCCCACCAAAGAATATCCCAAACAGTCTTGCTAACTAGAATGCCAACCAAAATCTCATTAATTTGCCTCAGAAGCTGAGAAGACAATACAGTTTTGAAATAAAACTGAACTTTTTGGTGGTGTTGTTTTTAAATTCAGAACATATTTATGTCATTTTTTTATATCCTGTAAATTTTTCAAACATTTTCCTTATTAGTGCTTGTACTTCTCTTGAATTTATTTTTGGCATTTTTAGTTGTGAACAAACCTCTCTTCCTTTTATGTTGTCTAGTTATTGTAATGCTCAAGCCTTTTTTTTATCAATGGTCTTATCAAATTTTTCTATTTTATTAGTCTGTTGAATCACTGTAGCAGAGCCTTAAGTTTCTTATTTGTAGCAAAAGAGACTTGTTTTTATTAGTGTTTTACTAATATTTGCTTTAACAAAAGGTTCAAACCTGTGTTGAATGGCTACAAGGGGTATCCTTGCTTTGTTGCTTGTTTAGTTGAAATGTCTTAAATATTTTAGTAACAAATGTATTTTAGTCTTTGTCTTTATTTTCTCTGAGTAGATTCCATCTTACTCTGGTTTTTGTAGAAGTATTTTTTTATTGAGATTGACTTAATTTTATCAGACGGTTTTGAAATCTAAGAAGTGCAACCATTTAATTTTTTCATAAATTTGATTTCCAAATATTGAACCCTCCTTTTATTTCTGAAAAAATTCATTTTGTTACATATGTTCTGCACTCTTTAGTAGGTTTTCTGATACTCAGAAAACATTTATCTGTAAGGAGTGAAGTTGGCTTAATTTTGAGGTTGTTTTTATAATATAGTTTCTGAATAATTATATTTGCTTGACTTCAAGGGATTGGTAAAGTCGAGTTTATTTGGTGTATTGTGAATGAGAACTAGTAATGTACATTTTATTGACCTTTTTAAAAAAGAGTGATCTTTGCTTTTATTTGGCTACAGAGAAGTAGTGTCAGGTAAGTAGTTTTCTTATTCAAATAGACCCACAAACACAAACTTTTTGAAAATTTATTTGCTATGATATCAAAATTTTTTGAAGTTTTCATTTTTATATATTTTTTCCACAGTCTGTGGTGGACAACTGGATTGAATCATATAAACAAGACAGGGACATCGCACTTCTGGATTTAATCAACTTTTTTATCCAGTGTTCAGGATGTCGAGGTACAGAATATTAAAATAAACGATGTACATTGAGCCTGTCAGCCCAGCAGTGTGACTTTTTACTTCACCTGCACTACTCAAATATAATTCATTCTAGAATTATGTACTAATTTTTTTCTGATAGAGAAAATAATTGGTAAATTATTTAAGGATATTCATTTTTGTTCTAGTTCCATTTTGCTCCTATAAAATAATGCGTTTCTGAATTTTTTGAAACTTCAGGGAGGAAATATGAATTTTATGCAATAGCTTTTTGAATTGAATTTTTAGATCATAACATTTTGCTGTTTTTACTCATTTTTGTACATAAGCTTCATGTTAGAAAGTGTGGTAGTTGCTAACATTCACAATTTTGTGCATTTGCAAATATTTTGATCCTCATATATAAATAATTGAAACTCTTAACTTGTGTATTAAATTTACAGTTTGTTGGAAATCCATAAAACAATTTAATTAAAGTGATATTTTTATCATTTTAACAGGTAGTTACTAGATATTTTTCTCATGTAGAATAGGTATAGCTTAGATTAAAAGAGTCTAATATTTAAAGGTGTCTTTATTGTAAGGAATAATAAAGGAAATATATGACTAGTTCAGTGAAGTGTTACGATGATAAAAACCAGATATTATTTAATGACTGTTTAGATATGTCAAACCTTGTGCTTTTCTAAACTACATTAGTTGATTTAATCTGTGTTAGCAGTCTTATCAGGTAGTTGTGATCCTTATTTTATAGATCAGAATCTGAGATTAAAGGTGTTAGGTAAGTTTATCTGGATTCATACAGTTAGGGCCAAAATCAAGACTCAAGAGTCAGGCAGTTTCATTTATTGTCTATATCCCTAACCCAAAAGATCATGAGAATAATAGGGAGGAGCTTCTGATCCAGCTGGGCTGTACCTGTATATATTAATGTGGGGAGATGGTAAAACAACAAAACAACACATCCTAGAGGAAGCAGACCCTGAAATGAATATAAGGACGTTTGAAGAGAAGAGCAAAAAGTAGCAGTGTACAAAAAGACAAGAAGCCACAGTTGACTCCAGGACAGAATTCAACGGCTGAACCTTAGAGTTTAGAGACTGGCAGGGAGTAGGTAGAGATTAGGCTATTTAAAACTAAGAAAGTTTGTTCATTTTATTCTGGTAAAATTGGTGGAGCAACCACTGATAATATGTTTTTCATATATTATCTCTTGCATTCCAAGAGTTCTGGGTTTTAACTTCAAAAGTAGTAAGTAGTCTTTAAAATTTTACTCCTGCAATGTATTCCCATGGCTCTAAAAATAATTTTTAAGTTATATAATAAAAAGTCTTTACACTTTTTGTCTTCTCATTTATCTCTGCGTAGTAGATGGCTCCTGTCTAAATTATTATATGTCCTCCAATCTATTTTTCTTTCTAGCCTTCTAATTTCCACACTTATAGGTTGAAATGCATACAATTTCTTCTCCATACCTATTACAAAAAACATATTAGTGTATAGAGCTTTCATGCCCCCACTTTTTTAGGGAAAAATATATATTTATTTTTTGTTATTTTATATTTATTTTTTTGTTATTTTAAACAGTACTATATTTCTCAAAATTTTCAGCTTAATGATTTAAAAATGGTATCAGTGTGATTTTTTTAAATATGATGTGAAATTTATATGGCAGCCATTTTTAAAAATTGATTTTTTAAAAAAATAAATGATAGTGGAATGCATTACAATTCTTATTACACATATACAGCACAATTTTTCATATCTCTGATTGTATATAAAGTATGTTGACACCAATTTGTATCTTCATACATGTACTTTGGATAATGAGTCCATCACATTCCACCAACCTTGCTAACCCCCTGCCCTCTCCTTTTCCCTCCCACCCCTTTGCCCTATCTAGAGTTTGTCTATTTCTCTCATGCTCCCCCTCCCTACCCCACTATGAATCAGCCTCCTTATATAAGAGAAAACATTAGGCATTTGTTCTTTTGGGATTGGCTATATAATAGCCATTTTAAAGTATACAGTTTATATCGTGCAGCTGTCTTAGTGTGGGTGGCTGTAACATCATGAAAGATTGGTTATCTTATAAAAAGCAAAAATTTATTTTTGGAAGTTCAGGATAAGAGTGCCAGTATGGTCTGGTCCTTGTTTGGTTTCCCTTCCAGGCTGTAAATTACTGATTTCATGTTGTATCCATGATAAAAAGAGGGTGAGAGAACTATGCAGGGTACCTTATAATGTCACTAACTCTCATAACCTAATTATTTCCTTCGTCCCTGTCTCCTAATACCAGTGCACTGGGACTTAAGATTTCAGCCTAAGAATTTTGGCAGGACACATAAAGATGTTTCGTACTTACCGTATATTTTTGAGGATTAGATAAGTTGTAGCATGTATCAGTAGTTCATTTTTCTTTCATGATTGATTAATACTCCATGTTATATATGAATTTCACAAATTGTTTACCAATTCATCTGTCTTTAGATATTCAGGTTCTTTCTACTATCTTTGCTATTGTGATTACTGAAAGAGAAAGCATTCATGAACAGGTCTTTGTGGTATAACTACACACTGGGCTTTTGTGGCACTTTAAACAAATAAAATGGGGAATATCTGTGCTAACATGCATTAATAAATTTTTAAGGGCAAAGTGCAAAAGAAAATCTGAAGTATACATCCTTTTATTTCCTAAGACGGGAGAAATTTAGATATACACATGTATATGCTTATATGACTGAAAAGAAATATAAAAAGAATAAACCAGAGATCAATGAGATTGGTTACTAATAGGGAGGGATTGTGGGGGAGGGGGAAGAAAGGGAGGGAGAGTGAGAATGAGAATTAGCTGGAAAAATATAGAGGGAATTGGGGTGCGGATGGATACTTAATTTGAAAATACCTTTTTTTTTTTTTTTTTTTTTTGGTACTAAAGACTGAACCCAGAAGTGATTTGCCACTAAGCCACATCCCAAGCCCTTTTTATTATTTTATTTTGAGACAGGGTCTTGCTAAGTTGCGTAGGGTCTCAGCCTCCGGAACCACAGGAATTATAGGCAGGCACCACCATGCCTGGTTGAAAATGCTTTTTGAATAGTCCTTAACTTTGAATGCTATCTCAAAATTTCACACACTCAACAAAAATAAAATGGAAATCAAGAAAGATGAAGGTGTAAGTTCTAAAATTGAATGCAAACAAAACAAATTAATCATATCATTCCATACAGTAATTAAACTGTACTAAAAAGAGAACTGAAAACTTTTATATAATAGGCACAGTATAGTGAAGGTCAACAAAGGACAAATGAACTATATTTCTAATATGTTGAGGTAAGATTTGTATCATACATACAGACCTTTTTGTTACAAATTAAATTTCTAAAATGCAGGTTCAAGTTTTATTGTATCAGTTATTCCCCCTAAAGCTGCATAAGATCAAATGACTAATCTATGTTTACATAACTTGTCTTGATGGAATAGGGACTATTTAACAAGAGGACTATTTATCAATAAGGACTATTTAGGAAAGGGAAGAGTTTGGGAGAAAGGGTAGAAGGGAGGATTGGACATGATCAACACATGATATAAATACATGTATGGAAATATCACAGTGAAACCTGTTAGTTTGTACAATTAATATGTTAATAAATAAAATTGGCTTGAAATAGGAAGAGAGTAAGGGCATCGAGAGGCTTTTTTTTTTTTTAACCATTAGTTACAAACTAGAAGGATACCACAACCAATGACAAGGCAAATGGAACATCTTACCATGACTGAATAACATGGGCAGTATTGTTTTCTCATCTTGGATCTTGAACCCTAGGATACAGTATTGGTTTCCAACTTTAGCTATCTTAGATTGCATCAGCACCACTGATTGCCTCCCTAACTGCCCATTTATCTTTAGTCTTTTCACAAAAGTCTCTTCATTTGAACCATTTAGAAAGAATTCTATTTACTGTGGGAGCCCTCCATCAAAATGGGCCAACTAACTCAATAAAAGATATATTCAGTATTAATGAATAGGGAATGATGACAAAAGAAAAGTTTAAAACTGTTAACCTTGTGTTGTAGTCTTAAGTTGTATAACTTTATAAATGTTTATAGAAATAAATTTATGAGGAAGCTAAAAGGGCTTTTCATAGAACTATAGGGATAGATTAATAGAATTATGCTTGCCTAAATGAATGTGTTAGCCGTGTTCAAAAGTATTATACTTTATTAAATACATAATATTGATGAATATATGAATACATTCTGGTTTACACCAATACATAACATTTCAAAAGTGTTTATGTGGGGTAATGATAAATATTTTTCATTGACAAATGTCTTTTTATATAAAGTATATGCTTGAGAATTGATGATTAGAAATAACCTTTCTTATTTGGTTATCACAACTAATATTTCTGTTTTGTAGTACTTATATTGACTTCCAAATGCTCCTTAGGAGTGCAGGATTGCCAGAGAATTAAACCTAGGAGCAGTTAATCAGTTTCCTGAACTTTCCTAATTTGTGAGCCTATTAGTGTCACAGGAATTTTTTTGTGGCACCCCTAGGCCAAAAGAAATACAATGGTTCCTTTTATAAAATAGTTATATCCAAACTAGTTATTTATGTCCTCACAACTTAATAGTTGCTGTTAAGAAAAGTGATATGTATATAATTGAGATAAAATTATGTTACTCTTATATAAACATAATTAATAATGTGTGTACCTATTGGACACCCAATCTTTAGATTCACCCTCAATTTTGGTTCCATATTGGTTTTCTGGCAGTACTTATGAAAACTAAGATTCCTAAACATAGGATATTTTCAGAAGGAGCTTAATTAGGTTCTAGTTAATGAGAGTAGTAATGGGCTACATAACACACTTCTAATTCTGATTTTTTCCCCTTATTTTATGTCCCTACTGCAATACTATGATTTATTGTCTTCTCCCAAGTAAATAAATGGCACTGGTATCCTTATCTGTGTGTGTGTTTATATGTGCCTGTGGCTTAGAAACTAACAAGTATATATTTAATGGGTTCATTATGTATTAATCAGTATTCTCTTTTGAATTTAATGAATCCTTATCTCTAAACATGTACAAGTACGTTATCATTTTTCTTAAGTTTTTTTAAGTTGTGACATTTTATACATATAGAAGATATATAGAATATGTAAGTATAGGTTTTATAATTTAATATATTATGAATTCCAGTGTTACCAGTACTCCAGTCAAAGAAAAGAATATTGCCAGGACTTCACAAGAACCTTCCCTTCTGTGTTGTATGACCCTCCCCATCACAACTGTTTCCATTTCCCACAGAGATAAGTGTTACCTTGATTTTATGAGAACTATTTCTTGGCTTTTCTTTATAGCTTTATAATTAGTGGTTATGTCCTTAAATAAAATAGTTTTGCCTGCTCTCCTTATTTGGATAGTTAACTATACCTACTCTTTGTATTACTTTTATGTTTCCTGTACTGTAGTTATTTATGTACAATGATATGATAAAGACAATTTTTTGTTGTTTTGGTTTCTCCTGTGTATCATAGAACATTTAGCAATATCTTTTACCTGTAACTCTTAGTTACCAATAACACATTTCTCTCTTTCTTCTCTCTCTGAGTTATGACAATCAAAAATGTCTGTAGAGGTTGCTAAATGCCCCTGGAGAGGCAAATTGCTGTATTTTGAGAGCTTCTATAAAATATCAGTTTTATAAGCATACCAGTTTATTTATACTTCTACCCTTGAAAGAAATTAAATTGTTTCTAGCTTGTAGGTAATATAAACAATATTACTATAAACTATCTTTTATACATGTTAGTTAGTATCCCTGTACAAAATGGCGTGATTTATATACCATGGAGTCAAAGTGCTTGCTGGGCTTGAAAATATAATGGCCATACTTTGTTGAAATGGTTGTAGTTAATTTTAATGCTCTAACTAGTCAATGTCACTGAAATCAGATGGCTTCATATCTTTGCTCAAACATAGTATTGACAATATTTTTAGATTTGTCTTGTGAGGTAGCTTCCAAAGTCTCATGTTACATTTTTCATTTTTATTTCCTCTCCTGCTTTTGAGATTGTGTACTGTTTCATATATCAGTTGATTATTTTACTCTTGCAATGTTGGTCTTTTTTTTTATTGATTTGTAAGATTTTTCTGATAATACTAGTCTCTTGATGAAAAAAAAAATATATATCTACACACATATACTCACATGCATATGCTGTCCTTTCCCACATTGCAGTAGGTTCTTTTTTTTCTCCTCATTCTCATAATTTGATATATTATTATTTGAGGGAAGTGGTTTCTATCTGTTTTGTTCTCTGTTATATCTCTAGCACCTATAAATATTTGTTGAAAGAATGAATGAGCCTAAGTTCTTAATTTTAAAATGTAATGAAATTTGTTAGTCTTCTCTTTTATGTGCATTTTGTGTTTTATGTGGGAAATTCTTGTTGTTGTTTTTTTCCCCCTTTTCGCTTCATCTTTTTGTAGTACTAGAGATTGAGTCCAAGGGCATTCTACCAGTTTTGTGTCCCTAGTTCTTTTTTCAGTGTTTTTTATATGATAATGCCACTAAGTTGTCCAGGCTAGTATTGAACTTATGATGTTCCTGCCTCAGCTTCTCAGGTTGCTAAGTGTATAGGTATGGGACCCCACATTTAACTTATTTAAGAAATTCTTTACATGATAGTCAAGAAAATATTCTCCTGGTTTTTAAATAAAAACTTCTAGTTTATATAAAGTTTATTTATATTCAGTTTAACCTTGGAAATTTAGGTTTTTACTCCATCTGGAGTTGTAGATTTTTTAAGTGTGAAAAGTCCTCTAGTTTTTTACTATTTGTACAATGGCACCATTAGCATATGCAGAGTATTTGCTTACAGGAAAGTCTTCTGGATTCTGTATTCTAATAATTAATTTGTTACTTTAAAAAAATCCCTTGACTAGAAAATTCTTGGTGTGCATGTGAGATTGTGTGTTTTGTAATTAGTTCTACCAATAAACTTGGTAAAACTAATTAGAAAACTTGTTAGAATTTGTGTATCAGAGTTTCTCAACTTGGATAGACAGTATTGACATTTGGGGATGGATTATTCTTTTTTGTGGAGCATTTCTCCATCATAGGCTCTACCCACTGAATGACAGTGGAAAGTCTCCTGTACCATCATTGTTCATGTCAAAGTAGTTTACAGGTGGAAGTGCAAAGATTAATGATACTTTTATACATCTGTGGTTGATATATTTACATTTTTATGAAATCAGATCTTATAATTCACAGTCATTTTATTTCTCCATTTAGGTTTTTTTTTTTCACTATGTTAGAGGTTTTTTGTCATTAAATTTATTTTTTGGATTTTGACCACTTAAAAGCATTCATTATTAATAGAACCTTTTTTTTTTGTCAAAAGACTAATTTTTAGAGCAGTGTTAGGCTTATATAAAAAATAAGCAGAAAATATAGATCTCATTTATCCTCCTTCTACCTCCATTTCCTGTTTTAATATCTATCAATTACTGTGGTAATTGATGAAATCATATCAATACATTATAATCAGCTGAAGTCCATGGTTTACATTAGAGTTTACTCTGTGATGTAATATTCTGAGTTTTCACAAATTCATGATAATCTATATAATGTTACAGTATCATATAGGATAGTCTCACTGACCATAAAATCCCCTATCATTTTACAGCTCTCTTCTCATTCCCCCATCAAATTTTTAAATTTATCACGAAGTTTGATTTGTTAATATATTTTGGGGGATTTAGTATGTGTATCCCTTTTGTTTGTTCATTTGTTTACGGTACTGGGGATTGAAATCAGGGCCTCATGCTTGTTTGGCAAGTACACTACCAGTGAGCTACATTCCAGGCTCTTTTTAAAAACTTTTTAAAATTCTGGATCTAGATAGGGTCTCCTGAGTTGTCCAGGCTGGCCTCAAACTTCTGATTCTTTTGCCTTGCCTTCCCAAGTACCTGAGATTGTGGTTATATACCACAAATCCAGGATATATCTATATTTTATCAATGAGATTACCTGTACTTTTCCCTTTTTATTCTTTCCATTTTTAGCATCAAGGCTTTCTTATCTTAACAAAATGAATTGTAAAAATATCATTTTTTTCTGTCTTTAGGAAGTGTATATGGGATTCAACTTATTTCTTTTCAGAATATTTTGTAGAATTCATGGCACTTGGGCGTGAAATTTCTGTTGTTGTGAGATTTTAAACTACTGTTTTATTTTCTTTAACTGATTTGGCACCGTTCAAGTGTTTTATTTCTTTGACAAGGCACATTTTTTTTCTGGGAAATTCTCCACTTTACCTCTATGTTTTATGGCATTGTTTATAATATTCCCTTATATTTTAGATATATTTATAGCTCCTTATCATGTCCCCTGTTCACCTGTTTAATTAAAATATTTTCTAATTTCTAGTTACATTTTGTATTCGACTATTTAAAAGCATTTTTTAAAATTTCCAAACATAAAAGTTTTCTGGTTAACCTCTGTTGTGGATTGATTTTCCTCCTCCCTCCCTTCTTTCTTCTTTCTTTCCTTTTTTTAATTTGACCCTAGAGAAAATGGTCTATGTAGTTTTTTTTCTTTATGGGTATTGAACCCAGGGGCACTTTACCACTGAGCCACATCTCCTGCCCTTTTAATTTTTTTATTTTGAGCCAATTCTCACTATGTTGCCAATGGTGTCATTAAAATTGGGGTTCTCCTGTCTTAGCCTCCCGAGTTGAGTTGCTGGAATTACAGAGTTATTTTAAGAGATATCATCAACTTCTGCAAATGTTTATGTGCCCATGAAAGCTCTGTGTATTATGCATTTTTTAAGTTGTAGGTTGTTCATTGTTAAGTTTATTACTTTTCTTTAAATATTTTTAATCCCAATTTATTGTTTACTGCTTCTGACAGGCACTGCACATGTATTAAAACTTGACATCATGATTTTAGATTTATGCATTTCTCCTTGATTATATTTGAATTTTAATGAGGCCTAATACTTTTCTTGTTTTTATGGCCCAACCTTTTTTTAAATTGCTTTTATTTTTTAAATACATGACAGTGGAATGCATCACAATTCTTATTATACATATATACCACAATTTTTCATATCTCTGTTTGTATATAAAGTATGTTCACACCAACTCATGTCTTCATACATATACTTTGGATAATGATGTCCATCACATTCCACCTGCCTCCTCCCTTTCTGGCCTAACCTTTCTGTTCTTGTTGTTTTGCTATTCATGTACCCTTCCCTTCTAGATGCTTCTTATGTACATAAAACTGAATTGTGTTCTTTAAATTCTGATTGAAATGTCTTAACATGAGATCTATCATCTTACCAGATTTTTAAATATATAATCTAGTATTGTTAATTGTAGTGATATGTTTTATAGTAGATACATATGATAGATGTATCTGAGATCACTTCTATCCAAAGAACAGCATTTAGAAATTCTTTTGAGGTTCTACTAGTGACTGGCTCTATAGAACTTCTTCTGAAATTTTATTTATGTGTTTTTCTTCAAATGTACATGTATATATATGTACACTTATAATATTGGCAGTAGTTTTCATTCAGCATATTGAGGACATTGTGCCTTGTATTGTTTAAGAGAATTCAAAATAAACATTTTTTTAATTTTTCAATATTTACTTTTCCTAAACTTGAGGGTTTTCTCTTTGTTTCTACTCTTTTGACTTTCTCTATGCTGATTTCTAACTCTTGAATATATTTCTTTGGATCGATGTGTTTCAGCAGTTCCAAAATGTCTTGATTATTTTCAATTTAAATATTACCTTTTCACATTTTAAGTTCTCTTCAGGAATTTTGTTTAAACTTTGCATGTAATCTTCTATGTACCTTTGCATATTTTCAAAATTCTGTGCTACTTTCTTAATATCCATACCCTGCATCCTCCAGTTTACTTATTTTCTTTTCACCTTTGCCAATCTCTTAAACTTTCTTATTTCAATTGATATATTGTCTGTTTCTATAAATTATAGCTGTTTGGTTCCTTGGATTTCCATGGAATTTCTCTTTGCAGATATTCAATTTTTTTTAATTAAAGAGGAGATATTTCCTTGTCCTTTCTTTTATTTTAAGAGAGAGAGAGAGAGAGGGAAAGAATTTTTAATATTTAGTTTTTAGTTTTCGGTGGACACAACATTTTTGTTTGTCCAGACAACATAAATAAAATGTAAAGGTATCCTGTATTTATGTATTGGAGAAAACATAAATATATTCTATATTTATGGATTAGAAGACTTAATATTGTTGAAATCTGTATGCTTCCCAAAGTGATCTGTAGATTTGATGCAAATCCTATCAAAATCCCGATGTAATTTTTTTTTATTTTACAGAAATGGAAAAAACAAGTAATGGAATCATAAAAGATGTTGATTATTCAAATTAATCTTGAGAAAGAAGAACAAATCTGTAGGCACCACCCTTCCCAATTTCGTAATATTATTACAAGAGCTAAAGTTTTAACTTAATTGTAGAGTACATCCTGCCATGAAACTTTGGATTCAGTTTTCACACCTCCTATCCAAACAACAATAAAATACAAAATCACACTAAGTAAGTCAGAATGGTATTGGCAAAAAGGACAGTATAGCTCAGAAATAAATCCACCCATATGTGGTGATGTAATCTTCAACAAGTGTCAAGGGTGCACAATGGGGAAACGAAATGGTGTTGCGAAAATTATCTATAAGCAAACAAATGAAATTGGAACCTTAATGTTACATCATATATAAAAATTCACTAAAAAAAAGATTAAATGCTTACATATAGGATACAAGACTAAAACTATAGGAAAACAGGGAAATCTTCATGACATCATTCTTAGCAGTGAAATATAAACTCAAAAGCTTATATAGAAAAGGCAACAATCAACAGAGTGAAAAGGGAGCCTATCCGATGGAAGCTAATATTTGGAAACCATATATCATATTCTGGGCTGATACTCCAAAGTATGTAAGGGACTCCTTTATCATAGTAACAGAAAAACCAATAACCTAATTACAAAATGGGTATTGAACTCAAATAATAATTTCTTTAAAGACCACACAAATGCTTTTCATGGGAATATGAAAAGATGCTTTTCATCACTAGTGATTAAGGAATGTAAATCAAAACCACAATAAAATATCATTCTCACATCTGTTGCTGAATCTTACTAGTAAACAAATAAAACTAAAGACAGCCAACCACACACTTGTGATCCCAGCTACTTGGAAAACTGAGACTGGAATATTGCAAACTTGAGATCAGTTTTGGCAACTTAGTGAGATCCTGTCTCAAAAAATAAAATAGTCTGGGGTATAATTTAGTTCTAGGTTCCATCCCCAGTTCCACAAAAAATAAAAAATAAAAATAAAAAAAAGACATGTATTGGCAAGGATATGGAGATATTAGAACTCTACATATTGATGGGAGTAAAAATGGAAAATAGAATAGAAATTACTTTAAAAGTTAAAAATGAAATCAGTACCTTGATATCTATATCCCCAGGTTCATTGCAATATTATTCACTATAACTAGGGTATATATAGTAGCACGTGTCCGTTGAAGGATGAATGGGTAAATGTAAACAATGGAATAATACTAAGCCTTAAAAAAGAAGGAAATTCTGCAATATGTAACAGCATGAATGGCAGTGGATGACATTATGCCAAGTGAAATAATATAGAAGGACAAATATTGCACAATTCCAGTTATATGAGTTATGTAACTCATAGAAGCAGAGAGCAGAATGATGATTATCAAGGACAGAGATAAAGAGAAAATGGGTAGTTGGTTGCTTAACAATGCATATAAACGTTCAAGAATACAAAATGAGTAAATTTTAAGGATCTGGTGTACAACTTTATGCCTATGGTTAACCCTATTGTTTTGCACACTTAAAAATTTGATTTTTTAATAAAAATAAATGTTTTCAAGTCTGAGAAAATATCACAGTGTATAGGAGCTTATACAGTATAGGTAGACTTGAAAAGTATCACCTTTTGTGATATTTTGGATGGGATCCTAGAACAGAAAAACTGAAATTAGGTAAAACCCAAGGAAATACAAATAAAGTATAAATTTTAGTTGTTATTAGCTTTATCAATATTGGCTCATTATTTGTGACAAATATACCATAATGATGTTAGATAATAGCAGAAAGGGCACCTGGATGTGATTGATGTATATGAGAACTCTGTACTCTGTCACTTTTCTTTCAACTTAAAACTATTATAAAATAGGAAGTATATTTTTAAAAAAATATATTATGAAAATTTGGTGGTTGAAAGAAAATTCCCTGAGACTAAAATATTAACAAATGCATCCAGTTAATGTTTTTCTCATTAATCACATACATAAATGTTGGACAAAGTACAATAAGGTATTCTAGGTAAAAGATGAGTTAAGAAAATTTTAGCGCCGCATTAAAAAAAATTGTGTGAGAAGCTTTTAAGAAGTATACTTGATGTAATTTGGGACCTCTGTTCATATAACTTTTTAATTTTTTTTAATATATAGATGAACACAATACATTTATGTATATATGTATGTATGTATGTTTGTTTGTTTATTTGTTTATGTGTTGCTGAGGTTCGAACTCAGTGCCTCACTTCTGCTAGGCAAGCACTCTCCCACTGAGCTACAACTCCAGCCCTGTTGACAAGAGCACAGGTTGAAGGAATAGTACTCGGTTATCTGTTTGCAATTGGGGATGAGGGGGGCACTATCAAAATATCTTTTTTTTTTTTTAAGAGAGAGTGAGAGAGAGAGGGACAGAGAGAGAGAATTTTAACATTTTTATTTATTTTTCTTAGTTCTCGGCGGACACAACATCTTCGTTTTTTTTGTATGTGGTGCTGAGGATCGAACCCGGGCCACGAGCACGCTACCGCTTGAGCCACATCCCCAGCCCCTATCAAAATATCTTAATTTCAAATATTTACATCTTAAATTGTGTAACAAGTCAAATATACAGTATTATTTAATAAACAGGATACTTCATAAATAGACATTTGTTTTTTAATTAATTTATTCTCTGTAGCATTATAGGCAAGTTTTTTGTCTGTGTCTTTTTTATTCCAGCTTAGAAATGAAACTTGGCTCTCAATTTATCTCATATGATTTTACTCATGATTTCATTTATTAGAAGGAAAAGTTCAGCCTTTTGTTTTCCTGACTTTATGTTTCCATACCATGTTATGAATGATATTAGCCTTCTCTAGAAGCTGTGGCCATTTTATTTCTGCTGTCAGTTTTGTACAACTAAAATTCTTGAGTTAATACTTTCCTTTTATGCCTATTTATTATCTTTCTGAATTGTCAAATTCTTTTAAGAATTTTAAGAAAGGTCCCCAAATTTGGAGCTTTCTCTAAAATAGGTACTTAGGAATCAATGTGCCCTGCTGTCTTTAATCAAAATAGTATTAGTAATAGAGCTGAGGTAGCAGACATTTTAAAAATATTTTCTTTTCCTCACTATCATTTCTTCTGATTCTTGTCCTATATGAATAGCATTAGTTTTGAAGATGAGGATATTTAATAATACAGGTTGAAGGTTTGGTGAATCTTCGAGTATCTTTGAAAGGAGTAGATCTAGGACAGTGTTTAGTTTCGGCTATGAACTATGTTAGTGTGGGTAAACCACATTCCAAAATTTGATATCCTTATATTTACTAAAGTTATCTGTTCTTGGTGTGGACGGAATGACCCTATCTGTCTTGAAAGACTAGTATACACATACTATGTGCTAATATGTGATTTATCTTTTTTGAGTGTTTAGTTTTATGTTTTGCTTATCTTTTACAAAGGGAGAATATATTTATTTGTTTTCCAGGGATTGATACAAAGTGCAGGCTGCCATCTAGAGACAGGCTTATCACTGTAGATATAATCACAACGCTCTCTGTTTTTAAGGCATTCTAATGAATTTGCAAGTTTTCAAAAATATTCTTTATATAATAATTTGTGAGATAATCCCCCAATTTTTTCATGTACTACCCAGACAGATTACATGTATCTCAAGATATTTATAATTGAAATGCTCATTGGAAGATAGTCAAAGTGTATTCCTTTTCTCTAACATTCCCCCAGTACTCATTCTCAGATCTTAAGAAAGATTTATATAGACACTGAATTACTAGATCACTAAAGTCCTGCATTTTTTTGTAAGCATTTGTTTCTTTTAGTGAATCCTAAATTTTAGTAGTCTTGGCACTTATCATTTCCTAACCAAGATTTACTCTGGCAATTCATCCATGTTTATTTACAATATTTCTGTATCTTATTTTCACTTACAATGTGTTCTTTACAAGATGAAGTAAAGTAAAAATGAAACAAAAAAGGAGGCTGAAAAAAGAGGAGATGTCTTCTCATATTCTTAGGTTATCTTTGGTAACATACTACATTAGATTTCACTTATGAAAATTCTGTATTTAAAGCTTTAAAATAAAAAGTTGATTCATCCATGGAATGGTTATTTGACATGTATCTACTATTCAGAATATTTTTTGTGCTAGGCAGTGTTAGCATATTTCAACCATACCCAGGTTTTGGTAAATTTGTTATATCATAAAAGCTATAAACCTAAGAGGTTGTTATATTTTGATATTTTGAACAAGTAGTTTTGCTGCTGAGTTATGTTCTGCAGCTTCTACTTCTATCTGTACCTATTTCTACTTCAGACTAACATTGCAGAATAGGGGAAAGGGAGAATAAAATTGAGTAAGGAGGATAGGGTAAGACAGTTTTCTGCGCCATGTAGTTCATTTTTGTTGGGGCATGGGGGTGCATTTTGCTGGTTCCTTTTTGGCTTGAAAATTACTTCTTCATTCACTTAACTTATCCCTGTGATAGACAATAAGTGTTTGGACAAGGGTAGTTATTGTTGGACCTGATCTCTATTCTGGAAGCTATAGGTCTGGATGGTAGAAAAACTGTTGGAAATAACTTTGCCTGTTCCAGGATTTATAAATAAATAAGTGTGAAGAAATAGGAAAAGAGAGAAAGAACTAGGTCTCATTCTCCAAACAGTATTAACCTGGGAAAGTTCATATATAGAAATTTGGCTTCTAGTAGAGCTCTAGGTAGAAACTAGAGCTTTTAGCTTGATTCCAAAATTGACAGAATAATTTATCAAAAAATAAATAGCCTCTTGTTTCTGGACCTTTTGGCTAAGATCAAAGGTAAAAATGAGTGACCAAAGGAGGGGAACCTAATACTAACTGAAAACCTTATGTGCTGTAGGCATAATGTAAGATACTTTATATTTATTATCTCATTTAATTGTCTTATCCTTGTTTCTTTAACAGATATTTTTTTTAATTCCTCCTGTATGTTAAGTACTATTCTAGGCATTAGGAATTACAGTAGCACCTCTGCTGTGCAGTGGTACCATCACCACTTAAAATGTCAAGTTGAGGATGTAACTTAGTGGTAGATTGCCAGCCTTTCATTCAAGAGGCCATGGGATGGATCCCCCACCACCAGCACCACACACAGAACACATGACTGAGTGCAGAGATTCTTGTTTAGAATAAATAGCAAGAAATTAAAAATGAAATAAAAATAAAGATTAGAAATTTGTAAATTCTGGAGATCAATAAACTTTTCCATTGTAATATATCTTAGTAACTGGTGGAACAAAGAATTAAACCCTACTTTGAGTCATTCCAAAGATTCTAAACCACTCTTGAGGATTCTGCTCTATGTTGTGTTTACTATACCCATAATTGCAGTCTCTTTTAATAGTCCATAATCGATAATTATGCAAGCCAATGTTTTCCAGCCCTATTTTCATATTGCTTTCAATTTTATCTTTTGTGTCCTGTGATACCATGTAAGTAAATGCACAATTCTGCATTTCTGGCAAACTTGTTTTAAACATTCTTACCCCTGCCCACTAATGAGGGCATGTTGATAGTGACTACACAAATGCCCCATATGCAAGGTTTTTGTTTTTCCCCTTTGAAAGTGGGGATTGAATCCAAGGATGCTTTGTCACTAAGCAATATCCCTAGCCTTTTGATTTTTTGAGACAAGATCTCTCTCAGTTGCTTAGGTGCTCGATAAGTTGCTGAGACTGACTTCAAATTTTTGATCCTCCTGCTTCAGCCTTCTGAGCTGGTGTTATAGGTATGCACCACTGTACCTAGCACCCTTAGGCAAGGTTTAAGAACTGTTTGATAGTCAGATTTGTTTTTAACATTTCTTTGAAATGGCTTTATGCATTAATTTGTTGGAGTAATATGTTCACATAGTTCATTTTTTTTAAAATGCAAAGGATATGCAGTGGGATGTCGTCCTTCATTCCTGAGCCTCAACTACACTTTGTTGTTTCCAGCAACCAGTTTTGGCAGATACTTGTGTATCTTTTCAGAAATTTTTTAATGGTGCACAGACATGTATCAATATCTCTCCTTTAATGTGTGTGACTTGTATCCTACAGATCTTTCTAGAATAGTCAAGCTTGATTGTATTTTGACAGCTCCTTGGATTCCATTGCGTTTCACAGTCAATAAAGAATAGTGGTTAGTTATAGCCAGTCTGTCTGCGCAGAGACAACAGATGAGCTACTGACAAATAACTCTTGCAAGTTACTAAACTTTTACATGCCTGAGTTTTATGATCTGTAAAACTGGAAAAATAATAGTAATTCTTCATAGGATTGTTGTAAAGGTTAAATGTGTTAAGATGAAGTGCTTCTTAGGAGTGAGTAAGCCCCAAGTTGCTGCTACCACCACCATCATTATTTTTTTCTATTATTACTTCTTTTATTTAATTCGATATTTATGGACATTTGAGTTTTTTATTCCTTTTTTCTATTACAAATAATACTCAAGGAATAACCTTTTACATTCTTTATTTTGCACATTTATGGATGCTTTGCCATAAATATAATCTCAGGATCAAAGAGTATGTAAATTTTGAAATTTTGATAGACATTTCTAAAATTGCATACCACAGAGGTTTTACCAAGTTATGCTTTTACACAGCAGTTTAACAAAATTTAAATTCTTAAGTATTTGATAGTAGCTTTCTATTATTACTTCTAATTCTGGGATTATTTGTTAGAAATGGCAATTTCACAATTCTCTATCTTATTGGAAATATTATCTTGTCAAGACTGCCTGTTCAAACAGCCTTTTATGTTTTTATATAAATTATGTATGTTGGTAATTTATTTTTTCAGCATTCTCATAGATAGCTTGTTAGTGTTTAAGAGAATGGAAGATGATGCTGTTTCCCACTCCTTATTTTCAAATATTTATTTCTTTGAATGTATATAATTTCACATCTTTGTCTTTATCCATAATCTTATGATAAACTTCTATTAGAAAATGTGTACCTTTGAGACCAAAAATGTTTAGTCAAGTGAGATTAGCTCTTTGAGTACTAGTCCTGAATTACAGCACTTTTTTTTTTTTTGAACCTTCTCAAAGAGAGCTTAATATTAAGAGGGAAGAGTAAAAGATGTTAGCTGTTTTTCAAATAACTGAAGGAATGAAAAGATTAATAAGTGGTGGTCTCTGACATACATTTCTTTTACAGATGTTCACAGAATACAGTGGAGGAGTATGATGCTATAAAAATCAATATAATGAACAAATGCTTTAAATAGAAAAGAGTACTACTGTGAAAGCAGGACTATTTGGTATATCAACTAAGAGATGACTGGTGGTAGGAAACAGTTTTAGTAGAGTCACAGGATCCAGCTGGAAAAGAATGAATAGTTTGAAAGTAAGTAAATAGACTTATCTTTGGAATAGTCATTGTAGCAGCACAAGGATTTTCCTCTTAAACAAAAAATTCAGTATTCAGTTTTTGTTTGTTTTCAAAGTTATGTTTTTATTTTATTAGTAATGTTTATTTGTATATGAGTCATCAATCACCTTCAAAGGTGTTAAGCTTGAGGTTGTCTTTTCATAGTGCTTTCAGTACTAGTTACCATTTTGTTCCTTCTTGTTTTATTACACAAATTAATGGAGGAAGATAGTCCTCCCTTTATGAACAGATATAACTAATTTATTCAAAATATAGTTAAAACTGTATGTGATGACTGCCATAGTAGTCATGAAAATAAGAATTAAGCATTATTTACAATTGAATTATCTTAACAGTGACATTTATAGTTATTACTGAAATCATAAAATTAGCACTGTCCTTTTTCTTAGAATTAAAAAAAAACAGTTTACCAAGACATTAAAATTTACACATTTTAAGTGTGTAGATTAATGACTTTGGGCATTAATTTCTTTTTATTGCTTAGTAGTAGTACCCCATAACTTAATTCTTCTATTGGATCTCTATACATATATTTTCTGTGATGGAAGAGACTTAATTTGTATAAATTTGCAGTGCCTTTTCATTTACAAGTCTTTGCTTTTCATCAGTGTGTTTGCATTTCTGAAGACTAAATTCCTAGGAGTATAATTCCTGAGCCATTCATGAAAATATCCTTGCTATTATGGCGTTACTCTAACCCCTTACCTTTTAGTATTAAAAGAAAATTTATAATTCTTTTAAAATATGGATTTCTCCTGAAATTAATATTGAAACTTCTGAGAAGTCTCTAATAGTTGTTCTGTTTAACAGACAACCACAATACTTTTTAAATAGCATTAATGAGGCAGATGTGGTGGCACACACATGTAATCCCAAGGACTCAAGAGGCTGGGGCAAAAGGATTGATTGGTGAGACTCTGTGTCAAAATTGAAAATAAAAAGGGGCGGGGATGTAACTCATTGACAAAGTACCCTGGTTATTCCTCAGTACCAAAAAAAATAAAGTAAAATAAAATGTGGAATAATTTAAAACATAAAACTAATCCTTTATTATCTCTGTTTCTGTGATTTCAGAATTTGTGAGCAGCTTAGGTAGGGGGAATCTGCCCTACCATTTCTCTTAAAAAGTTTTAGGCTAGGGCTGCTGTTACTTAATTCTTGTCTAGTATAGGAGGACCCTCTACACTTATTTACGTGTCATTTGCGTCTGCATACTGCCCTGAGTATATTTATATTGTGACTTCCCCCAGAACTGTAAAAAAACAAAAGGAGTGATACCAGGCTACTTCTATGATCTGGTTTCCAAGTTACACACAGTCACTGCCTCCTTATTCTATTTGTTAGATAAGGTTTACTAAATTCAGCCCATTGTTAATAGGAGTACATTAGGCCCTGAATAACAAAAGGTGGGGGTTATTGGCTAGGAAATCATCTTGGAGGTGGACTACCAAAGGTATTAAATTAACAATGGTCAGAATGTTTAAAATATATTAATGTGTATTTGAATAATTCTGAAAGGTAAAAACTCTTGAGAAAATGATATATTTTTATATAGGTTTTGGGATTCTGAAGTGAATTACTGCCTTGTTTTTCAAAGTCCAGGGAGAAATGAATGGAAAAACAACAAAATGTTCACTATGTATCTCTTTGGGGACTGGGGTACTAAAGAATGAACCTGGAAACACTTTTCCACTAAGCAACATTCCCAACTCTTTCATTTTCTATTTTGAGGCAGGGTCTGGATAATTTACTGTGGCTGGCCTCAAATTGAGATCTTCTTGCCTCAACCTCTGAGTTTCTTGGATTTTAGGCATGTGCCACTACACTGTATCTTAATAAAAATTAGCAGCAAATACATTTTATAAACTGTGTTTTTTTTCATTTCTAGGGGTACACTACATAAGCCGTACACCTAAATTATACTCAATCTCAGGATAAAAATCTGACATTATTACATGTATTTTTAGATTAATGCAGAAATACTAATTAATTGTTATACTGATTTAAAGAATTCCATTTGTTTTTCCGATTTAGACTGGCTATAGAATAAGATTTCTGCTTACTCACAAAAGTGACTGATGAAAACTTTTTGTACTATTTTTGAAAAGCAGTCATGGAAAGGCAAATTCAAATAGTTGAAAACTAAAAAGAGTTCATTAGTTTGGGTTCAAGATCCTTCAACTTCATTTCCATATGGCTCCAGAATGTTTTTGCCATGACTTTGATTCTAAAAATTTTTGTAAGATATTTTTGAAGTTACTTACTTTATGTATTCTTTTTTTGAAAAATAATAATGTATATTAATTGTGCCAATTAATGGGTTTCAATATGACGTTTTCATACATGTGTATATCATGCTTAGATCATATCATCCACCAGCCCTACTACCTTGTCTTGCTCTCCTGTTTCTTTCCCTCCTCCTTGTCTCATTCTCCTTCTCTATATCTCCTTTCTACTTCAGGGTCTACTTTTTTAAAAATTAGTTTTCTCATATAAAAGAGTACTTGTACTTTTATTTGGTTCTGCCTTATTTTGCTTAACATGATTGTTCTCCACTTTCATACATTTTCCTGCAAATAATATAATTTCATTCTTTTTTGACTGAATGAATCTCCATTGTGTATATAGACCATACCTAGGCTGACTCAACATCTTGGCTATTATGAATATTGCCACAATAACCATGGGTATATATGCTATCATCTGTAGGCTGATTTTATTTTCTTCAGGTATGTACAAAGGAGTATTATAGCTGGATCATATGCTAATTCTGCTTTTCATTTTTTTGAGGAATATCATTACTGTTTTCCATGACTGTACATACATGCCTACCAACAGTATCTAAGGATTCTCTTTACATTCTCACCAACATTTGTTACTTTATTTATCATGTCCATTCTGACCCAAGGACTGGGAGATCGGGGAGATGTAATTGCAGTGCAGTTTTATCTTATATTTGCTTGTTGACTAACAGTACTGAGCATTTTTTCATATATTTACTGTTCACTTGTATTTGACAAGTGTCTATAGATCACTTATGGTTTATTGATTAGATTACTTTTGTTAAGCAACTGCTCTAACACTGAGCCACAACCCCAGCCCCAGCGCAGGATTTTCTTTACAACAAACATATCATACCTGATATTTTTTCCTTTGGCCAGTAATTTTTCATCAAATATTTGTGCCATCCAGTTTTATAGCTCTAAATACCAATGTCTTTGATAGCAACTTCCAAACCTTTTACCTACTGGACATTGCCACTTAAATACATAATTAGCCGGGGTGGGGGCACTTTTTAGGTACCTTTGTTGCTTCTATTTCTCTAATTTCCTTTATTATAATTTTTAAATTTCCTTCATTATAATTTTTAAAATTTGTTCACCTACAGTGTTAAAATATACATTATATGTAACCATTTTTTTTTCTACCTCTTGCTGCCACCTTAATCTAAGCCATCATCACTTTACTTTTAAATTATTATTTAGCATTTTAAGCAAAAGATTTTCAGCTCTCCTTCACTCTTCTCCTATTTGGTTTTTTTTTCTCCACTTTTACTCTCAAGTAGAGTCAGATGCTTTGTTTGTTCATTTTTGTGTCTCTAACACATCAACCAATGTTTAGTATATATTGGCTTGATATGTGAGTGAGGAAGCACTAAATAAGTGCTTTGTGAACTATGTGGAGTAAAAAAAGAGTTATTGTTTACCAATCTGTCACAAACTAGTACTTTTGTAAAATGCAATCAAATAGAATTTAGGAAAAATGAAATATGTATTTATTAGTGTCATTTTATTAGCTACAACATACTGTCAGATTGCTATCAAAATTTCTAAGCACTTTCAAATTTGTACTTACAGTATCCTTATAATAAACCTTTTTTGGTAAGCAGCTGTTTGCTGACCATACTCTCAGCACAGTACTAGATCATGTTCATCATTCTATAACCCACAGTTAAAAATGTAAAAACTAAATGAAATATTACTCTCCTTGGTAGAGAAGAAGAAGGCACTTCAAACCCTCTGTCATAATATGAAGGCTAAATCCCGTTGGGTTACTACTTTATGAAAAAAATTTTTTGGTAATACTAGTAAAATTTAATAAATACTCTATGCATTAATCAGTTGTTTTCAGGGGACTAAAGAAAACATAATTGTCAAGTTGTATCTATCTCATAAAAGTAGAAGACTATTCTCGATCTATTTGTTTATGTGTTGATAAGAAAAGTAAAACTTTTGGTGAAGTCTTAAATTTACAGATTTAGAAATATTTTAACCCAAAGAGTAAATTATATATGGCACTTTCCTGAAAATGTTTGCTCATTTTGCATTTTTTGTTTATTGTCGTAAGTTGATTATTTTCTTGTTTATATATCTGAGCTGAGAGGAGAGTCATTTCGTAACAGAGTTTAGTATCAGGATTCATAAAAAGATACATAGCTGAAAGCAAAAATGACTAAACTCAAGAAAATCTGTGCCTCATTTCCACTGGTAATTCCAGGCAGAGTTTATGTGTTAGTTTTAATACTTTCCAAATCCTTGATCTTCAGTTCATTTTGCTTTAGAGATCCAGAAGTTTATACTGAACCCCTGTTGGTTATCACTTTGTGTGCTCAGAATGCCTCACTCAGATAGTTTGTCCCAGATCCTTCTGTCTTTGAGCTATTTTCCTTTCTAATACAGATTAATTAAAAAAGACTTTTTTTACCTTTATTTGTATAGTCACATATTCTACTGTTGACAATGTATAAATAAACCTGCAAAACACTAGCTTGTATTTTGAAACACAAGAATGTTTCTCAGTGTATTATTTGCAATATCATATCTCAGGAAAAGAAGTATTAGATGCATATCTAAATTGTCATTAACTTAAATGTGTTTGTTTTCAGGATTTTTGTTTTATATTTTGGTTTTAGGGCAGCAACAAACAGTGTTGACATGAAACTGGCCAAAATATACAGTTTAAGAAGAACATTGGGAGTATGCAGATAGATCAGTAATAGATTAATAGATAAGTAAATAGACATCAATCCAGCATTATGTATGTTATATATGTAATTAAAAGGAAATAGAATTTTAAAAGAAATGTATGCTCATTTTTAGTTAAATTGATATGTTAGCAGATATGTGAATCAGTTTTAAAGCACTGGACAGCTCATTTTTTATTAGTGAACATTTATATTTGTGGATGAATTACCTAAAAGGAACAAAAAGGGAAATTATTTACCAACACAGACTGTCTTATTTCTTTACCAGTATTTCCCATACTCTGTCTCAACAGTGAAGACAAGTATGAATGAATAGACAAATAAAAATTTGAGATTCATGTTCATACTTGTTGAACAGATGATTTACAAACAGAAGTTTGAAAATATTTAATAGGATTTACAAATACCAGGTGAACATTTAAGAGTACATTAACACTGTGACTGAAGAGAGTATCTTAATTGGAAATTCACAGAATGCATTTTTTAAAGAGTTCAATATGATCAGTGTTTTTTTTTTTTTTTGGAGTTGAAAATTGTGCAGCTCACTGAAGTGAGAAAAAGAGGGAGAAGACCATCTTTGGTGATATAAGGATCATAAATTGTAAATATTTAAGGGACCTTGATGTATGTACATAAAGGCATTAAGGAAACATTTGTACACACAGATCTGGTGGTCAGAAGAGAGAGATAAGCTTGATTAATATGCCAACGCTAAGGTGTTTGTATTTGGAAGTAGAGGGAAGAGATTGTTTAAGATGCTGCTTAAATATTTCTGGCTGATAATTAGGATGAAGCTCTTTTTAACTAGGCAATGTTAACAAGCCCAACAGATTTTTTTCTTAAGGAAGAGAAAATTATGTTCAAGACTAAAAAAAATGAGTTTATTTCTATAAAATTACCATTTTGAAAAGTTTAAATTTCCCTGAGTTATAAAACAAATCATACTTTTATCTTTTATTCATTTGCTTTATAAATTTGTAAACTTTTGGATGAAAGTATGTTTTGTAGGTGAATATTATAATATTTCTTATATTTCATAGCCATGAAGCTCATGACTGCTCTGGTGAATGTTGCCTTAAACCTCAGTATTCATCAGGATAATACACAGAGACAGTATGAAGCTGAGAGAAATAAAATGATTGGGAAAAGAGCCAATGAAAGGTTGGAATTACTACTTCAGAAATGTAAAGAGGTAAGTAAATTTCATTGTAACTGATGGAATATGTAGTAAATATAAGTAATTTTTCTTTGTTCTCTGCGGAAAGGTTTATATTTATTATTATTATTAGTTGTTCAAAACATTACAAAGCTCTTGACATATCATATTTCATACATTTGATTCAAGCACATTATGAACTCCCATTTTTACCCCGTATACATATTGCAGATTCACATCGGTTACACATCCACTTTTTTACATACTGCCATACTAGTGTATGTTGTATTCTGCTGCCCTTCCTATCCTCTACTATTTTTAAAATTTATTTTTAATTTGTTTGATCTCAGAGTTCTCAGATAAAACTGGATTGTTCATTGCTGATTGGCTAAGTGCCTTCTGAGGTAGACAAAGATCATAGACAAATCAATTTTCAAAAGAAGGCTGTCTGAACCTTAGGCAGCTCAGAAAGGTTGTCAGGGTATGGACTCAGAAAGCACAGTAAATACTTAAGTCATAACTGTAGGCCAGAAAAGTTGTGTTTCTAGGAGAAAGCCAAAGCCTGCTGATATATAAGGTATTACTGTAAATTAGGTTGGTCCAGATTTTGTTTGTTGTTGTTCATTTGTTGTTTTCTTTCTTTCTTTTTTTTTTATTTTGCTGTGCTCATGATTGAACCCAGGAACTCATGCAAGCTAGGCAGGCTTTCAACCAATGAACTATACCTCCTTCCATTGGGCCCAGTTTTAGACTGTTTTTTTTTTTTTTTTTCTTTTGGGTACTGGAGATTAAAACCAGAGATGCTTTACCACTGAGGTACATTCCTAGCCCTTTGTATTTTTTATGTTGAGACAGGGTATTGCTAAGTTGCTGAGGCTGGCCTGGAACTTGTGAGCCTCAGCCTTCCAAACAACTGGGATTACAGGTGTGAACTACTGCACCTGGCTTAGAATAACATTACATATATATGTTGAAACATTTTAAAACTGGATTTTTAATAGGAACAATTTTATAATCTAATTGGAAGTAAAATTTTTAGATTTGTAATAATATACCTTTTAACTTGAGAAAAGAGTATCACATTGCTGAAAAGGAATTGTGTGTGTGTGTGTGTGTGTGTGTATGAATAATGTGTTATTCATGGGTAAGAAAAAGCAATGTATCTCTAATATATTTTTTTAAGAGAGAGAGAGAGAGAGAATATCTTTTTAATAGTTTTTTAGTTTTCAGCAGACACAAATCTTTATTTGTATGTGGTGCTGAGGATCGAACCCAGGCCACACGCATGCCAGGCGAGCACGCTACCATTTGAGCCACATCCCTAGCCCTCTCGAATATCTTTATTATCCATTTTGTATAAGTTTTATAGGACTGCTGGAATGAAGTACCACTATCTGAGTAATTTAAACAAGTGAAATTTATTTTCTTGTAGTTTTGGATGATAGCTGTCCAAGATCTGGGTGTTGACAAGACCATGTTCTCTCAAGGCGTTAGGGAAAGATATGTTCTAGGCTTCTCTCCTAAGAGCATGACTCCAGTCTTCATGATGTTCTTCCTGTGTATGTTTGTCTGTCTTTACATCTGTTCTATTTATAACCAGTACAAGTCATGTTGAATTAGAGGCCTGCCCTACTCTAGTGTGACCCCATTTTTAAGAATTGTTTTGTCACAACCTTGTTTCCAAATAAGGCCATATTTTGAGTTACTGTGCATTACAACTTAATTGTACAAATTTTTGAAGAACATTTTTTAACCCCTAACACATTATGCTTGAAATGTTGTGGAGGTAAATATTGGAACAGGGCTTTATTAAGTATTGCCAACTAAAATGTAGGACTCTTCTCTTTTTTTTAATGCTTTTATTAATTGTTGATGGATCTTTATTTATTTATATGCGGTACTGGGAATCAAACCCAGTGCCTCACATGTGCTAACCAAGAGCTCTACCACTGAGCTACAACTTCAGCCCATAAAATGTAGGACTCTTATGAATCAGTTTTCTATAGTAATTAATAAAGCAAAAGGAATTTTTATAATTCACAATAAGTTACCATAATTTGAATGATTTACTCAAAAAGTACAAATGGTGCCATATATGATGATATTACTTAAAATTATTCTTACCTTACAGTAGAGCAAAAGCCATATATATTTAGCATAAAACTCTGCTTCAAATTTTATTTTTCTTTTTTTTCAGGCTAGTAGTACACATAATACCATACTCATTCTCTTCTGATGCTGGACAGTAGTGGTTCACATTCAGCTACACAATCATAATACTCTCTGAGGTATACTGTATTGCCAGTAGTTTTTTGGATATTGTGTTGTCAGTTTTTTTATCCCATCATGGCTACAAAATGCCCATCTATGTGTATACATTAGATGTTCAACACTCTATTATAAAATAGGCTTTGTGTTAAATGATTGCCCATCAGCAGGCTACTAGTTTAAGTGTTGTGAGCACATTTAAGGTAGGTTAGGTGATGCTGTGATATTTGATAGGTTAAATGCATTGCTGACTTAACAATATTTTAAACTTAAAATGGATTGATCAGGATATAATACCATCTTAAGTTAAGGAACATCTTTCTCTGTTCTCAAACTTAGTAAAATCTGAAATAGCATACAGCAAAGAATAAATCTGAAGGAATTTTATTATCATGTTTTTAGCAATAGGAAATATGTCACTGGACATTATTATACAGCAAATGATAAGATAAATTGGAATAATAAATACCATATCAAGTGTCATGTTATAGCACTGCTTTTGAGTAGTAAATAAACTTTATCTCTGATCACTGATGTTGCCTGAAACTTATCTTTCCTGTAGTAGTTTATTTTGTTCCATTACACCACTGTTTTCTCTTATGCCTCCTAATTGAGGAACTTGGCCTACTTTCAGTTGTGAATTACTCAGATGGAAAGTAATATTTGGTTACTTTAGATGGAGTAGGAAGTTCTTGTAGAATGACAGATATATTGATCACTGATGATCCCTTATCTAAGGAAAACAACACCAAGCCAAAGACCTGATTTGGTGAGATGTGTAGAAATTTAGGCCTATTCACAAAGCAGATGATACTTTGGAGATAGGAGCCTGATCACTTTACCTTGTTAGTCATTGTGTAGTATATATCTATTTTTTCTTCTTGTTTCTTTTCTCTTTAATAAATGGGGATTGAACCTAGAGGCACTACTGAGTTCTTTTTCAATCCCCAGTTGTTCTTATTTTTTTATTTTTAAACAGGGTCTCACCAAGTTGCGGAGGATCTTGCTAAGTTGCTGCAACTGGCCTCAAACTTGAATTCCTCCTGCCTCAGGCTCCTGAGTCCTTTAAATTACAGATATTCACTACCATTCCTGGCTAATCCGTGTCTAGATAGAGACAGCAAGAGATTTAAGGTGATAAGGCTGTAGAAATAATGCAAGTATACTGGTTATTTCAAACATCTATTGCATAATGAGAGAAAGGATAGATAATAACCAGGATTTTAAAACAGTTGGAAATGTTCATTCCAAATAAAATGGCCAGTTTTTCAATTTACATTTTTTACTGTCTTTTCTCCCCCCACCACCTACAAGAAAACCAGGATGAAATCGAAAATATGATGAACTCTATTTTTAAGGGCATATTTGTTCATAGATACCGGTAAGGGATTTTTAAAGTCATTTAGAAAGTCTTTACCTTAGATAATTATTGCTTATTTGTAACAGACTAACTGTAAAGCCATAATACTCTACTGATTATTACTTTTGTTTTCTGGAAAACAACTGTGGCTATAAATGCTATGTAAATGACATGTGGAGAATATGCACTTATTACTGCCACATTCTTCCAAACTCAGACTGTCTACTGTTGGAGGCAGCCTATGGACTTGGCATTTGTTCTAATAGAATATTTATGTGATTATTAAATTAATGTAGCCTTAATAAGATATGTTTTTCACATTTGAAAAAAATTAAATGCTTTACTTCTTGATCTGTGTTACTTACTGTCTTGTTTAATGATCAAATTAATGACTAATCTTTTTTAAACATGTCTGTTAAGAAGAAAGAGGACAAGAATAAGAAAGGAATTGTTAGCGAAATATTTTTTGTCATACTACATTACGAATGAGTTTAGTTTGTCTTTCTGTGAAGTCATAAAACTTTGAAAATACTACATTATAAAAGCATATTTGACATAAAATTAATAGATTGTGTACCTATATTTCTGTTACTTAGATGCAGTATATGTATAGGTAGATACACTCCAATAGAGGCACTGTTTTCAGATAGATTTGAAACTGTAGTTGATAAATTCATATAAAGCAGTAGTTTAACGTAAGAAATTTTGTGTGTAGGTGTGTGTTTATATATAACTTTGAGATTTTAGCAGAATTTAAACATTTTAACTCAAAAGTATATAAATATCTTTTGAAACAGGACCAAGGCCTTAGTTTTAGTATGGATTGTCTGGTTAGATCTTTATATCCTCTTTTTTGCATAAACCTTGTACATAATCCAATACTGACCCATTTATTTGAAACAACAAGAAAAGAGCTTACATGTATGTGGCATGTAGTCATGTAGTCTTTTGTTCTTTGTGGATGTATAATTGAGGTAAAACTGCACATTTAATTGTATAATTGAATGGGTTTTGACATATTAAGTACCTGAAAAGCCACAAGATAAATAATAAGTCCATCAACCTTAGAAGATTTTTCTTGGCACTTTGTAGTTCCTCCCTACCTACTTTCTCAGCACTTTACCCTTGCATCATCCTGTTCTGCTATTTGATTCATGGTTCTCTTTTAGACTTTTGCAGCAATAGAATTATACAATATATATTTCTCATTAGTCTGGCTTTTTTGTCTAAAAAAATTAGTCTTTCACCATTAAATGTATTATTTACTGTAAGGTTTTCATAGATGCCATCTATTAGACTGAAAAAGTTTGTTTGTTTCTGTTCTTCAGAAAGTTTTAATTCAGAATGTACATTGGATTTTATGAATTGCTTTTCTGCATCTAGAGATCATTGTGTAATTTTCTTTTTGAACATTGTTAATGTGATGAACTGAGTTATTTGACTTTCATATGTTTACATTTATTCATGGGTCAAAACCCACAGTCATGTTGTAGTTTTTTCTTTTTATTTTTTAATGCTATATTTTTAAATATTATTGAATGTGATTTGCTAGAATTTGCCCAAGAAGTTTTGCATCTTCAAAATATATTAATCTCTTTTTATTTTAATGGATGTATCTGACTACTTTAGGTATAAAGATAACAATACTGAACTTGTAGATTGATTTGCATTCTGAGCTATTTGTCCTTACCCCCATGCTACCTTCTTTGAGTAGCATTTGAGTAAGATTTTTTTTTAAATGAAGTAACTTTTTTTTTCTATAGCTTTATTTTATTCATTTATTTTTTATGTGATGCTAAGGATCGAATCCAGGGCCTCACATGTGCTAGGCAAATACTCTAACTGAGCCACAGCCACAGCCCTTGAGTAAGATTTTTAAATTAGGCAACATAGTATTTCTACTTTGTTCTTCCTTTTCAAAGTTGTTTTGAGTATTGTAGGTCCTTTGCAGAATACAAATTTGGGGATAAACTTGTCCTATTTTACACAAAGGCTTCAGAAGTTTTCATATGAATTGTAATGAATCAATTCTTTTCTAATTGTTTTCATATTTTATCTTGTAACTGCGATTTTATTATTTTGTGTTAGATTGTTCCCTGCTATTACACAAAAATACAGTTTTTAAAGTTTGTACAAAGTAATTTTATCCTAGCAGTTTTGGTCAGGGTGTTGTGCGTTTTGTTTTATTCTGTTTTTTTTTTTTAGGTTGTTTAGAACTTTTCTACATGTGAGATACGGTCATTTTTGAATAAAGAGAGTTTTACTTTTTGCTTCTGTTATCTCTTTACTTCTAAAAGTAAAGTATCTTTATTCTAATTGATGCATCGTAATTATACAAACTTATGGAGTATAATCTGACACTTAATACATGTGCACAAATGTAGATAATGTCAGGGTAATTAGCTTATCTGTCACTTAAGGCATTTATTATTTCTTTGTGGTAGGAATATTTGAAATTTTCTCTACTACCTATTTTGAAATATTTTCAGTTAATTGTTGTGAACTATAGTTAGGCTGTTGTGCTGTAAAACATTAGGAGTTATTTTTCCTATCCAGCTGTACCCTTCTACCTGTTAATAATTCACTCTCTGTCTTCTTTTCCCGATGTCCTACTCAGGCTCTGGTAACCACCATTCTCTTCTCCACTTCTTTGAGATCCAACTTTTGTTCTATATATGTCGAAGAACATATTCTTTCTGAGCCTGACTTGCTTCACTTAACATAATGTCTTCTACTTCATCTCTCGTCTCACAATGGACAAGCTTTCATCCTTTTGATGACTGAATAATATTTCATTGTATCTACATATCACATTTTAATTATCTGTTCTTTTGTCAGTAGGTGCCTAGGTTGATCCTTTATTGGCCATTTTTTTACTGTCTTTGTGAAAAAGTCTGTGTCTTTCAGTCTTTTGAAAACTGGATTGTTTTTGTCTTGAGGTTTTTATTAACTGGTATATTCTAAATATTAGTCCCTTGTCAGATACATGGCTTGCAGATATTTTCTCTGTCAGTTATGTCTTCATTATTTTGATGGGTTTCAGTATCATGAAGAAGTTTTAGTTTATGATAATCCAATTTATCACATATTTTTTTCCTGTGTTTGTGAATTGATAGCAAAAAATATCTTTTCCCAGACCAATGTACTGTAACATTTCTCTATATTTTCATCTAGTAGTTTTATAGATACGAGTCTTACATTTAATTTTTTATCATTTTTTTGTAGTTTTTTTTTATATGGTGAAAGATGGGGATCTAGTTTTCATCTTGTGGATATATATATCCAGTTTTTCTGGAACAGTTCAAGGAAGAAACTTTCCATTCCTCAATGTACACTATGGGTACCTTATCCAAAACTGTCCACTGTTATTTGGTGGATTTATCTCTAGGAACTCAATTCTTTGGAGTCTATGTTAACACCATGTTGTTTTGGTTACTATATCTTTGTAGTATCTTTTGAAGTCAGGTATTATAGTACCTTCAGCTTTTTTTGCTCAGGACTGCTTTGGCTATTTGGTACCTTTTGTGATTGAATAAAACTTTTAGTTATGTTCTGAGAAAACATATTTGCTTTGTTAGGAATAATATTGAATTTGCAGATTGATTTGAGTACTGTGGATATTTTAATAATAAATATTTTTTTACTCCATGAACAGGCAGTGTCTTTCTATTTACTTTTGTCCTCTTCAATTTATTTCATCAGCATTTTGTTATGTTTGTTGTAGAGATTAGTCACTTGTTTAAACTTATTCCTAGGTATTTTATTTTTACTTCTTTTCACTTAAGTTTGTAGGTATTGCGAATGGGACTATTTTATTGATTAGTTTTTTAGCAATTTTGTTTTTGGCATATTTAAGTAAAAAAGCTACTGATTTTTGCTAATTGTTATATCCTACAACCTTAATGAAATTTATCCTTTTTAAGAGTTCAGAAGAATCTTCAGTTTTTTCTATATATCAAATCATGTCCTCTATAAACAAAAATAATTTACTTTCTTCTTTCCTATTTGGGTGCCCTTTATTTCTTTCTCTTGCTTTATTCCTCTGCCTAAGATTTCCAATATTGTGTTGAATGAGAACAGTGACAATAGACATCATTATCTTTTCCTTCATCTTAGAGGTAATGAATGATGTCAGCTTTTACCTATTCAGAGTATTGGTTACAATTTTGTCCCATGTGGGCTTCATTATCTCAAAGTACATTTCTTTTTTATCTAATTTTTTGAGAGTTTTTATCACAAAGGGACATTGAATTTTATTGAATACAGTTTTTCTATCCACTGACATAATTAGATGATTTTGTCCTTTCTTCTATTAATGTATTACTGTGCTAAGTTTATTATTTTGAACCTCCCTGTATCCCTGGGATGAATTTAATTTGATCATGGCACAGGATCTTTTTAATGTACTTTTGTGTTTGATTTGCTAACATAGTTTTGAGAATTATTGCATATTTGTTCATCAGGGATATTGATCTGTAATGATCTTGGTTTTGGGGGGAGAGGAGGGGGGGCAGGGATCAGAGAGAGAACTCGAGGCAGTTTCACAGAGCCACATCCCCAGCCCTATTTCGTATTTTATTTAGACACAGGGTCTCACTGAGTTGCTTAATGCCTCAGCCTCCTGGGCCACTCGGATTACAGATATACACCACCGCGCCTGGCTATAGTCTGTTTTTGCTGTTGTTTGTTTTTGCCTGGTTTATTTATCAGGGTAATGCTATCTTAACAGAGTAAGTTTTCAGGGGTTTCCTCCTTTTCATTTCTTTAAAGTATTTAGAGGAGAACCGGCATTATTCCTTCTTTAAATGTTTGGCAGAATTCAGGCATGAAGCCATCTCATCCTAGGCATTTCTTCTTTGGTAAATTTTTGTATTACTGGTTATTGATCACTTCTGATTTTTGTCATTGTGATTCAACTTTGTTAGGTCATATGTATCCAGAAATTTATACTTTTATTCTAGGTTTTTCAATTTATTCCTATATAGTTATACATCATAATCCTTAATGATTCTTTGTATTTGTATTCCCTGATGTTATTTACTTGGGTCTTCTGTTTCTTTTTTGTTGATGCTATTGTTGTTTAGTTAGTCTACATAGTAAAGATTAGTCAGTTTTGTTTATCTTTTAAAAAATCCCTTTTTTATTAATCTTTTGTATTTTTTAAGGCTCTATTTATTTTTGCTCAATATTTGTTATTTTTTTTTCTTCTACTAACTGGGGGTTTGGTTAATTCTTTTCTAGTTGTTTAATTTACATCCTTAATTTGTTTTTGTGAAATCTTATTTTTCTAATGTAAGTACTTGCTACTATAAAAATTACCTATTTGTTCTGCTTTTACCATATTGCCATAAGTTTTAGAACATTATTTTTATATGTTTGCAAGAAATTTTTAAATTTCCCTATTGGTTAGTGAAGAGAATATTTTCTAATATGCATGTATTTCTATAGTCAGTGTCTAAAATTCTTACTGTTTTTCTAGTTATATTCCATTGTTTTCAGAGGAAGATACATGCTTTGGCTTCATTTTTTTCAAATTTGCTGAGACTTATTTTGTGACCTAACATGCCTGTCCTGTGCTCATCATTCAGAATTGCATTATTCAATCTCCATGTATTTATATAGTTTCTATAGTTTTCTTGGCCAATGAATTTATTTTGTTATGATCTGATATGATGCAAAGAATTATTTCAGTTTTTGAAAAAATGTTTTCAAAGACTTGTTTTGTGTCCTAAAATAGGGTTTACCTTGGAGAACATTTCATGAGCATCTGAAAAGAAAGCATATTCAGCTGTTGTTGGATGAAATATTCTGTAGATGTCCCTAAGTCCATTTGATCTATAGTAGGTTTTATTTGTGTAGTGTCTTTGTTGATTTTATAGTTGGATGATGTATCTATTGGAGAATTATATTGAAGTTACCATGATTGTTGTATTGGAATTTATCTGAGTCTTACTGTCAAATATTGTTTATTTTGTCTCATTCAGTGCATAGGTATTTGGGGGATAATATTTTCAATCTTTATTTTTTCTTGTTGGACTTTTTTCTCTACCAGTGATCTCTTTAGCCACTTTTTTTTTTTTTTTTTGGATTAAAATTTGCTTCTTTCTGATGTGAGAGTTACCACCCCTGCTTCTTTCAGGCTCCATCTGCATTAAATATAATTTTCCATCTTTTCATTTTCAGTCTGTGGATGACTAATATACTCTTCTAATGAGATTTATTCCTTTCCGAGATCTCCTTATTAAAACTTCTATCATCTTCTGTGTGTAGAATTTTCTATTTTTCTATAGTATTTGCTTAGTGGTCATGATTTCCTTTTGTTTATGCTTATCACATAAATTTTTTATTTCTTCTTAGGGTCTGTCACATAATTAGTGGAAATAGCAATCTAGGTTTATAATTACATTCTTTCAGGGCTTGAAACAATTTGTTCCAAGCCTTCCTGGCCTTTAGAGTTTTTGCTGAGAGATTTGCTGTCATTGTGACTGGTTTTCCTTTATACATGACCTTGGCATTTCTGTCTTGTAGCTTTTGAAAATTCTTTACTTGGTCTGTATTTTTGGTATATCAGTGTCATGTATCTCTCTTGTTCTATGAGCCTTGTTAGGTCTTTTAATGTCCCATATTTCTTAGATACTCTGCTCATGTAAAGTATTCTCATTAATATTTTCTCTTCAAAGCCTAAAACTTTGTTTTCTACATCACCTAATCTATTAGTAAGACTTTCAAATGACTTTTTTATTTGATTGAGATTTTTATTTCCAAGATTTCTGTTTGGTGCTTTTTATGAATCTGTATCTTTAAATTGAAATGCTCTTTTATAGCCTACCTTTCTTCCTTTAGTTTATTTGATAGATGTTATTTTACTTCAGTGATCATTTTAACCAATTTTTGAATTTTTAAAAAATATTTTTAGTTGTTGATGGACAATACCTTTATTTTATTTGCTTATTTTTATGCAGTGCTCAGAATCAAATCCAGTGCCTGACACTTGCTAGAGGAGCGCTCTACCACTGAGCTACAACCCCTGTCCAAAAACTTGTTGAATTCTTCATCTGACATTTTCTTGACTTCAGTGTCTATGAAATCAGTTATTGGAGAGATGTGAATTTTGAAAACTATCTTATTACCTTGTTTCCTCACATTTTTTGTATTCCTGGGTTGATATTTTTACATCTGCTAGGATGATTATCTCTTCCAGTGTTATGTAAGGAACTTTTTAGTGAGCTGTTTGTCTTAATTGTGTGCCCTGAGTTGGGAATATGTCTATGTCAAAACTCACACCCAACATTGTTTTTATATTCAGTCCCTCACACTGTTTTGAGAGGAGATACAATCAGCTGTGATCAATTCAGAACAAAGCCATATACTAATAAACCTTCAAAAAATATTCTGAACATGTTCTTCTCAATCTCTTTTATCTAAAAGTGGAAATGTGGAGTAATTCTCTAGCACAAGTTAAGAAATTAGGTATTAAAGAAAGTACATTGCTATTAAACTGTGGGGTCATGATGAGGAAAGAGGGAAAGGAAATGGCATTGGAGAGACAGTAGTAGAAAACACAAAAAGAAAAAGAGGGAGAGAATATAAAGTGAACAAGGAGAAAGAGGAATGAGTAAATCCATTTAATTAATTAAATATATATATATATATATATATAATTGTGTTAATGAATACAATATTAAATAATAGGGAGAAACCTAGCAAATCAATATAAAAATAATATCTGTGAAATAAAAAACTATTTTTAAATTATTTCTTACTAAACTAATTGAGATGGAGAGATTTCTTATTGGGCCTTCTGGATTTGAATTTCATTGGGTTTTGGCAGGCTTAGTAAATGCCCTCACCTCCTAGTTTGCCTGTAAGTTTCTCTGGATGTGGAGGTAATAACCTCTCTAGCCCACCTCTGATGCAAGTCTATTCTGCTCCCTCTGTTGTTTGGTATGCTGGGTGTGCCTATGGCTTTCTGGAGGGTGAGAGAAAGAACCCCTAATTGTCTGTAGTTTAGCATCCAGTCTCTTCCTGGTTGGGATTGCAGTCTTATGTGCCGGCCTATAAAAGTGTTTCCTGCACCCAGAGCTGTCAACTGGACTGAGCTTACCTGTGTAGATTTCAAGATGCACAGAGTGTGGCAACCCTGGGCTGTAGTGTAGGGTCCCATCCATAGTGGCACTGAGTAACCTGCAGGAGGTGCAGAGTAGACGCCTGTGGCTCGGACACCAGCATGATTGAGCCTGAGTCTACTATTGACAGCTTTGGGGTTGCATAAACAGGCTGCTCTTAGGGCATGCACTGTGCTATGGCAGTACAGGATGCTTCTGTCAGCTACTGAAGAGGGGACAGCTTTGGTAGGGACTGAAATTTATGTATTCCTAGAATAGTGCTTGTGTGTGCTCAGCTGTAGCCAGTTTCTAGGTTGTGTTCAGCACTGCTGGGCCTCAGGTGGCTTCTTCTGTTTTATGGTGCATATTTTCTATGCTTATATGATTTCTCCTGGAATCACCCAGTCCACCCAGGATTCCCACATATGTGATCTGATGTTTGCTTGGCTGGACCAGTAGCAGAGGCATAGCACCTGTCACTTCTTGAAGGCTCATGGGGTTGGGATTGAACCAGTGGGTCCAGGTAAATGCAATGGGGGCCAGGCCACCCCAGATGGCTGAAGTATATCCATTCAGCACTGAGGAATTTACTGGTAACTTCGTAGGACCTCTTAAGCCTAAGCTGGTCTGCCCACCTGCCTCCCAGGGTTGTGTGTGTCACCAAGGGAACCTGCTTTCCAGTTCATCAACAGGTTGAGCTTCTAAAAATGAGTTGCCTGACTGCAGGCCCTCCTGATTGTTTTAAAGGGACCTCAGTTGGCCATGTCCTCAAGGTAGGCTGCCTAGGGCTTCCCAGGACCATATGAAACTGGGCAGCTAGTACAGAAGGCTGAGTTGGCTAGGAGAAACTGCCTGGCTGCTATACGGATTCCTAGGTGGACAGAGTCTTAAAGTGGTACTCTGTATCAGGAACCTGTGGTAGAGTGGGCATAGTGTGGGCTGGGCTCTTTTTCTGGGGATAGTGTAGTATGGTAACCCAGTAGCTCCCCAAATGGTGCTCATGATCTTAGAAGACTGAAGACTTATCTAACAGCAAATGATTCAGGCATCTGAAGTGAATAGGGACTGCTAGGAGACTCTGACTTCCATGCTGAGTGTCTTGGTTAGAGGCCAGTCTCAAAAGACATGGTGAGAAAGTATATGCTGATTGCTTAGTTGCCTTCTTTAAAAGACCATCGTGCGTGTATCCTCATAATCCCTATTGTCTCTTCCATGTCCCCATAGAAACACTCCAGTGAAATAGCTATTCTTTTTTCTTCATTTGGCTCTTCCTATGGATAGAAGTCTGGCATCTCTTGTTTGTCAATCATCTTGGTGACGTCACCTTTATTTTTTCCTTTTGTACTGGCTGTACTCTCCAGTACAGTAATTCACAGGGAAAAAGTACTTATTTCTGATCTTAATATCAATAGCCATCGAGGAAATACAAAGCAAAAGCACAATGAGGTATCATCTCACCCTAGTTAGAATGGTTATTATCAAAAAGATAACAAACTTGTGAGAACGTGGAGAAGAGGGAATTCATATGTTATTGTTATGAATGTAAATTAGTACAGTCACTAAGGAAAAAGTTAGGCAGATTCCTCCAAAGTTAAAAAAAAAAAAGAAGTACCATATAATCTAGTAATCCGGTATACTAATGGTTATATATCCAACAGAAATGAAATCACTGGGTCAAGAAGACAGCTATGCCCCCATTTATTGCAGCAATATTTACAATATCCAAAATATGTAAGTGTCCATTAACAGAATAATGGATAGAGAAAATGTGGTGTGTGTATATACTAACAGAATACTACTCAGTCTTAAAAAAAAAAAAAAAGGATGAAATTGTATCATTTGTGAAAACATGGATAAGCCTCAAGGGCATTTTAAGTGGAATAAACCAGGTACAAAAACATGATCAGTGTTAAACTTATTCAGAGGTATAAGTTCCCATTCTTTAAGACCTTCACTCTTTATTGCTTCTTTTGCTGTACAGACATTTAGTAGTTTAATATGATACCTTTTTTTTTTTTTTGCTTTTGTTTCCTATACTATTTCTGTTTTTTGTTTTGTTTTGTTTTGCTGTGTGTGTGTGTGTGCGCTTCTTAAAATATCTTTGGCTATAGCAGTATCCTGAAGGATTTTTCCTGTTTTCTTTTAGTGGTTTCAGAATTTCAGATCTTACATAAATCTTTAGTCCATGTACAGTTGATTTTTGAAATGAGGTCTCATTTTATTCTTCTGCATGTGGATACCCAATTTTCCCAGCATCATTTATTTAAAACACGATTCATTTTCCTATGTGTGTTTTTCAAATCTTTCTCAAAAGTCAGTTGGCTATATATGCTTGTGTTTACTTCTAATATGTTTTGTTCCATTGGTCTATATGTCTCTTTTTTTGCCAATCCCAGGATGTTTTCATTACTTTGTAGTATTTGGGGGAAGAGGGGTACTGGGGATTGATCCCAAGTGCCATAGGTAACTACTGAGCCACATCCCCATCCCCTTTTATTTATTGTTTGTTTGTTTATTTAAAGTTTGAGGTAGGGTCTTGCTATATTGCTGAGGCTGGCCTTGAACTTGCAGTCCTCCTGCCTTCACCTCCCAAGTCACTGGGATTATAGGTACCTGTCACCATGCCCAGCAGTTTTGTAGTATATTTTGAAGTGAGGCAGTAAAATGCCTCCTGTATTTTTGTTTTTTCCCAAGTTGCTTTGTCTATTGGGGGTATTTTGTGAACCCATATAAATTTTAGTATTTTTTTTTTTTTTTCTGTGAAACATGTCATTTGTACTTTGGTGTATGGATTGCTGTCTTGATTCTTATTTCAGGTAATTTTGATGCTGTTGATGTATAACAGTGCTGCTGAAGGGTGTGTGTGTGTGTGTGTGTGTGTGTGTGTGTGTGTGTGTGTGTTTAAGTCTGATTTTGTGTCCTTCAACTTGGATGAGTTAATTTACTACTTGTAATTGTTTTCTGGCAGAGAGTCTGGGTGTTTTTTGTTTTTGTTTTTTAAATATATACGATCAGGTCATTTGCAAACAGTGACAATTTGATGATGACTTTCCACTTTGTATGCCCTTTATTTCTTTTTCTTACCTAATTGCTCTGGCTAGGATTTCTAGTACTGTGTTGCAAATGTGATGAAAGAATGGGCATCCTTCTCCTTTGCAGTTGTATATTTTTGATGCATTTCTTTTTTCACGATTTATTGTTAATTTATTTTCATAATGTTTCATTTAATTCTTCATATATGCTTTCCTTTAATTCTTTGGTTATATTTGTTAGAGCCACTTTAAATTGTCTTTAGTAAAGCTGGGCATATTAGCTTAGTGGTCGAGTGCATACCTAGCATTCTGCTTTTGGTACTGGGGATTGAACATAGGGTTCACTTTACTACTTAGTTCTATCCCCAGCCCTTTTTACTGATTTTTTTAAATTGTGAGACAGGGTCTCACTGTGTTACTTAGGGTCTCGGTCTCCTGAGCTTTTAGGATTACAGGCATGTGCCACCACACCCAGTTTGCCTAGCTTTCTTGAGACCTATGTCTCATCAATCCTTATTATGATCAAAAGAGAAGATTCTTGGTATTTGACATGTGGGCCCACAGAGTCCTACAGTGTCTCAGATCCCGAGTATGGGCCATACTTTGCTGTTTTGTTTTTCGTTTTTATACTTGTGGGGGGGAGCACAGAGCTTTAGCTTTTCCCCCCACTTATTTTCTTATATAATGTATTCTTTTAAGTTGCCTTCTTCTGTGCTTATGAGTATTTAGTACTTGGATTCCAACAAATCAGCTCCCTGAGCATCAAAGTTGATGGTGTTCATAGGCATGCTCAACCTTGGCAATCTACTCTATCTTAGGATTTTTGAAGAAATCAGTTTCATGCCAGAATGCCATAGGCATCCATTCTTCTTATCCTAAGTTCACTAACTTTTTATAAGTAAATGTTTTTGCCTTTTTTTTTTTTCCTTAACTGATTTCCAGAGGACCAAAGTTGGGAGCGGGGTTGGTATTGGGTTTTGTTGTTGTTGTTTTTAATATATATATATATATATATATTTTACTTGTAGTTGGACACAATATTTTTATTTATTTTTATGTGGTACTAATGATCGAACCCAGTGCCTCACACATGCAAGGCAAGCCCTCTTCCACTTTGCCAAAACCCCATCATCCCTGACCCCGAGCTCTTTTTGATATTTATTTTGAAAAAGGGTCTTGCTTAGTTGCTAAAGCTGGCTTTGAACTTTTGATCCTCTGGCCTCAGTCTTCAGAATCACTTGGATTACAGGAGTGTGCCACCACACCTGGCAACAACCTCCACCTTGTATATGCCCCCTGCAAGGAGTGAAGAAGAATTTTCATTCTTCTGTTATCCTACCTTCATGTCTGAATATTTTGCCTCTTGGTATGGAAATCTAGGTTAAATGTTGAAGTTCTTTTTTGTGTTTTTATTCTTTAAAGTAATAGATTCACTGTTTCTGTATTGCCTTAACGCCACCTTTAAAAGGAAGTCTCCTGTCATTCTTTTCTTGCATCCTTTGTAGTTTATTTCTTTTTACTTTGGTTACTTTTAGGTGTTTCTCCTACTGGTTGCTTTTACACTGTTCTGTTATGGTATTGTTATGTTTGTGATCTTCCTTTTCTTTCTTATTGTCTTTCCTTAACATATTATGGTTTTCTGTAGCTTCTTGAACATGTAGGCACTTTTTTTCATTTTTCTCTTTCCTTTCAGGACTTGTATTTTTTATTGAATGCCTGACATGTTGGGTTTTTCTTTCTGTTTCGGATAGGTTTATATTATTACAAATATTACTTGTACTTTTTTTCTTGGACACAGTTATGTTTAATCTTTTCATACCTACTTTTAAGGTTTGTTAAGTGGACTGGAAGAGCATTTAGTCTAAAGCTAATTTTCTCTCCAGTATTTAGATAATAAATTTTGTACTCTATTCTGTCTCCTGTGAATTATAAGATGTTCCCACCCTGGCCTATCAGAACACAAATTTTCTACCCATGTGTTTTTGCCCCCATGCTTATTTTTTCTGGTCCTTCTATTCTTTCTCCATCCTAGGGTGGTTTCTTCACATATATACTCTCTACTACTCAGCTAAAGAGACCATAGGGTTCTTTTGCAGATTTTAGAACCTTCTCTTTCTGATTAGCTGTCCCTTTTGATCCTGCACCTTATATCATATAATCACCTTGGCCTTGCTGAAGTCCCAGCTCCTTCTCCACTCTATTATGTCCTAGCTCTGCTTAGGTTTCCCTGCTTACTATGCTGCCTGGCATGTATAGAACTGGTCCAATTTTAAGGCTTACCTTGTGTTATCCCTTGTCAGGGATCACTGTCTTTTTATGATTTCCCTGAATCTGTAACACCAAGTAAAACAGCATTTACTATTTAATGATTGATTTTTATTGAGTCTTGCCAAAGCTTTCAGCCTATTATTCTCATATAAACAAGAATTCTTTAATTTCATGGTGTTAACTTTAACTGATTTGTATTTTATTTTATCAGACCTTATATCAATTTGTATTAGATCTGTTTTAGCTTACTATTGATATATAAAAAATTCAGCCATTCAAAACAAGTGCCAGTATAGTTGACAATATAATCTACCTCCCAGATATGAACAGTATGCTATGGATATCAGCCATTAATTTTCCAGAAGTATCATTCAGTTTTCTTGATTGATAAAACATGATGTTACTGCATTTATATACTTGAAATAGTGGGTGCTATGACAGGTGGCACTTTAACACCTTGTGTGCCACCCACCAACCCTAATGTCAAAAGATGAATTTCAATTGTATTATGCTAGTCTATTATTAATTTATAAGACATATGAAAAATAATCTGACTGAAATTCCATGGTATCATTTAATCGACAGTGTGAGAATTGTACAGACTAGATGACCCACTTGCTTCATCAAGTAAGTGGCTCAGAGTAAGAACAAGTGGTTGTGAAAAACCTCCATTTTAAATACTATGAAAAAATTATTTACAGATTTATATTTAATGAATAGGATGGCCTTTAAAATGTTGAAGAGATAATTAATTGGAATATAATACATTGGAAGTTAACCAAAATCACATTATAAAAGGATACAAGATATAGAAAGATGCTTTTGATTTCATCAGTCCTTTTTTATTTTTTATTTTTTTGATTTTTTTGGTCCTGGGATGCTTTACCACCGAAACACACTTTCAGTTATTTTTATTTTTTATTATGAGACAAGGTCTTGCTAAGTTTTGAGGCTGACCTTGAACTTGTGATATGGGTGTGTGTGCCATTGTGCCCTTCATCAGTCCCTAAGAAGGGAATTTGAAAAGAAGATTGTAGAGAAATAGTACTAGTGATATAACAAGTATTTTTAAAAATTACTTTAAAAAATTTGGAATCTTCTGATTGAATGATTAATTTGTATTAATCGTCTTACAAATGTTTTTATCACCTACTTTAATATTTGCTTTGGAAGCATATAGTTTATTCTGAGCAAAGTTTCACTCTATTATTTTAATCTCACTTATAGTTCATGTTTGACCTAACCTATAGGTCTGTTTGACAGTTAAAATATAGAAGATATCTTCCTTTTAAAGGCGGCAATATGTCTTGGGGCAGAGGGGGGGGATAACCAGGAATTGAATTCAGGGCCATTCAACCACTGAGCCACATCCTAAACCATATCTTGTATTTTATTTAGTGACAAGGTCTCACTGAGTTGCTTAGCGCCTCGCTTTTGCTGAGGCTGGCTTTGAACTTGGGATCCTCCTTTCTCAGCCTCCCAAGCTGCTGGGATTACAAGCATGCACCACCACACCTGGTGGTAATGTGTCTTTGACAATGTATTTTTAGTCTTATTTATACCCAAAGTTCTCTTTATTGCAAAATTCTGAGGACAAATGCATGGTAGTAAATAACCACCAAGTTTTCTGTAGGAGAAATGGTACAATGACTTTCTCTTTTTTGTCATTATTTTTACTAATGAATAATGCAACAAAAATGAGAGGAAAACTAGCCTTAATTTATTTGACCTATTACTTTTATTTTTCTTTTGCTGTGCCTAGGGTTTGAACCCAGGGCATTGTATATGCTAGGCAAGTGCTCTACTACTGAGATGCAAACATAGTTGTAAACCTATTACATTTTTAGTATGTTTAAAATAACTCTGGTCAGGGACTATAGCTCAGCAGCAGAGCACTTACCTAGTTCGTAGGAGGCACTGGGTTCAATCCTTAGCGCTGCGTTAAAAAAAAATAAGTAAAATAAAGGTATCCCGTCTATTTACAACTACAGGAAAAAAATTGTGAATATATATATAACTGTGGTCAGCATGAAAAAATAAATAATTAGATTTAATTAGGAAGCTAGAGAGTTTTAGCTCTTCAGGTGTTAAGTTTACTTTTCAGAAACCTTCCTCTTCTCTCCTCTATCATTTTACATGCTTCTGTGTTTCCTTTAATGCCTTCTACTAATGTTCAACACTCCTTAAGTTAGTATTTATTTTAATGATCTTACTTTTAAGTTATGGTCTCTAGTGTCAACTTATTATTCACAATGTAAAATAGTATTGTTTTTCAGAAACTCCTTCAGCTGTTCCTTTCTTTGCAGGCTTCTTCTTACCAAAACAGAAAACCCTCTGTAGTTGGTCTGTTGTAGAAAATCTACAAAATTGGTTGTAATATGAATTCATTTTTTGTGCTGTGATTTAGGTAGTGTACCATTTCTGACATTCTGAATTATTTCTCATTTTAGAGCCCTATGAGATTCCTTGTATATGAACAGTGATTGTGTCAGTATCTCTATATTAGTCAAGAGTTTTCCCAAAAATTTGTTTTACAGTAATTTTTATTTTTTTCTACATCCTTAGTAGGAAAGTATCCATCGCAATAATTCAAGAAGCATTTATCTTAAGAAGACCAGTAGAGTCGATTTTATTCTTGGGGGGTTTTTTGTTTGTTTTGTTTTGTTTTTTTGTAAGCAGAAAGTCATTAAATTTCAATCTGCCAAGAAAGAAAATCCAGAGTTCAGACTTTAAATTAAAGGACATGTTTCCCCAAAAAGACTGTGAGGGTCAGTAAGTTGGGTGACTTTTTCATAAAAACATACATGGTCACTTTTTATGCTATAAAATAGTGTTAGAACAAAGGATTTTTGTAATTGCCCTGCAATTATAGTTTTCTATTTGTTGTTCTTTGTTTAAATTCCCAAGTAAAGGGTACTGCTTTCATATTTAGTCATTTATTTCAAGGCCCCAATGATACAATACTGTGAAAATCAGTATAGGTAACCTAAAATAGAATTTATGATATTTTAGACATAGGGATGACTACAAACATGTAGGTGCTAATACTGAAGTATAATCCCTTACCCTTTTTATTTTTGGAGACAAGGTCTCGTTAAGTTTTTTTAGGGCCTTGCTAAATTGCTGAGGCTGGCCTTGAACCTGTGGTCCTCCTGCCCAGCCTCCCAGGTCACTGGGATTACTGACATGCACCACATGCCCAGTTTATAATTTTTACTGTGTGAACTTGGATGTATTAATTTCATTTTTCTTGGCATTGATGTCAAGTCTATGGTTAGGGAAAAGTCAGTCATGCTATCTTACATCTGAGGTTGTGACTGTACATTGAGACAACTATCTTCAGCCTTTTACTCATCCATTGTTGATCTTTTCTCAGTATATATGTTATATAATACTTTCATCATTGACTTTCCACTTATCTTCCCTCCCGGAAGACCATATCCTTTGAGCCAGTTCTGTAAATCCCCAATTGTTACGCTTGAACCTTGCTACTCTTTACAATACTGTGCTCTGTCCCAGTTCATTTTTTGTTGCTATAACCATACTCCATTCTGGGTAGTTTATTTTTAAAAGTGGGTTTATTTAGCACATATATGGGGCCTCAAAGTCCAAGATCAAGCAGCACCATCTAGTCAGCCCCTGGTGAGGACCTTCTTGTTACACCGTGGCAAATGATCGCATAGTAGAAGTGGGTGTGAGAGAGTTTGCAAGGTAAAAGAAAAAGGACAGGGAGGAGCCAGGCTCTCTATTACAACCCAGCCTCTTAGGAACTAATCCACTCCTACCAGACCAGCATTAGTGCTTTCACAAGGGTGGACCCTATTCACTTAACCTCCCACTAGTCTCCACTTCTTACCTGTTTTACCACCTTTTAATACCATTACGTGGGGAACTGGGGACCAAACTCCTAGCAAATGAAGTTTTAGGAAAGAAACTATATCCAAACCATATTATGTTCCTCTTGCATTGAATGATTAGGTGATACTGCCTTATCTGCTATTTTGTGATCTTATCTATGAAGAGATTTAACCTTAACCTAAATGGAAATTTCTGTAGATCATGATGAGGGCTGCTAGCATTGTCCTTAAGATACCTGCTAAAATTTAAACTTCCACAGTCTTTCAATAAAGGGGTGGATAGGGAGGAATCATGCCTCCTCTACCAAGGGGTATGAGTCATTTTGAGGCTCACAAATTCAGAAGAAACTAGGAATTAAAGGTCCTCACCTACATCCACCCAGATATTTTTTAGACCCCACTTCTTTCCTATCGTAGTTCTGATTTTGTCAAAGGAAAATTGATTAAATTTCCAAAAAAAAAAAAAATTGCAGCACTGTCCTTGAACTGGCAATTTAATGGCCTGATCTTATTATTTTTTCTCTTTAGGATCATAGTACAATATAGCAGCAAATACTTAGTTCCACAGTTCTTATAGTTAACTTTTATTCACCCTGCTTCCTCAAATGTCAGAATGGTGTACAAGTTAATAGTGCACATTCTTTTTCACCCACAGGTAAAAACCCTAGCAAAATACAATACTGTTCTGTGTCAGGAATTGTCAGTACTTATCACCATTGGATTCTTCCTCATAACAATCCAGTCTTCAAGTAATCCAACCTCAGAATCTCATCAAAAAAGTTAGGTCACATTCCCTAGAAGCCAAACCTGAGGAATTATTGTGCTAACAGTATAGTTGTGTGTCTTAACAATGGGGATATGTTCTGAAAGATGTGTCACCTGGCCATTTGTTCAGTGAATAAACACAATAACTGCATGTGACTAATCACAAGATTTTGTAAAGCTGCTGTGAGCTAAACATAGTATATTATTTTATAATAAACTTTTTGCCTATAAGCAGATATATATACTAAAATAATGATAAAACATATAGCAGATGCATAAGCTAGTAAGTCATTTACTATTATTAAATATTATATACTGTGCATAATTGTATATGCATAGTAGGTTTGTTTACACCAGCATCAACACAAACACATGAGTAATAAGTTGTGCCATGATGTTATGATGACTACAGTGTCCCTAGATACTAGGAATTTTTCAATTCCATTGTATCTTCTGGGATAACCTTTGTATATGTAGTCCCTGATTGAGCAAAACATTGTTTTGTAGCACATGATTAGGTTTGTACTCAGGAGTATCCTATTGGAAAATATGATAAAGCAGGAAACAGCCCAACAGGTGGTTTCAGAATAAGTCTAGACTCTGCACAATCTCACAACGAACTCTAGAGAATAAATTACATCTCAAAGTTTGTCCTGCCAGAGTTAAGACAGTTAGGCTGTTTTACCATTATGTCTTTCTACTCTGGTTATGGGCATTAGTCTGGGAAAGGTGAGAGTGGAGTGGAGTGAATAGGAGAGGAAAGGTAAAACATAACCTCTTAGGAATTTCTGTGCCAGGTGGGTCTTTTCAACCATGGTGGTTTCTTCAGAGAAAGGTGTGTATAGGAATCATTAGCAGTTGACATAGGCTGAAGAATTAACAAGTAAAGGGAGTTTGGGTGGAGTGTTAATTGCACCTGGTATAAACACTTCAGATTTCTCCTACATGCTATAACTAACTTTAACAGATAATATCACTTCATTCACTGCTGTGCTATAAGTAGTTGAATTAGCTTGCAAGAGGGTGATTATACACACTTCTCCATGAATGGGTTCAATGATAGTTCATTGGTAGTTCAGTATCATCTATGGAAGGTATATTTATGTTATGGATCTTTGCATGTGTAACAAAGTGGGCCCTGTTCCCCAGAATGAGTTACTAAATCTTTTACCAGCATATCACTGTACTTAGACGTGTGTGCATGTGCTTTTGAGATTTTGTTTTGTTTTGTTTTGTTTTTGGAGGGGCAACTGGCATTGAACTGAGAAGCACTCAACCACTGAGCCACTTCCCCAGCCCTAATTTGTATTTTATTTAGCAACAAGGTCTCATTGAGTTGCTTATTGCCTTGCTTTTGTATATGTAGTCCCTGATTGAGAGATGTGGGATGTGTCTCAGTGGTTGAGCATTCAATCCCCCGTACCAAAAAATAAAAAATAATAATAATCTCTTGAATCCTTTAAGGGTGTTGACTAAATTTCTAGATGATGCCATACACATTCTGTTTACACTGTGATTGCCAACAACCTTTACTCTTAATTAGTGACTTTATATTACAGATAATCTTCTAACTCGTACCCCCAGGATTCTACACTGTGTCATTTTCCCAGTGTTTTAAACATTCTGCTGTTTCTCTGTTTCCTTACTACTCTCCTTGGAATGTAAAAGGCATCCAGTAAATACTTGTTGCATGAATAAATGATAGCTTTAATATGAAATTAAGTCTTGCCACAGGATTATTCTATAATTACATATAGAACAAATGAGCATTCCCTTCTCTAATTATGATCATAAGTTAAAAAATTCTAAGTATCACCGAATAATATGAGAGATACTCATTATATGGTCAGAGTTGATAAATGTTTGACACAATTATATTCACAAGAAACTAAGGGATTTTCAATGTATTTTTAAATGATTAAACTGAAATTATTTTATTCTTCATAAAGACTTCAGTATTTTTATTCTAATCTTTTTGGCATGGAATTAACTGCTTCTTTTGTGTTTTTATTTGTGTCTCTGAAGCAAGGGGAAGTCAGACTGAAGTGTTTGAAAGCTCTACAGAGTCTATATACCAATAGAGAATTATTTCCCAAACTGGAGCTATTCACTGACCGATTCAAGGTAAGCATTAAGAACAGTGAGCTTATTATTTTCATAGTACCTACATTATTTCTCATTATAACCTTGTACTTATAGCTAGTTTATCAAATGACATTACTGTAATAAGTGTTTAATTCCTGTTCTTTACTACATATTCTTTAAATAAACCTGCCTGAAATAAATGAGTGAGTATCTACTTTACCACAAATACACACAAGAGTTCTTGTTTCCTTAAAAATGTCTTTCTTGTTTAAAATTATTTCTTTATATATCTTCTTTAATGAATGTATTAATTTTGTAACTAAAGGTTTCCCTGTCACAGTGTTCTGGGAATGCCAGTTGATGAGAAAGATTTTAAAGTACAAACATTCTAGCATCTCCTTTGTGAGAGTAGAACTATGAGAATATGATTTCAAGAATAAAGTTTTGCATTTAACCTATCATTAGTGTGGCACATATGCCTCAGAATACATAATCTTAAGTCTTTCTCAGCTTTTTTATGTTTATGGTTTATTTTTTTATAACTATTTTTTTAGGATCGCATTGTTGTATCAATGACACTTGACAAAGAATATGATGTTGCTGTGGAAGCTATTCGATTGGTTACTCTAATACTTCAGTGAGTTTATTTTTTGATATTTTGATATTTTAATGCCCTTTTCTCTGCATTATTGATATCCTTTTGTATATAAAGCCCTTAAATATATTTATCACTTCGGGTTCTACTTTTAATACCTTAAGGTTTTGTTCCAAACAAAGTATTCTTTTTTGTGTGTGTGTGTGGATTTGTTTTGTTTTTGTTTTTCATTTTGACTGTTGTCTCTTTCCTCCATATTAAAGTTTTTTCATACAATCTACAGAAAATACCAATGAAATATCTTCCTCTTTAAACAAAAACAGAGAAAGAAGTCTTCAAAAGGAAGGTCTCTCAAAAGGGATAGGTTTTTCAAATAGGCTTTTTGGAATGTATATAAAACCAAAAGATAGGAAATAAAGCAGGTAATTGTTTTATTTACAAAATGATCAAAAATAGATTTTAAAATAACAATTTTAAGAAAGCTATTTAAGAAAAATAGCTTTTTCATTACAAGTTTGACTATAAAAGTAGAATCTGTAAGAGAATGTGATTTCTAGCAAAATTGTTACACATTCTTCTCTATATACTTTATAATGACACACCTGTCATAACTAAATAGCTATACAGGGGTCTACTGATGCTTGAGTTCTTTATACCTTTTTGCCTTTATACCATGCTTTTTATTATTTTGGCTTTATAATATATTTTAAAATCCAGCCTCTTCTCTTATTGGTAGATTCTCTGGTCTATTTAAAATCCTTTTTTCTATGATAAGAATTTTTAAAATATACTTGTCAGTTGCTTCAAAATTTTGGTTAGTATTTTAAATATTAGAACTTCATGGATTTTAGGAGAAAATGGAAGTTTTTATTATATCATATCATTTATTCATGAAAAGATGCATTTCTTTGTTGAGATATCATTAGGTCTTATACATAGAGCTCAATTTTCCATGGTGATCTTCTGTGTTATTTAGTATATGTTAATTCTTAAAAACTTTGTAGTTTCATTGCTATATAATTGGTATTTAGTATTTTCTACTTCTTGTTTTGGTGGGTTTCTTATGTTTTGAGACAGGGTCTCACTAAGTTGCTTAGGGCCTCACTAATTGGTTGAGTCTGGCCTCAAACTTGCTATCCTCCTACCTCTGCCTCCTGAGTTGCTTGGATTATAGGCCACCATGCCTAACTTCTACTTGGTTGTTGCTGAGGTATAGAAACCTTCAATTTTTATGTTAGTTTTATAGGTATACTGGATTAGAACTCTCATTTCTTCTGGTGTTTTGTTCATTTTGTTTACTTGTACTAAGTAAGTTACATTATTTGCAAACAATTTCAGATCCTAACCTTACAAGTTTTCATCTCTTGTCAAATTGCATAGCCAGTTCCTTTATTACTATTAACAGTGTCACTGATAGAAGACAGTTTTGTTCTTGTTCTGGGGAGGCAATTAAAGTTTTTAGTTTCTGTGATTTCTGTGGTATCTTTTGGTCCTTGATAAAATTTTCCCTTTGTATATGAATTTCCTGAGATTTTCCTTTTATCCACTAATGAACCTGAGTTAAATTAATAAATTTGTCTAGTGGTAAGCACCCCTTGCATTTCTAGAATAAATTCTATTTGAACATGATACAGTTCTGTTTTGTTTAAATACAGTATTATATACACATCTGTTATCATTAATAAATTTGACATTTTAGAATTAAATTTATTTTTTAAGCACATACATAAAAACAAAAATTGTATGGGGCTAAAGATATGACTCAATTATAACTCAATTATCTACTCAATGGTAGAATGTTTGCCTAACATGTGAAAGGCCTTGGGTTTGATCCCTATCACCACAAAAAAGAGTATAAATAAATGTACATAAAATTGTACATAGTAATGGGGTAGCATGATATTTTGGTACATGTGTAAAGTTGAAATTAGGTTAAATATGTGGATCTCCTCAAACATTTATCATTTCTTTACTTTGAAAATCCTTTCCTCTTTTTGAAGTAAATATATACATTATCCTTATCTATAGTCATCCTGCTGTCCCATGTTAAACTTGAACATCTGTGTAACTAACTCAGTAGCCATTTATTGGCGTCTCTTCACCCTTCCCTTTCTCTTAATCTCCCCAGCCTCTCCTAAATACCATTCTGCCCTCAACTTCTACATCAGGGTTTTGTTTTTTTTGTTTTGTTTTTTTTTTTTTACATTCCACATATATGCCTGGCTTATTTCACCTAACTCTAGTTCTATCATCCTTTTTCATGGCTGAATTGTTTCCTTTTTGTATATATATCACCTTTTCTTTCTCCATTTATTAGTTGATAAACACTTTGATTGCTTCCATTTCTTGGCTATTGTGAGTAGTGCTGATGTGAACCTGAGTATGGACGTCCTCTTCCATGTAGGGATTTTATTTCCTTAGAATATATACTCAGTAGGGGGTAGATATATGATCTATATTTGTAGATCATATGGTAGTTCTGTTTTGAATTTTTTTTGTTGTACTGGACCAAATATCTCTATTTTATTTATTTATTTATTTTTATGTGGTGCTGAGGATTGAACCTAGTGCCCTACCAGTGCCAAGCAAGCTCTCTACCATTGAGCTACAACCCCAGCTCTGTTTTTAATTTTTTGAAGGAATATACATACTGTTTTCTACAAGGACTGAACTAATTTACATTCCCACTAACAGTATGAGTTTCCTTAACTCTTACCAACACTTGATATCTTTAGTCTTTTTGACAGTAGCCATCTTACTAGGATGAGTTGACAACCTTTTGTTGTTGTTGTTGTGTTGTTGTTGTTGTTGTTGTTGTTGTTTTGCACTACTGGTGATTGAACCCAGGGATATTTTACCGCTGAGCCATATCCTTGGGTTTTTTTTTTTTTTTTTTCATTTTGAGACAGGGTCTTTCTAAATTGCTGAGACTGGCCTCAAGCTTCTGATCTTCCTGTCTCACCCTCCCAAGTTTCTAGGATTATAGCCCAATTTTAATCAGACTGGATTTTTACTGTTGGAGTTTTTGAAGTTTATTGTAAATTCTGGATATTAACCTCTTGTCATGTATATAGTTTGGAAATAATTCCTCCCATTCTATATGTTGTACATCTCTTTACTGTACCTTTGCTGTACAAACACTTAGTAGTTTAATGTAATACCATTTTGGCTTTTATTTCCTGTACTTTTCTGCTCTTATTTCCTCTGCTCTTGGGGTCCTCTCCAGAATATTCTTGGCCTTTCCAATATCCCTCAAGCACTTCCCCTGTTTTGTTTTATCGATTTCATGTCTTACATAAGTCTTTTAGTCCATGTACAGTTGAATTTTTTTTATTTTATTTATTTTATTCATTTTAGTTATTGATGGACCTTTATTTTTTATTTATATGTGGTGCTGAGAATCAAATCCAGTGCCTTACATATTTGAGGCAAGCTCTCTGCCACTGAGCCACAACCCCAGCTCCTACAGTTGATTTTTGAAATGGGTGGGAAATGGGGGTCTCATTTTATTCTGTGTGTGGATATCCAATTTTCCTAGTACCATTTACTGAAAATACCATCTCTTCTCCCATGTGTATTCTTTGGATCTTTGTTGAAAGTTAGTTGACTATCGATGCTTGTGTTTACTTCTAGTCTGTTTTGTTCCATTGGTCTATGTCTCTTTTTTTACCAGTCCTGTGTTGTTTTGATTACTACAGCTTTATAATTTATTTTGAAGTCAGGTAATATAATGTCTCCTGCTTTGTTCTTTTTATTGAAGATTGCTTTGGATATTGGTGGTATTTTGTGAACCCATACAAATTTTAGTGCTATTTTTCTAGTTCTGTTGATCACTTTGGGCGGTATAGACATTTTTAAAAAAACTAATCCTTTCAACCCATGAACCAGGGGATCTCTTTTCATTTACATGTGCCCTCTTCAGTTTCTTTCACTGGCATTTTATAGATTGCATTGTAGAAATCTTTCATCTTTTTGTTAAACTTATCCTTTTGTATTTTACCATTTTTTGTAAGTATTATAAATGGGATTACTGTGTTGATTCCTATTTCAGATAATTTGCTGTTGGTGTATAGCAGTGCTGCTGAAGGTTTTTTTTTTTTTTAATGATGATTTTGTATTCTGCAACTTTGCTGAGTTAATTTATTAGTTGTAATTGTTTTCTTCCATCAGAGTGTTTAGGTTTTGTTGTTGATTTTATGTATAAGAGGAGTTTAGTCAGTGGTAAAGCATTTGCCTAAGATCATGTCATCTGCAAACAGTGACAATCTGATGATGACTTTTTCAGTTTGGATGCCCTTTATTTCTTTCTTTTGCCTAATTGCTCTGGCTAGAGTTTTGTTTTGTTTTTTTAATTTTATTTTTTAAATTTCTTCTAATTAGCTATGCATGACAGTAGAATAGATTTTGATACATTGTACACAATGTGGCACAATTTCTTTTTCCTTTGGCTGAACATGGTATAGAATCACACTGGTAGTGTAATCATACATGTATAGGGTAGTAATGTCCGTTTCATTCCACCATCCTTCACATTATCACACCCTCTCCTCTCACTCCCCTCTGCACTGTCAAAATTTCCTTCATTCTTCCATAACCCCCACCTCCATTATGGATTAGCATCCACTTATCAAAGAAAACATTCAGACTTTGCTGTTTCGGGTTTGGCTTATTTCACATAGCATGATATTCTCCAGCCCCATCTGTTCACCTGCAAATGCCATAATTTCATTTTCCTTTAGGGAGTAGTATTCCATTGTGTGTGTGTGTGTGTGTGTGTGTGTGTGTGTGTGTGTGTGTGTATATATATCACATTTTCTTTATCCATTCATCTGATGAAGGGCATCTAGGTTGGTTCCGTAGTTGAGCTATTGTGAATTGAGCTGCTATAAACTACTTTACCACATCCCCAGCTTTTTTCACTTTTTATTTTGAGACAGGATCTTGCTAAGTTGCTTAAGTCCTTGCTAAATTGCTGAGGCTTATCTCTAACTTGTGATTCTCTTCCCTCAGCATCCTGAATTGATGGGATTACATGCGTGCATCACCACACCCTGTTTTAAGCTATTGTGCTAATTGTTTTATCACCATAATGAAATTGTGCAGAGAATGACCTGTACAAAACACAATAAATTGTTCAAAGATTAGACTGTTCCCTTTGCAAGGACTGAAGAATTCAGTATTTGGTATTCAAAATTTAGTCTTCAGTCTTCATTTTTGGATGAATCATTGGGTATGTGTCACAATCTATGCTTTTAACCAGATTTTAATAGAAAAATAGCGGTTTGACCCAGTTGGAAGTTGAAAAAATATTTGGTTTCATGTATCACATAATACAAAATTGCTCCCCACGAAGTAATACCAGGTAGAGTTATACATCTTGTCAAACTCCTTAATATGGGTTGAAGTATTCTTTTCCATATTTCTCCAACGCCTCAATAGTGTATTCCATCAGATCCGCTTGTATCTTTCCTGTATGTCCGTTATTTTTGGTTACTGCCTTGCCATACATAGTTACTTTGGAGCAGGATCTGGCTGACTGAAATAGGAGAGGTAATGGCATGGTTTGGGATCAGAGGGAACTGCCATTATTACTGAAACCATGGCACATCTCTTTTTCCAGTTTTATTATAGAGAACTCAATAGTATATTTTTGTATTCCACAAAAAAAAAAAAGTTTAAAGCTTTCTTTTCTGTTTTATTCTGTTATCTCAGAATATGTTCTGAATGTTCTGGTCAATTTTTGTATTTTATTAATATGTTTAGAAACATTAGAGCTGAGAAGGTTAGTCAGTGGTAAAGCATTTGCCTAATATGCACAATGCCCTGAGTTTGATCCCTGGCACTACAAAATAAGTAAATAAAAACAATATATGTACACATATTGCATATAATTGTATACATATTTATTTTGTTGAATTTATACATTGTTTCATTCATATTATTTCCTGTCTACTTTTTAAGGATAATGTATAAAAGTCTTATAATTGTTGCCTTACCTTTCCTCCTGAATGTTGATCATAAAATATTTTTCATAATCAATTATGAAGAGTTTTATTTCCCCTCTAAAATCTATTTTAAAGTATTCGGCCCTTAGGTTTTCTGGTGAATTTAACCAGCTATTGATACCTTTGCGCTGAATAATATAGTATCCTGACATTCTAACCACTCATATATTTCAGTGGTATTGTCTGGAATTTGAGATGAGATCTGTATCATTAGACTGTATGTATATATATCTGGCTGTCTGCCTTTTTTATTTAGTTTCAGTACTTGGTCATTTAGACAGCTCGTTTATTTTTTACTTTGATATTTCTTCTTCCTTTTTTTCCAGCAGAGTAATTATTTCAGTCTCCAAAGATTATCTAAATAAGTTAGATTTCTTCCTTCAAGGGTGTTTTCAAAACTTCTGAGACGTGTATGACTGGAAAAATTCTACTTTTCCCACAAATGTACAAGATTGAGTGGTTTTATAATTCCGTAGATTCTATTCCCAGTAGGGTTGGTGGGGAATGAATGAATAAACTACTGGGTTAGAAATGAGTGAGAATAGAGTTATAAAGAAAATATAGAATTCGAGCTGGGGTTGTGGCTCAGTGGCAGAGTGCTTGCCTTGCACATGTGAGACACTGGGTTCAATCCTCGGCACCACGTAAAAAAATAAGTAAACTAAAGACATTGTGTCCATATATAACTGCATGTTTATTAAGGGTGGAAAGAGCAGATAATGTCTTAATCTAAGTATGAAATTGTTAACACTATAGTTCTGTCAGATATTCTAAATGCATTGGAGACATTGGTGCTTTTGTGAATTCCTCATAGATCTCTACAACTCCTGGCATTTATGTTTTCTGTGAGGAAGTTGTTTGCCCTAAAGGTAGTTCTATTGGGTAGAGTCTTTTAAATCTATTCAGAAATGTTCCTTTTCAATATTACATACATGGCCTAAAGGAAATCAAGACCATTCGTGAATGGTTGAAGTACTATGCAGTCCCTGGTATCCATACTCTCTTGTTTCTCCTACCGTGGACTGCTCCACAAACATTTTATCTTTAGAACTCTTTAATCCCTGCACCAGATACTAGTTTCTAAAAATTCTTATAATTTTAAAGGATATTCATAACATTTTCATTGAAATTTTCTGAAACTTGGTGTTCTAGATTAGCTTAGGGAAAGGCTTCAGAGTACCATAACACTCTGATATCTCTGTCTTTAAAGAAACCATATTAGTAACATATGGTGGAACCCCACCTACTGCTTGTAATCCCACCTATTTGTAATTGCACCTACTCTGGAAGCCTGAGGCAGTGATATCACAAATTCAAGGCCAGCTTAGGCAACTTAGCCAGACAGTGTCCCAAAATAAAATAGAAAGGCCTGAGGAAGTAGTGCAGTGGTAGTGCCCCAAGTTCAATTCCAGTAAATAAAGTTAGAAAATGAAGAAATTTTTTCAACCAATTATGTTGCTCAGTCTCCTAATTTCTAGTTACTTATTATTTTGTTGGGTAATAAGCTAAGCATCCCAAACCAGCTTTCCTGTATCTGATAGCACGTGCCTGAGAAAATTAATTTGACCTTGTTTTACTTGATTTGTGAGATCTCTGCCATACTAAAACTCCCAAAACTTCAGGTAAAGTTAAATATAACATCCTGTTACATTCCGTCCATCTATTTGATACACATTGTTTTCCTTTCATTTTTGAGCTTGGGTTCCTAAGATGTCATGTTAAATTGTTTTGTTTTGTTTTGTTTTGTTTTGATGTTAAACTGTTAATTTTTGAGGGTATTAGCCAGTGGACTGCCTGCTGAAGGCCCCACCAGCGCCCAGCCATCTGAGTCCCCGTCCCACTCCGCCCTCGGGCCTTGGGCCACCTGGGACCCCACAGAACAGTTGGTGAGGAAGAGGGAAATTAACCTGGGAGAGGACCCCCCCCTCTGAGGGACTATCTGCTCTCAGTGCCTGTTTCTCTCCTGGCCCCTCAAGAGGAACATCTAGGGGCGACAAAGACCCTTTTAAGACACCGACTCCTCCTTCCACCAATCCTTGGCCTGTTCCCCTAGATTCCACACTAACTGCCCCTGTCTTGGAACACATGGTAGACAGTCGGGATGGGGTGGGTGGAAGAGGAGATCAGTAAAAAGATGACATTTGAATTATAGTCTGAATGATGAGAAGCCAGCTTTGTGAAATCAGAGGAAGAAGGTTTAGGGCAGAGAGATCACATATGCAAAGACATTGAGACAAGATTTACAAGGGATAATAAATATATTTTAAGAATTGGTGACTGAGTTGAGTGCAATGGAGCACTTCTGTAATCCTAGGAACTAAGGAGGCTGAGATAGGAGGATGGCCAGTTCAAGGTAAGCTGGACAATTTAGTGAGAACCTCTCAAAATAAAAAGGTGTATAAAGTAAAAGGTCTGCAAAGTAAAAAGGTACATAGCTCAAAGGTAGAACAACTACCTAGCATATGTGGGGCCTGGGTTCACTCTCTAGTGCTGAGAGAAAAAAAGATAGTGACGATGCACTTGAAGGGGTTTGGTCATCGTTGACCAGAGGGCTGAGGGAGAGAGAGAGAGAGGCCGAGGTGGGCTCCCACAGGCTTCTGCCCTGGGATATGGATATTTATGCCACCACTGAGGATTTCTAAGAGAGAGAAGCTGGTGTGAGGGAGGGAAGACCATAAAGTCACCTTCAGGATGTATTTGATTGTTCCTGGAACAGTTTCTGGCCTGAGGAAGCACTCAAAACATACTGTTAGATGTCCCAGTGAGGGGTCTGTGGAGGAATTGAAAAATTAGGACCTGATTGATATAACCTGAGGTCAATAGAGGACATTTAACACGAAGGCAAATGAAGGCACAGAAAGTTTAGGAAACCTGTTCAATGTTTTCTAGCGAGTCAGTATTAAATGTCCGAACGAAATCTAGCTCAATCCCTTTTTCATTCATTGCTCTGGTCATACAATAATGATGCTTATATTAATTGTTTCATTTCTCCACATAGAGAGAGAAATGTCCTCGGAAACAGCAACACAATAACAATAAGTGACCAAATCATGTTTTGGTAGATCTTAGCATCTTCAACCCCAACCCAAACAAGCACAGGTTTGTGAAGAGGTTACCTTTGCTGTCCACTGTGTTACACTGCGTTTACTGTGTTACAGTAGGATACCAGCTGGCAGCATCTGGTGAGTCAGATATGGAGCTTGAGTAAAAGATGTGGCCATAGGGAAAATGTGTACAGAACTCTTCTTGCATACATGAACTTGGACCTTTGGGCTAAGGGTAGAATTAGGTCAGTGCCCTCCACTGAGTTGAAAGAAATTTGGGTTTTCTTTCTCTCAAGAAAGGAAAGACCACATTTGACTTTGATGTAATTATATATCTTAGGCATCAAATATATACAATGATTGTAAAACCCAGAGAGCCCAAGAGCCTGAGATGATATACTAAGAAGAATGTACATTTAAGTAAAACTAGAAGTACTTTACAGCACCCTGGCACAGTGACCTCTGAGAATCGATGCTCCTTTTCTATACTGAAGGGCACACACTGAAATATTCTCAAATAAATCTTTGAGGACACAGGTCAGAGATGTAGATAGCTCTGCACTGAAACTTGCCTGTGTGTCTTATTTGACAGAACAGTTCTTATTTTCATTTTTTGTTTGTCTGCAGTACTGGGATTGAACCCAAGGTCTTGGGCATGTTAGGCAAGCACTCTTCCTAATAAGCCACATCCCCACCCCTTTTAATTTAATTTTATTTTATTTTAAGTTGCCAGTACTGGCCTCAAACTCACAATCCTCTTGCATTACCCTCCTGAATAGCTATGATAACGAGCATGTGCCTTCATACCCAGCTTTTATTTTCCTCTCTAATTGAATACGTTTTCAAATTAGTCACAATGATTTCACTTTTTGTTCTCTGTCCAGCAGGAAAGGTTTTATGGATCCACTTAGCCAGCCCCTGAAGCTTTTGAGTTTACTAGTGCTGAACTTTTCTGACAAATTTCTACATAAGCAGCCAGTTACCAATAATAGAATTACATGAAGCCAAAATATTCTCATGATTAAGCCTATACTGAAACCCTAAGAACTCTCTCTGACTTCCTCTTCCGCTGGGTTGGTAAGAACCCAAAGCCGTCTTATATCCTAACTTCACAAAGCCTGGGTCTTAGGTGTGAAAATGAACATACCTGTTGCACATGTATCTGTGTTGCTGAGGTACAGTTGCAACGTTAAGCCAAAATGCTCAAAAATGGCATGTAAAACAATCTTCGACATCAGAGCCCTGAACAACCTGAGTGCATCTGAAAGGCCCCTGATGCATGGTGATTCATAGTGAGGACAGTGTGAGCTGTCCTTTAGCACTGTGGTGAACACTAAATGAGACCACCTTTTATATATTGTCTATATTTGTGTGTGTGTGTGTGTGTGTGTGTGTGTGTGTGTGTGTGTGTGTGTATATACAAATTTGAATTTTCAGGATATTGTGAAGGACCAAAACACATTAGATGGAAATAAACCTGCCCGCATCTCACCAGTAAAGACTCCAGAGATCAAGAGTTATCCTTCATGGTCGAGGTACCGTGGTAATCTCCTTAGCTTGGAAGTCCACAGGCATGGCCCACAGCTGTGGTCTTGAAGGTAAACAGACAGTGTCATGGGTAGCCAACTCTGGTAGGTTGTATTCCTATTCCCAACTATCCACTGTCTCCTCTGTGGGATTATTGTGCATCCAGCCCTTAGACATGTGGCTTTCTGTTTCTCTGAATGGGCAGAGCCCATTTCCTGTGTTTTGGAATGTGAATGGATGTGGTGTCTGAGTTGAAGCTTTAAATGTGCCTGATCAGATGGTTCCTACCCCCTGCCATGAAAACTATACAAACCAAATAAGTTCCATGGTGGTTAAAATCTTTCCTAAACTTTCATATAAGTATAAATTCATATCATTTTCAAAAAGTATCTGTATGTGCATAGATATGTGTGTGTCTCTCAATGTCCTCACCTGTAGAGGTGGGACTTCAGTTGGGCCTGAGTCTCCATCACACCTCTTCATGTGTCCTGTATCTCATATCTCAGCCCAGGGAGGTGGGCGGCATGGATGGTATGAAAGTCTTGGAACCAGAAGGACCAGCAAATTCTCAGTTGGACAAGCCACGTCACTTCCCAGAGCCTTCGTCTTCTCTACTTTAAATGGGTAAGCAGTGCCCAATTTGGAGATGGCTCTGAGGACGTACCTGGTGCCTGAGAGGACTTTCTCAGCTCGGTTCTGGGCATTGCTGTTGTTAGGACGTGGGACAGTTAGACAGGCTGCCACTGCCTGCTGTCCTCAGTCCCAACAGACTAGCAACAAAGGCTTCTGTTTACTGTACACCACCTGCGGGCCAAACATCTGTCATTTAAGTCTGTCGCCTCCTGTCCTCCTCAGAGCACCCCTGCAAGGCGTGGTTGCTTTGGGTCCTTTTCCATATGAGGAAATGGGCATAGACCAAGTAACTTGGCCAAGCTTACACAGCCAGTGGGGGTCGAGTGGCAGGTGGAGTGGAGAAGTGTGCACAGGCTGCGGGCTCCTGAGGGCTCTGGGGCCCAGGCCCTGCCCACCGGCTTTGTAATCAGGATGCACTCCGGAGCACACCAGGACCCCAGAGGAGCTCAGCTCTGTGACCCAAGGCCTTTGCACTGCTCTGTAAGTGGGTGTGTCTGTTCCATCCCGCATGGTGATGCCATGGGGCCTCTCAGGTCCTGCGGTCAGGAGTTCGAGGCTGGATCTCATGTCCAGCTGCGTAGATCCAGTCAGTGCCCCATTGCTCAGCCCTTACACAACCCAACAGGGTGGATTCAGGTTACAACCAAGGCCAGGGTCCCACTCTCCTGTACCCCCACATCCTGCTTTCTGCTGGTCCACCTGGTGAGCAGCCCCAGGGGTTCCATCCACCAACTTGGTCACTCACCCCATCAGAGCGTTCATGGCTGTATTGAGCCTTTGCCACTGTGAAGTTGCTGACCTGTGAGGGTAGCCGTATTGGGCTGGGGTGGGGAGGGCCCTTGGGGGCCTGAGGAGAGGGCAGAGACTTCATCTGAGTCACCCCTGCATCCCTCTTTTATGGGACCCATATCATTCATTCATTCCACAAACGTGACAGGTGCTTACTCTGTATTAGGCACTGAGCTAAGGACCTGTGTAATACTTAAGAAATAATCACTTGATTACTTAACTATTTAATGGTTTATGGGCTTTTTAACAAATGTGCCTGGCCCAGCAGGTGCTTAATGCCTGTTTGATTTATTAATTACTAATCTCCAGACTTCTAACCATATGTGCCTGGCATCGTGCCTGTATAACTTAACTGTGCAAACAGTAAATCGAATAGACAAGATTTTCTTAGAGATCTTGCACCTACTGGAAGAAAAAGTAGGCCCAAATATTCATCATGTTGGCCTAGGGACTGGAAGTTGGAGTGAACCACAGAGTAGGAGGATTAAGCCTTTCTCTGCCGAGTGTGTGTACCTGACTGTGCAGGTGTGAGTTGCGAGTGTGTGCATGCACCTCTCTGTCAACAGGGCACATGCAGATCTTCCTCACCCTGAAGCTGCCACCTTACCTTGTCCTCACCAAAGTTAGTCCAGAACAACTGGCCAGTCAGTGTGGAGCCTGACCAGCCCCGTTGCTCAGCTCATGGTCCAGGACATGGGGAGTGGGGCAGATTCAGCAGCCAGTGTTGCCTGCGACCATCCCTAGGAGTTCCTATACAGGAAGTTTCTTCACCAGGAACCAAAAGGGAACCCCCAGGGTCAGCTCCTAGTGATCAAACCCAAAACAATTCTGCCAAGTGGGGCCCACACGGAAGAATCCTGCTTCTGCCTTGTGTTCCTGGCTCTCAGGGCCTCAGACAGATTTTCCCTGGCCTAGACCCGGGAGAGGAATGAGCTAGGCAGAGGATCAGTGACCCTGGGCCACCTGAGAAAGCAGTGGCCTCCTCGGATGTTGACAGTAACCTCGTTACACAGCAGTAGGTGCTGACATTGGCCACAGATGCGCAAACATCAAGCCAGTCAAGGCAGATCCTCTGGTGATTCTACAACACCCGCCGGTGAGTGATGTCTGGCCAGTGAAGTGCATTCCCGTCCACCCTCCTGCTAGGCCCTCCCTCCCAGAAACTCTCAGGTGCTTTGCAAACAGCAGCCACCAAACAAACAATTATGTTCTCCCAGGAAATATTTCAAAGCATCTTTGATGGCACTATCCAGATGAACGCTTTCGACGTGGGTCTGGTTCTTGCTTCTCAGCTGACCACACATCCTAAAGGGAAGAAATATGAGCCCTGCTGCAGGTGGTGACAGGCACTGGGCAAGGCACTTTCATTCAGTCACTTGTTCATTCCACATGTGTATTGAAGAGCTGTCGGATGCCAAGCACAGTGACAAGAAGGGGACATAGAGGAGCAAGGGAGATACCTGACCCACCCTCAAGCTCATTTCTAGTGCAGGAGGTGGACAGGGAGATACAGTCGTGACCCAGCGCAGCCCACGCTGAGATGGCAAACACCCAGGCAGTGAGGGACCCAGAGGGGAAGAGGTTCTGGAAAGGTTTCCCTAAGGAACGGAAGCCTTGGATGAACAGGGCGGGAAACTATTAATTAACTAACCAAATATACATTAAGACCTGCTTGGCCAAGACTATTTGTTTAAAGATCGTCAAACCCTAGAATAGTTAGATAACCTAACGGTCACTGCCCGGGCCCAGCCAGGAACCCAGGGCAGTGTCTGCAGAGGAGGCGCCCGCTGAGGATACCACCTGCAGGTCGGACTCTAGGTGCTGGTTTCTGCTTTTATCTTCAACCCTGAGCCCCTCAGCAGTCTGCCTTCTGGGTCTTTCCACCAGCCAGGATCGTGCCAAGCTTTACTTCCTGTGGTTTGGTTGTAACAACAATAGGTATTCTTTTTCTTTCCCAAATATAAAGTTTTATCATAATAGTGAATAGGCCTTGTCAAGCCACACACAAGTTCTCTTCCCCCTTCCCCCATAAAGAGTCCTGTCTTCACTGTGGCTGCAGACGGGGAAATGGAACTCTGAAACTCATGATGAGCTCATCCGGAAATATTGAAAATGGCAGCTTCGGTCCTGCCGTAGAAGAGATGCTCTGGGTTCACGCACAGTAGCTCAGTAATTTTTAATTACTGCCTAATCTCAAAATTAAGTCACCCTGATTTTCTTGCTGTGGTGTGACTCCTCTGAGCCCTTCATCCACCTGAAAGACTTGGGGTTTGTCAGCTGAGGTGGATAAGCCCCCGGGGGACCTGCTCAAGACCCTCAGCCCTGCTGGTATTGTTTCTGAGTGAGCTGAAGGCTGCAGTCTTTCCTCCTCTCTAAAGATCAGCCTGGAAGCTCAGACCTGTCTGATGTACCCTGTGTGATGGGATCGTGTGAGGTCTTCCTGTCGTCACTGTGAAATGGACCCTGGAAAAACTGAGGCTCAGAGCTTTTGTTTTTGGTTTTCGTTGGCAGTGCTGGGGGTTGACCCAGGGCCTTCGGTGGCAGATGCATACTGCCGAGCTGCGCCCCCAACCCAGGCTCGTACAGGAGGTCTCTGCATCAGATTTGAACCCAGGTCTACCAGTCTCCAAAGCTACCCAGCCTCACTGCCTCCCTGTGTGGTGAAGGAACCAATCCTGCCAATCAGGCCACTTCAGCCCCTGCTGTGGCCACCAAAGAGGAGACGGACAGGAGGAAAACACGGCCTTGGGGCTGCTGGGCCAGGACAGGCCAGCATTGGCTCTCAGTTCTCCTGTGAGGCTGGATGACCTTGATCTGGTCGCTCTCTCAGAGCCTCAGTTTCCTCAGGGATATCCCACCCACATCTGACGCTGGAGCAAGGGTTGAAAGACCGTGAACATGGGTGGTGGTCCTGGTGCCCAGCCTGTTCAGGAAGCAGTCCCCCCTGTGGCCTGGGTGGCTCCTGTGAGCAGGCCATGAGCCTCTGGGGACCTGCCAGATTGGTCCCTTGCAAGAGTTCATCAGACAGCCTTGAGGCAGGGTCCGGCCCTTGCTCACACCTTTGGCAAACCAGCCTCTCAGGTTGTTTCTGTTTATTTATTTATTGTTTTGGTTTAGGGTTGTTCAGCCACCGACCCCCCCCCCTCAATTGGGACAAGCAGCTCTCCTGCCTGGTGAGGGAATGGCTTCTCCCAGTCCTTTCCCTGTCCCTGAGTCCTGGTACCATATGTCCGCATCACCCAGTTGACTCCTAGTCAACGTTCAGTTTAGTTTTGTAAATAAGTGGCAGTTTCTCCTGGTGTGTTTTGACTTTGCTTATGTAACGTGTGTCCCCAACAGAAAAGGGTCGGCTCCTGAAGGGAAGGACTGCCTCCTGTCTCTCCGCCTTGCACACACTCTGTACTCGGCAAAGGGCCTCAGTATTGATTTTGTGGAGTAGCTGAGTGCGTGAATGAGTGGATAAGTGTGTTGAGCATCAGGGAATAATAAGAAGTTAGAGAATCTTTGTGGAGGAAGGGTTGATTAAAGGAAAAGCACCCCTGGGTGTGCTGGTGCCCTCCTGTAATCCCAGATTACGTTGGAGGCTGAGGTAAAAGGATAGGACATTTGAAGTCACCCTCAGTTTAGCAAAACTGTCTCAAAGTAAAAAGGCTGGGTATATAGCTCCGTGGTGAAGAGCCCCTGGATTCAATCCCTAGAAAGAGAAAAAAGCACCTGGGCTCTAGGTTCTTTTAAGCCACAGAAGGGACTTTAGGCAAGGGGCAGAAGTCTTATTTCACAAACCAGAAGATCATGAAGCTGCTGAACCCTTTCTTGTTCGGGGTCTAGTGACCATCCAGTTCCTAGTCTGTTCGGTCAGGGCAAGGGTGGAGCTTGTGTGCTGGGGGCCCTAGGCTACCTGCGCTGCCCTTCCCAACCCTCCTCCCTGCCCATCACTGACTTTTTTCCCTTACCCCTCCAGGAACACCCCCAGTGTACCTGAGCGAGGCCTGCGTCTCAGTGACCAGCTCCATCTTGAACTCCATGGACCCCACGGTGGACCCCTGCCAGGACTTCTTCAGCTATGCCTGTGGGGGCTGGATCAAGGCCAACCCCGTGCCTGATGGCCACTCACACTGGGGGACCTTCAGCAACCTCTGGGAACACAATCAAGCCATCATCATGTACCTGCTGGGTAAGCACCAATGGGGACACTAAGGAATGGGCTGCAGGGGACGCTACCTACTGCACCTGCCAGCCAGGCCTGGTCAGAGGAGGGGCTTTGCCCTGTCACTTGCTGTGGGGCCCTTCTGTGTGAGTTATTCATCTCTAGTCTCAGTTTCTTTGTGTAACAGCATTAATAACATCCAAACTGTAGAGTTGTTTTGTTTGAGGTGCTGGGAATCAAACTCAGGGCTTTGCATATGTTAGGCAGGTGCTTTGTCAAAGTTTTGAAACAGGGTACTTGCAAAATTGGCCAGGGTGGCTTCAAATTTGCAATCCTCCTGCCTCAGCCTCAAAAGTAGCTGAGATTACAATCACGCAGGGCTTTGAGCACTACAGAACACACTGTGATGCATCAGCCCATCTGTGACATATACCAGGCACACAGGAGCTGATAGCTGTGGTCATTTTATTTTGTGGCTTCAGTCTGCAGCATCGTCCTTGGCTAGCATTGACTGAGTTTTGAAAGCTGTGAGCAAATGGAGTCAAGGCTGGACATACCACATCAGACTTTAAGGCTATGGCCCAACGAAAGTTCTAACAGCTTATCAGAGAGTTACGTTGTCCACTTAGGCAGGGTCTTCCGTGGCCTCACAGACTCTCCAAAGTTCTTTTGACTTTGGGGTTGATGGTTTCATCCTCAGATTCCAATCCCCCGCCTGCCTTGTGTGCAGCTGGATTTCTGGTTCATGTTGTTGAATTCCCATCAGCCCCATGGAACCCAGAGGGAGTTGCAGCGCCAGGCTGCACCCCAGTCCTGACTCAAACCCCTTGGCAGTAGGGACCTTTTCCTGCTGCTCCCTGCTGTCCCCTGTCCTGGGACCCTAAATGCTGGGAAGGGCCAGATTATAAAAAAAACAATCCATGCAGCCATGCTGGACAGACCTTGGCTTTGACAAATACTCATTAATTTTTTGAAAACCACTCAAGACACCCAAGGTAGGTAAAATGAAGAAGCTACCTGAGAGGGGACAAATCTTCTCAAAAGGACAGTCATCTCTTTACGAGACAGGAAATGATTCTAATTTGACAATTATGAAATCAAGGCAGCTGGGGCTCTTGGTGAAGGTGGGAACATGTACACAGGTGAAGGAGTCCTTGACTCACTCGTGCCTCGTGCTGGGGCACAGCTGCCACCAGGTAAAACCTGCCTGTCCTTTCTCCTTGACCCTGGCATTTCCTGGGTGGGATGCCCCTCAGCACCCAGTGCAGCCCCCCAGGGATGGAGCAGGGTGGTACTTGAACGTGGAGTGAAGGAATCTGCAGGCCAAGATGGCCAAGCCCCAGCCTGAGATGGCCCCGGGCCATCTGAGGCCACCAAAGGTGTCTTCCAAAGGGGGTGCCGCCTTTTGTTTCAGATCTGGAAGCTCAAGTGGCAAATATGTCTGTGGTTTCAAGGCTACAACTCAGGACAGTCCCTTCCCCAGAGCCCAGTGACACAGCCGGGGCCTTGGCAGGACCATAACGAAGCAGCGGGTGGTCCAGACATGTAGCGAGGTGGGCTGGGTTCAGTGCCGACTCTCACTGCAGGGTCTGGGCCAGTCCCGGAGCCTGATTTTTCATTGACACACTGGCAACCGTACTCCTTCAGGTTATAAAATTTAATGGGAAAATATGAGTAAAGAGCTCTCCTCAGCCTGCACGTGGTGGTTGCTCTTTGCGGTGGTAGTACTCTCATTCCTCACATTAATCCACGCACAGGACTGTACGGTTCACAGAACGCTTTTGAACTGTCATCCCATTTTATCCTGTAGGGTGCAAGCTGGGGAGGTATCGTTCACCTCATTTGATAGATGAAAAAACTGAGGTTCAGAGAGGTCCTCAAGATAGGCTCATAGTTGGCCTGATTCCTGGTCCTGTGTCCTTTCCCCTGTCCCATGCCCTCTCCTCAGGTATAAGGGACAGACATAGCTCCCTTGTCACTGTGTTGAAGGGAGCACAGAACAAAGGAGAGTGGGAAGGACACTGGCAGTTTTTGAGTGTCTGTTATGTTTTAGGCTGTTTATATCTACTGCCTCTTTAATTCTCATTAACATCCTGGAACTTAGGGATTATTGTTCCCATTTTACAGATGAGGAAACCGAGGCTCAGAAATGTGAAATAATTTTGCCAAGAACATACCTTCATTCCAGAATAGAGTGGGGCTGGTGCTCTGGGGGCTGATAGCATCGAGGGGGTGGAGGAAGAAAGATGGGCAATTAGGCCCAGAACCACTCCTTTTGCTTTGTGGTCAAGGGCACTGGCCTCCCACTGGCCTGGATCTGATTCTTACTGGGAGGACCTTAGACCTGTGCCAAGATTGGATCCATCCTGTCCTGTTCCCTGTACGTTGGCAGGGCTCATGAGGAGTGGCCTCCAGGCCTGGACCGTAGCCTTACATTACCGTGTCCCTGAGAGTCCCGTTATACATGGAAAGCTGCTCTGAGCCGGGCACAGAACAGCCGGCCCCAGGCCATCAAACCCTTGACCCCTGGGCTAGGGGCTGATGGTATCAGGAGGCAGACCAGAGAGCTGCGAAGTCTGGTGGCCTTGGCCTGCAAGCTTGGCCTCTGCCAGGTGACCTGCTTCTCTCCACCGTAGCTCCAGTCTCTGTGAAATGGAGGAGCCAGTGCCAACGGGAGTGAAGCTGCTGTGACACTGACTGGCACCTGTGGTTCAGAGGGCCACGCACAGGGCCTGGCACCCACCGAGGGCTCAGCAGGGCATAGGCGCCCTTCTTGGTGGGGTGGGTTCCAACCGGACTTCATCCTGATAAGCTGTGTGACTGCAGAGGGACACCAGCCTCTCAGGCCTCAGCTCTCCACCTGTGAAGTGGCGTCTAGCTCACGTGGTTAATCAGGATGCTCTAAGGGAAAGAATCTCTGCTTATTCTATTTCTTAGGGAAGCAGGCTCCAGAGCAGGCAGTACAGGCACGTCCCCGCCACCGAGGCCTTGGGTTACTTCATTTTATTCCCGTGGTACATTCAAGTAGGCACCAGTATATTCCCATTTTACAGATGAGACTCACAAAGACAAAAGAAGTGTATTTCCCAGGAAAAGGTAGAGCTGGGATCAGCTATGGGGCCTCAAAACTTCTGTCCTTTGTTTCCTGGCTCTCCTGAAGTCAGATTCCCCACCAACAGGCCCCGAGTGATGATGCTCAAGAGATTGGCTGAGCAGAGCCTCCGGCCTCACGGCTCCCATCTGCAGTGGCTGCTTGGCCGAGCTTTGCAGGCCAGCCAAGCCCTGTCCTAGGCCTGACTCAGTACTGGGGTCACCTTCGCATCACACTGACCAGAGGCTTGGAAGGCACATCCTGGGGTCCCGTCCCCATCAGGGTTACTCCTGGGGATTAGTCTAGAGCAGCCCCTCACATGTGGGCCTCAATACCCGGGGCCTTGATACCTGGGTGGACACTGGAACAAGAGAGAGTGCTCAGGCTCCTCTGAGGTCACCCGGAGCAGACTTCTTTCTAGATGGACAGAGGAAAAGATATTTGTAGTGCCGGCAAGGATGGCGTCCACTGGTCCAGAGGACAGCAACTACCATCCATGTGCCAAGTGAGCTTGGTCAAGCCGTGTGTTTCTTTCATGGGTGAATTCACCCCAGGCCCCTCAGGAAATCCAGAGACCTGGAGCAGGTGGGCTGAACTAGGCCCGGGGCCACTGTGGTGTGTCCTCCTTGCAGCCTGCTGGCTGGAGGGTGCGACCTCAGCTGTTCAGAACACAGGCGCCTCACTGCACTCTGCCTCTCCCCCAAGAGACATACAAGCACTACCTTGTGGACTTAGGGGAGACAAGAGTGTGGCCTCACCAGATACAGGGGCGCAGGCCTGTAATCCCAGGCACTTGAGAAGCCAAAGCAGGAGGATCACAAGTTTGAGGCCAGCCTCAGCACTTTAGCGAGGCCCTAAGCGACTTAGTGAGACCCTGTCTCAAAATGAAAAATAAAAAGGGCTGGGGATGAGGCTCAGTGGTTAAGCGACCCTGGGTTCAGTCCTGGGTACCAAAAAAAAAAAAAAAAGTGTGGCCTCACATCATCGGGGAAGCCAATAGACAGGCCCCTCACTTCTTAGCCTGGCCCTTGCCTGAGGTTTTCCCACTGTGCTTGGATCCAGTCTCTAGAGTGCCACCACCCGTCCCTTCAAGACCCCTTTGACCCACTGCCTCTGTTGAGTCTTCCAAGGGCTTCTTAGGGCCTGAGCTACATCGTGGTACTGCCAGGTTTACTCTACAATATCTACAATATCATATATATATATATATTTTTTTTTGCATAACAAAAAAAACGTAATGCAAGCTTGTGACAATTCAAACAATACCGGGATCATAAGGAAAAGTTTGCAGCCTCCTTCCTTCTATCCCAAACACCAATCTACACATGCACGCTATTCCAGCAGCATGAGATGTGTCCACGTCACTGATCTGGCAAAGAATCAGGTCACCCTTTGTCATCGCTCATGGTTTTGTTTTTATGTTTCCCGCATTTGCTGTTTCATCTTCCTGCCCTCTGTGACAGGCTGTGTCTCTGAAATGCTGGCTCCGTGCGGGGCACATTCTGGGGACAGGGCCACTCTGGGGTCCCAAGGGCATAGAAATTGTTTGGCAGCCTGAGACCAGACCACAGAGTTTCCAACTGCCTGAATACTTCCTTCTTGGGGCCCTGAGTTCCAGAAACTTCCCCAATCACTTCCCCAAAGTCTCGGAGAGGAAGGACAGCATCCCATTTAATCGGGCCACTTCTTCCTCTGGGAGTTTTTATTGGAACGCCCTTTCCCACATCACTCCTCAGGAGCCTGAACGAGCCCAGGCAGGCAGAGCGGTGACCCAGGGGGGCAGAGCGGTGACCCATGCAGGCTGCAGGATGGGGGCTGGGAATTTCATGGTCTCCCTGGCTGCAGCAGGACTGCCTGGCCAGGGACGTGTGGGGCCCCCACTTGGCCATCAGGGCAGGACCTGTGTTTTGTTTTAGATAAAAACCACAGACTCAGTTCCAACAGTCACAGGCCTCCGGAGCCCCATCCTGCTGGGGAAAGCGGGAGCTGATAAAGAAGGCGCCTTGTTCTGCAGGAGAAAAAACATAAGGATACCATGTGTTGTTGCCATTCCTGGTACCTACTGCAGGCCAGGCCCTGCACCGAGATCTCGTGGACAGCCCATGGGGACTCAGCATCATCCTCACATTTCAGAGACAGGGAGAAGGTTAGGCCCAGGGAGGGGAGGGGAGGCGCCTGCCTGGGAGGGCAGAGCCCACAGCGGCTTGGGCTTCCTGGAATTTGAACCCAGGCCACTTAAGCCTCTCTGGGGACCAGCCACCCCTGTGTGGGTGTGGCCGTGTGTGTACATCTCATCCTAACAGTTCCCACTGCAGCTCTTACTAGTACCACACCCAATTTATAGGTGAGCGATTGGGTAACTTACTGGAGTCAGTGGCTGAGGCCCAGGGCAGAGGTCCACTCGGGGGTGTGGTAGAGATCCCCAGGTGTCTGAACCTGAACTTCAGACCGACGCTCTTCACTTGCCACTGGTTCCCGGGCTCCACATCCTGGTAAAGGCAGTTGCTTGCCCAGGCTGAGGAAGTCTGGCACCGTTCCTGACACTCTCACCCCTCCTCTGCTGGCCCACGCCCCCATCTTGGCCCACCTGATCTACTCCAGTGGCCTCCACCTAGCCATCTTGCTTTAGCACTTGTCCCTGGAGCCCTTGAGTGAGGAAGGAGAGGGGTGGGAGAATCCGGGGGCCCTAGGAAGCAGAGGTGGGAAGAGGCTCCACCAGGGCTCCTACCCCAGCCAGAGCTGAAGCGGGGTCCAGGCGTGGTGCCCCTGGAGGGGGCGTAACACAGCACACACCTGCATTTCCTCTCCATGCAAATCCTGGGTGGCACCAGCCCCATCACCCTCCTCCCCTGAGGTGACATCCTGCCTTGTTAAACACGGATGCTGAGCTCCCTTCTTTGAGCACATGTTGCTGAAGGCCTACTTTGTGCCTGTTCAGGTTCTGGGGACACAGGGATGACTAAAACACAAGCCCACGCAGCCCCACTCCCGCTCCACGTCAGCCTCCTCCTGCCCAAGCAGGGCTTCCTCTGGCCGCCTTCCCAGGCCTCTCCCACCATCCTCTCATGGCTTACAGCACCTTCTCTTCATATTCCCCTGTGTGGAATCAAACACTCTTGTGACTTTAGTTGCCATCTGTTCACCACTGGGCTGCCAGCTTCCTCCACACCCAGCCTGGTGGCCACCAAACACCAAAAACCCACAGCTGTGGGAAAGCCAGTGAGCAGGACCCCAGATTGCTGGAGGAATTTGAGCTTGGTTGGGGAACCTCTCAACAAAGGAGAGAGGGAGGCCATGCTTGAAGGCGGTGTCCTTGACCTCCAGGTGCTAGGGAAGGAAGGGCCAGGCAGCCTCAAGCTGGAACTCAGAATGTGCTGTGATTAGCACAGCCAGGCTGTTCCTGGTGAGCCTTCTGTGGGCCTCTTATCTGGGTGGCCTTGGGCTCTGGAGGAGGGAGATGCCAGGCCCTCTAGCTGTGCACAGAGAACCTCCCCTAACAGTGGCCCTGGCATTCAGGGTCATGACTGGAGCCAGATGTGGATGGTGAGGCGCAGCTTCTGGGCCTGGCAAATGATGACAGTTCTCCTGCTTGTCCTTCCAAGAGCCTAGCTGCCAGGAAGGGAAAAGCATTGCCACAGAGCTGAGGCCCCTGGGGTGAGGGACTCCCCTCTGCTGCCCCATGCTCTGCTTCCTGAGTCAGAGGTGTGGCAGCAACCCTAGCTCGGCCCCTTTTCCCTCCTTTGTCCCCAGGAAGCCTCACACAGGTGTCTCCAGGGCAGGGCTTGCCCCTCCCTGTTCAAGCCCCCAACCTCCATCTCTCACTCAGGGCCTTCTCTTGGCTCTGACCTGCCTTCAGTCCAGCCCGCCGCGTGCCCTTTCCGGGGCTACCTCCCAGATCTCAGCTAGACTGGGCTTGATGCCCTCTGACCAGTGATAACCATGGTGCTATTTATGCCAGAATGGAGGGACGGGGAGCCTTCTGGGGTGAGGACTGGAGAAGCTGATTAAAGACTGGCCAGGAAGTGACTCGTGCCCTTGGCACCCAGCGAATGCCACACACTTTACTTTTCTTCTAGCAGCAGGCCCTTCCTGCTTCCTTCCTTGGCCCCATGGTGTCCACTCCCTCCACCTAGTGCCCTTTGCCCTGTTTCTACCTGGAGACCGCCTTTGTTTCTCTTTGAGACCCAGCTCCAGTAGAACCTCCTCTGGAGGCCCCCCATCCCCAGGCAGAGGGGGGTGCTTCTCTGTGTTCCAGAGCCTCTGCAGTGTTAAAGCACTTTTGTGTGCTGTGTTCCTTCCTTGGCACATCTATGTCCCAGCTAGACTGTAAGCTCTTTGGGGATAGAGAGCAGGTCTTAATTTTGTGCCCAGAGTGCTGAGAATGTTCTGGAAGGAGCAACATAGGAGAGGTTCTGGGTAAAAAAAAAAAAAATAGACTGAGAAAGGATGGAAGCAAGTGGGGTTTTAGCAGGGTCCCATGCCGAAGCCTCCTGGGGTTGAGGACATTGTTGTCTGGCCCCAGAGTACCCGCAGTACCTGGCACATAGCAACCCTTTGCTCTGCATCCCATGGATGGATGGATGGATGGATGGGTCAATAGAGGCCCATGAGAAAGGTGCCTATGGAGGAGGTGGGTTTGGATAGATCTTGGGAGAAAGCAAAGGAAGAGGTTTAAAGTCAGAGAGCAACTAATCTGAGAGAAGGACAAGTGGCCAGCCCAGGGTGGGAGCAAGCTGGACAGATGGACGCAGGGGCCAGGAATCTGACGTAGTTTGGAGTGGAGCTCTGAGACAAACGTGCAGGCCCAGAAGCCCCAGCACATAGGTCCTGGGGACCTGAGTACTCAAACTCACCAGGTACAGATGGGGACCTTCCGTGCTGTGCTCACACAGGAGGGTGGCCTTCAGCAGGCGGCTCTGGACCAGGGGCTAAGGACACGGGGGATGGGAAGGGAGTCTCCAGGTGGGTGGGTGGGTGTCTGAGAACCAAAGAGGATGAGGTGCTGCTGGCCTGAGCTGGGGAGGGACGGGGACAACAGCCCTTGGAGTCATTCGCAGGTCTGTTGACTGCGCCTGGCCCCCCGAGGAGGAAGCGGAAAGTCAATTCACAGTGAATGAGGCCTTTCAGGCTTCACTCAACCCCAGTGTTTCTCCTTCGAGGAGGAAGTTCCTGCCCTTTTTTCCTCCTCCATCTGACAGATGTATCAGGGGCCACTTGGGCCCCGCTTTCCTGTGCTTCTGGTCTGGTAGGGACACTAAGAAACAATCCCAGTCTCCCTGCCTAGTGCTGTGAGCGAGAGAAGCAGGGCGCTGAGGCCCGGTGGGGAAGGGCTGGGGAAGCTGAGTGTACACCTGCCCCGCAGGGACCTTGGTGTGTGCAGGGCCTCGTGGGCTTCATTCTGGAAGTCGTGCTTCCATTGGGTTTCCTGGGTGAAGTGTGTGTCCCTCTGGCCCCAGGCACAGGGCTACAGCCAGCCCTGCTCCACCCTGGCCTAATGGGCAGCAGTTTGGGAGTGTTGAGTCCCTGGCTGACTGGATACCTGCACTACATGGTCCAGCTGGGAAGCTGCTGGGCCTGGGGGTTAGGGCACCATCTGGCCCCCGATGCAGCAGATCCTGGACTTTGAGACGCACTTTATGCTGAGGGCTGCGGGGGCTGGGGTCTCCCAGGCACAGGTGCAGCCCATGCAAAGACCTGGGCTGAGGCAAGAAAGCCCAGCCTTCTGGTGGCACAGCTGCCCCTCGGGTCCCCAGGGAGGTTGGTGGCAGGGTGAGTGGTTCGAGCGGGTTGTTATGGAGATCGGCAGCCTGTGTCGGGCACCATCTGGCACTGTTTTTCCGCTCTGAGGCCGGGAGGTGGAGGGAGATGCAGTTCGCCCCCCAGCTGCAGGGGGCCCGGCCTGAGCGCTCGCCTCATGGCTCTGACGTGGTGCTCAGAGAATGGACATCAATCTGGCGTGGCCAGCAGGTTCTGCCCCGGGCAGCCTCTCCCCATTGCTTTCGCTCTAAATTTTTGTTTTTAATAAAAGGTTTTTTTTTTTTTCTTTTTAAGTTGTTGTTCTCTTTTGGGAAAGAGTAGTACTATGGTTTATGTATGGAATTAGCATATACATAATCCTTTTATTTGAAAGCACATAATATCAAATGATTCCTTTTTGTCTGTTGATACACACAAGATAAAATCTAGGATATTAATAAATTGCATATCTCTTTCTCCCAAAGAGAGAAATTAGGTAAATCATATAACTTTGGATTGCTATGCATTTTACATGGGTGAAGTCAAACTCATCACATTCTAAAACAGATATTTCAACCCCTATGTGGCAGTAAAGGTAGTTATAGAGATTAGGCATAGAAATTCATAGCATTAAAATTTTAAGTGTCATCATGGGCTTGAAGATGAAAGGGTTAATGTGTTGAGAGAATGGGAACATTATTTGTACAATTAAACCCAAGAGAATTCAGCCAATATCAGTGATCCTAGAATGGAATTCTAGCACAAGATGAAAATGCAGCCCTGTCCAATACAGAGAGTTTGGCCCAGTAATGCCTTAAGCAGAAATCCAGTCAAGACAAGACAGACTTACGTTTTTCAGAACTATGAGACAACAAGTATGTGTTTTTAAGACATCACATTTGTGGTAATCATTTATAGCAGAAATTGGTAACAAACACACTGACTAATGTCATCCTCACTTGGCTGTTCTAGTGTAAATGCAACATTCATTGCTTTTATGCCTGTAGAATTCTTTCCCATCACTACTATTCTCTAAACAAATTGCTTACTCTCTGATTTCACAAATATATGTGAAATAACAATATGTTATGATGAAATGAGAAACAGAGGTGATAAGGTTTCATTCTAGGCCTGACTCTGCCTTGCTTCACATTGCAACTCATTCAAGACAGGTAGCCTTTCTGGGCCACTGCTTCATCTGCTGAACACATGAAAGTTGAAAGACCACTCCAAATTCAACAACAATAATGTGCTGTAATTACATGACATATACTTTTAATTTCTTATATATACTGAATTAATTCCTGTCTCTTTAGACAATATGAAAAACGTTTAAAACACTGTTTCAGTCTCTATGTAGATTATTTGAGGTGACTCAGACACATAAAAAGTCAATAAGGTATAATTTCTCTTTTTTTGCCATCATTTTTAACTAATTAAAAATTTTAAAAAGTCATTGAGGAATATAAAAATAAGCAAATAAGTTTTCAGCCATACATTTCAGAAGCCAACAACTATTCTATTACCAAAGAAAGTATAAAATTGACCAAATTGTATTGTTATGTTGTGTACACGTACAAATATGTAACAGAGAATTTTGCTCTCATGTATAATCATAATGCACCAATAAAAATATTAAAAAGTACTTATATCACTATTAAGAGTTACTGGTCCTTGACTTAAAAGGCTGGATATAATTCAGTTATGAAGTGAATTAATAAAAATGTTATTCATTTGAAATAAATAACTGTTAATGAATGTTAAGTACTAGGCAATGTAAAGACAATGAAAAGAAGCAAACCCCATGATCTTATTGGGATTAGAGTGCTGGAAGTAGACACATGTGTACAGTGAGTGTAACAGAAATAATATTAGTTCAATAATTACAATAGCTTTCCTTTATTTATTGCTTTCTTCTTTGAGGTTACAAATTTGGCATCAGTTCGAATATTTTAATCCATATAATAATTCAATAAGTTTAAGCATGATTATTTCTCCTTTTTACAGTAAGCTCAACAATGAAATTACTAATATAAATAAATAGTTTAAGTCACATATGTAGAAAACAATTGAAACATGATTCACACCAACAGTTCTCAATTCCAGAACCATATGGAATTAAGTCACTTTCCTGTAGCTGTCTCTATTATTTCCCTGAATATGTAAGTATGCCCACAAATTTACTGTGTCTATGTCGAAATAAACAGTCACAACAAGCAAACTTTCTAGTTCAGTTCCAACCCATCACCAAGTGTGTTCTTTCAGCCTTCTATACATCTCAGATTTATTCATTATCTTGGTCTCTGCAACCACTATCTCACTGCCAAAGATACTGTGGGATTGTGGTCTAGATTCTTGGAGCCCACATTATGATTGAAGCACTGCAGTGGCTCCCCAACCCATATTCATTGGAAAGCTTAACACATTACTCCTCAGATTATGAACTTAATTGCTGTAACAGTTTAGATCTAGTTTGAGTTCTACCCCAGGTTTCATGTGCTGAAAGCTTGGTCCTCAATACTATTGAAATGTGTCTTTAAGAGGTAGGCACATGTAAGGGAAATGCATCCTGGGTACTCTACATTTCTGAAGGAGCTAATGATATCTTGGGGATCTGAATTACTTCCCTGGAGGGCAAGCTGCTATAAAAGAGCATGACTGGTCCCTTCCCTGCTTCTTCTTCCTGTCCCACCACAGGATGTCCCTCTGAGGCATGTTCCTCCTTCCTCTTCTTAAGGTGCTCCCATTCATGGTGCTCCCACTTTGAGGTCCTTACCAGAACCAAACCCATGCTTGTGCCATGCTCTTTCATCTCCAGAACTATGGTCTAAGTAATCTCTTTTCCACATAAAATGCCTAGTGTCAGGTAGTTTGTTATACAAAAGAGACAAATACACTCTTTTTATTCACACACCTTTTAAAAACAAAGTCTGCACCATTTTTTTAAAGAAAACTTTTTGCCTTTTCTCATTTTTTAGAATTCTGAAATTTCAAAGAACTATTATTATTATACTTCAGAACCATATTTTTCGCTTTATTTATAATTCCCAGACTTCTATCTACTGTATATAAATCTCTTACTTATTTCTTTGCCACTGTCTTCTGTATCATACTCTGAAAATGTCCTGTGCAGGTTTCTTAAAGGAATGTGATATTCTTATCATGCCATGTTAGTCAGTTTTCCACATCTATAACAAATACCTAACATAATCAATTTATAAAGAGAAAAGATTACCCGGGCATGGTGTTCATGCCTGCAATTCCAGTGGCTGAGGAGTCTGAAGATAAAAGATCATGAGTTTAAAGCCAGTCTCAGCAAATTACTGAGGCCCTAAGCAACTTAGCGAGGCTCTGTCTCTAAATAAAATTTTTTAAAAAGGGGCTGGGGTTTTAGCTCAATTGAAGATAGCACTTGCCTACCATGTGTGAAGCATTGGGTTCAATTCTCAGCACCACATATAAAAAAAATAAAGGTCCATTGACAACTAAAAACATAAGGGCTGAAGCTGTGTTTCAGTGGTGGAGCATCATCCTAGCAAATATGAGGACCTGGGTTTAAACATCAGCACCACATTAAAACAAAATAAACAAAACAAAAACAAAGGTATTGTGAAAAATATATATATATATGGCTGAGTATGTGGCTTATCATTAAGCACCCCTGGGTTCAAAAGATAGGAGTGGGGGGTTGCTCTGGCTCACACTTTGGGAGATTCAAGAACAAAACTACTGATGTTCACTGCCTTTGGGCCTGTGGTGAGACTCCATATCATGACAGAAGTGAGTGCCAGGCCCAAACCACTCATCTCATGATCAGGGAGTCAAACACAAAGAGGAGGGGGCTGGGCATCCATTTTCTGTTTAAGGGCCATACAGCAAGACATGAAGAACTCTTACTAGGACTTACCTCTTAAGGGTTCCACCAATTCTCAACAGAATCTTTAAAACATGAGCCTTTGGGAGAGAGACATTGAACAATAGACCACCCTAATTGTTTTGCTAAGTAGATTAAAGACAAAGTAGTGGGAGAATATTGGAAGTAAGTAGTTAAGCAGGCCACAATGAAATGTTCTATTCTAGGGACTTTTAGCTGGAGTTATAAACTTAAATTTTGACAGCAAATAGGATGAAGAGAAGAATTTGAGAATGAGAAAATAATAAGATAAACTTTTTAAAGTTTTCTATTGCATGGAAGTCTATGATTCCAGTCAAGGCATTGAGCACTGGGAGAAAAGATCATGAGTATTTGATATGGGTGTAGTTTTAAGAAAAAGGCAATACCATACCTTAGTGAATTTAAATGCTTTGTATCCTCACTATAAATTTGTAAGCACTAACATTTTTTTTTTGTTTCAGTGTATCCAATATATCTAAGAACAGTATAAAATTTTAAACTGCTGTCTTCTGTTTCTTTCAATGCATTGAAAGAAGAGTTGACATTTCAATATATAAATTAGAAGTTCTCATCAAAGCACTTTATGCCTTCACAGCCTAAAGCACTAGCAACCTCTTTGAGCTATCTATACCTTGATTGTGATTTTTATTCACTCAAAATAAAGCCATTATGCACAAGAAAAAATAGAAATGTTATATATATATATATATATATATATATATATATATATATATATATATATTTAATTTTAAAATGGCTATGACTCCAAATACATGCTTGGAGGTCAGAGAGTTGCATTGATTAACACTAGTATTACTCTCAAAATAAAAGGATACTAACAAAAATTCCATTAAAGAGGAGAAAATTTTTATCTCAACAAAAAAAGTTCATTCCATAAGAATAAGGCTTGATTTTCTGAGAGCAAAGAAAGTATGACAAACTTGTCTTGCTACCACTTTTTTTTGTAACCTGAATAAATCAAGAGGAAAAATCTCAGATACTTTATTTCCATCAGCTATCAACAGACTACGTAACACTCTCTTTTTTGGTAGCTGAAACTCCCAGTGTTAGTGTTTGCTTATAGATTAAAATTCTTAGAGGTTAAATATCTTTTCATTGAGTATTATCACAGCTGCGATGAACCATGTAAATACAAAGATAATTTTGCCTTGACAGCAGAATTGAGAGCTAAAAGGAATGGCATGACAGAGAAAATATATGTACATAGTGAGCAAAATTTAAATGAGCCTTCCAGACAGCATCCCATGTAAAAGCAAAAGCAAAAGCATAGAGGACCAACATTACATATCATAGGGTGATATATTTTCATGTAAATAGAATTATATTTGAGGTTATGAAGATTATAAAAACAATTGGTATTTAAGTTCAGAGGCAGAAAAAAAAGAAGTAAACCATTATAATGAATTGGTTTATTATTGACATGTTTATGGAAATACAGAAGATATGTGCATGGATTTCCATAAGTTATTTTGACATTATGAAAAATATTTTTGCTTGATTTTAATATATGGAAATATGAATAAATTTGTGCATAGAAAAACAATAGTTATGAAAGCCATAACACATATTTATTAGAAAAACTTTATGGAGACAATCCAGCATTATGTATTTTTATAATTTCATTTACCTTTTTTTTTTTTAAGGGTTCTGGTATGGGGGATTGAACTTAGGGACACTGGACCACAGAGGCACATCCCCAATCCTATTTTTTGTATTTTATTTAGAGACAGGGTCTCACTGAGTTGCTTAGCTCCTCAACAAATTGCTAAGGCTGTCTTGGAACTCGTGATCCTCCTGCCTCCACCTCTCAAGCCACTGTGCAAATGTGCCTGAGTTTGCTTATTTTTTTTCCCATTTTCTTTGATTGTCTTGATTATCTAATGAAACCACATTTATTCCATAAGAACTGAAAACTAGGTGGAAGGCATTTTTTTTAAAACTCTGCAAATTTAAGTTTATTTTCTCAAATAATCATGCCATTTCCATATCTTAAATATTTATTTTAAAGTGAATGCAACAGATTTACTGTCATGTGGTGATTTTTTTCTGGGCAATTTCAATAGAGGTAACAGGACAAACCAGGTAACAAGAAAACCATTTCTAAAATAATTTGTTAATTGAATAAATATTTATCAAAATTCTCACAAGCAATTATACTTTTTTTTTGTAGTTTTACTGATTTCATTCTTTTTCTCCCATCACTTATTTATCTGAGTTAATGTAGGGATCCCATATTTAACTGATCCTTTTAGATTCATCTTCTCCTGCATGTGGTCTTTATATGTGCATTCTTAGGTATATTTTTAGGCATGTTTTATGAATGTGAGGAACGTTTTTAAAATTTTTCTTCATAGGAAAAATTAGGGTTGGATGTATATTATCCTCAGACAATCCATCTGAGCTTTCCATACACTTGTTCTACAAAGAGGGTTGCTAGGACATGGCCAATAATGACACTGTTTATGCATTTATTACTGTATTCTTTCTCTCTAAACTATTAAAGAAATTAAAAAAATGAAAAATAAGTGCATTTAAATGAATTTCAATTCAAATGTAAGTTTATATTTGTGCTTGCTTAAGGTGAGTAAGCTATATTTTTGGAAGCTTTTATATTTTGAAAGTTTGGAGTTTGATATAACTAAGTTGTACTTATTTAGTTCCTTTTGTTTGTTGTTTTTTTGTTTTTAATGGCTCAGCCAATTCCTTGCTGGTTACTTGTTCCCAATTGAGTCAGTGACTCATCTTTTACTTTACAGAAATCCTACATATCTCATGAAATGCATTAGAATATATTTCCCAAAGTAAGCAAACTATTGAGATTCTCAGCTTATCTTGCATCTAAAATAACTTGCAAATATTTTGAGTAAATATGAAAGATGTAAATATCAAGACAATTATTTTTTAAAATCCAATTCATGTCCATGGGCATTGAGTATTTGTCATATTTATTAATTCACTTAAAAGATTCATGGTATTCACAAAATAGGCTGTCACTGGATGTTGTTGCAGAGCCTCTGTTTTTTGCACTCTCACCTCCATCTCCCTTTGAGAAACTTGTAGAAGTGGCAGCTGTCCTAGAAAGATTGCTTAAAAGATTTGCAGTCATTGATGTTAACTGTCATGATTTTAAGAAAATGACCAAAGATTATATTAATGTATTTTACACCAAAGAATATTAACCAGAATCTTATTTTTCTTCTCTTTTGGCCCTTCAAGTTGAATAATAGCCATACCTTCTTCATAACACTCTAAAACTTCAATGTATTTCATACACTTTCAGAATACAATATCATGCAAAAAAAGCCCTCTGAACTGGTAAAATTTATATCTAAGTTGCTCTCAGTTTTTCTTTAGGATATACCACCATTTTTGGCAATATAAATTTGCATAGTATTAAATTCATTGCTAGAAATAGATTTAAATAAGATGTTAACAAGGAAATATAAATTATACTAATTTATTATACATCTGAATATTGGTTTATTAATAGAGGAAGGTATACATATTGTTCTTTCTCTCTCAGAAAGTAACTGATATAAAGACCTGACAGGACCATATTCAATGTATAATATGCTACCAAATGGGGAATTTTATGAAAATTACAGGTTATGGAGGCAAAGTACATTATTTTTCTTTTTTTAAAAATTTCATTAATTTGTTTTAATTTGTTACACATGACAGAAAAATGACCTTGACATATCATACATTTGAATCAGATGGGATAATTTCTCATTTTTCTTAGTGTACAAATTGTAGAATCACATTGGTCATGCAGTCACATAGATATACACAGTAATAATAATGTCTATTTTATTCTATTATCCTTCCTTTCCCCCCATCCCCTCCCCTCCCATCACTTCTCTCTACCCAATCTAAGGTGATGCTATTCTTTTTTTTCTTATATCTTCATACATGTATTTTGTATAATGATGAAGGTCTCCTTCCACCTTCCATACCATTCCCCTTCTCCCTTCCTTTCCCTCCCACCTCTCTTCCCTATCTAGAGGTAATCTTCCCCCCATGCTTTTCCTCCCTACCCCATTTTGAGCCCCCCCCTCTTATATCAGAGAAGACGTTCGGCATTTGTCTTTCTGGGATTGGCTAAATTCACTTAGTGGGGCTGGAGATGTGGCTCAGCGGTAGCGCGCTCGCCTGGCATGCGTGCGGCCCGGGTTCGATCCTCAGCACCACATACCAACAAAGATGTTGTGTCTGCCGAGAACTAAAAAATAAATATTAAAAATTCTCTCTCTCTCTCTCTCTCTCTCTCTCTCTCTCTCTCTCTCCTCTCTCACTCTCTCTTTAAAAAAAAAATTCACTTAGCATAATCTGGTCTAATGCCATCCATTTCCCTGCAAATGCCATGATCTTGTTATTTTTTAGTGCGGAGTAATATTGCATTGTGTGTATATATATATATATATATATATATGCCACATTATTTTGTATCCATTCATTCATTGAAGGGCATCTAGGTTGGCTCCACAGTCTAGCTATTGTGAATAGTGCTGCTATAAACATCAATGTGGCTGTGTCCCTGGAGTATGCTGGTTTTAGGTCCTTTGGATATAGACCGAGAAGAGCAATAACTGAGTAGAATGGTGGTTCCATTCCCAGGTTTTTAAGGAATCTCCATACTGCTTTCCACAATGGCTGTACCAATCTGTACTCCCACCAGCAACATATGAGTGTACCTTTTCCCCCGCATCTTCAACAGCACTTGTTGTTTGACTTCATAATGGCTGCGATTATTACTGGAGTGAAATGGTACCATAGAGTAGTTTTAATTTGCATTATTCTGATTGCTAGAGATGATGAGCATTTTTTGTGTGTATTTTTTAATGGATTGTATATCATCTTCTTAGAAGTGTTCTGTTCAGGTCCTTGTCCCATTTGTTGATTGGGTTGGGTATGTATGTATGTATGTATGTATGTATGTATGTATTTATTTATTTATTTATTTATTGGTGTTTACCTTTTTGAGATAATTGTATACCCTAGAGATTAGAGCTCTATCTGATGTGGGAGGGTAAAAATTTGTTCCCAGGATGTAGGCTCCCTATGCACCTCACATATTGTTTCTCTTGATGAGAAAAACTTTTTAGTTTGAATTCATCCCACTTGTTGATTCTTGGTTTTAATTGTTGTGCTATAGATGTCCCATTAAGGAAATAGGGGCCTAACCCCACATGATGGAAATTAGGGCCAACTTTTTCTTCTATTATATGCAGAGTCTCTGGTTTGATTCCTAGATCCTTGATCCATTTTGAGCTAACTTTTGTCCATGGTGAGAGATAGGGATTCAATTTCATTTTGTTGCAAATGGATTTCCAGTTTTTCCAGCACCATTTATTGAAGATGCTATCCTTTCTCCATTGCATGCTTTTAGCCCCTTTGTCTAATATAAGGTAGTTGTAATTTTGTGAGTTAGTCTCTGTGTCCTCTATTCTGCACCTTTGGTCTACCAGCCAGTATTGGTGCCATTACCATACTGTTTTTGTTACTATTTCTCTGTAGTATATTTTAGGATCTGGTACAGTGATACCACCTGTTTCACTCTTACTGCTTAGATTGCTTTAGCTATTCTGAATCTCTTATTTTTCCAGATGAATTTCATAATTGCTTTTTCTATTTCTGTGAGAAATGCCATTGGGATTTTGATTGGAATTGCATTGAATCTCTAAAGTGCTTTTGGTAATATTGCTATTTTAATAATATTAATTCTGCCTATCCCTGATCAAGGTATATCTTTCCATCTTCTCAGGTCTTCTTCTATTTCCCTATTTAGTGTCCTATAGTTTTCATTGTATAGATCTTTCACCTCTTTTGTTAAGTTCATTCCCAAGTATTTTATTTTATTTTTTTGAGGATATTGTGAATGGGGTAGTTTTTCCTCATTTTCATTTCAGAGGTTTTGTTGCTGATATACCAGAATGCTTTGAATTATGTGTGTTGATTTTATATCCTGCCACTTTGCTGAATTAATTTACTAGTTCTAGAAGTTTCTTGGTAGAGCCTTTTGGATCTTCTAGGTATAGAATCATATCATCAGTAAATAATGCTAGTTTAAGTTCTTCTTTTCCTATAGTTATTCTTTTAATTTCTTTTGTCTGACTAATTGATCTGGCCAGTGCTTCAATAACTATACTGAATAGAAGTGGTGAGAGATGGCATCCTTGTCTTGTCCCAGATTTTAGAGAAAATGCCTTCAATTTTTTTTTTCCATTTATAATGATGCTGGCCTGTGGCTTAGCTTAGATAGCTTTTACAATGTTGAGGTAAGTTCCTGTTATCCCTAGTTTTTCTAGTGTTTTGAATGCAGACCAGTGCTGTATTTTGTCGAATGCTTTTTCTCTATCAAGATGATCATATGGTTCTTATCTTTAAGTATATTTATGTGGTGAATTACATTTATTGATTTTCGTATGTTGAACCAACCTTGCATCCTGGGGATGAATCACACTTGATCATGGTGCACGATCTTTTTGATATGTTTTTATATCCAATTTGCCAGAATTTTATAGAGGATTTTTGCATCTATATTTATCAGAGATATTGGTCTAAAGTTTTCTTTCTTTGAAGTGTCTTTGACTAGTTTTGGAGACAGGGTGATATTGGCCTCATAGAATGAATTTGGAAGTACTCCCTCTTTTTATATTTCATGAAATAGATTAAAAAGTATTGGCATTAGTTATTTTTTCTTAAGGCATGAGATTCATGATAATAAAATTCACTCTTTTGTTGGATTGATATTTAAGGTTAGATTAGCATCTGAGCTCATGATCATAACCAGAAATGATTTGCCCACTGTCATTTTGAAAAGGAAAAGAGCAAGATGGAGGCTAAACATGGAGTTAATAGTAATAAGAATAATGCTGAGGGAACATGATGACACTTAATGAGATACTGAACTTTAATCTTCGACTGACAAATTTACATAGTAAAGGGACTTTTATCAATGTCAGCCAAACAAATTATGATCCTATGAAAAATGGTTCAGCTAGGTTTTTTTCCCCTCTCCTCCTTTTAACCTATACAATGAAAACAAATTTAAAATAATTTATTCAATGTATACATTATTTTGTACATTTAAAACTTTCTATTTCACACATATGACCAAACAAAAAATATCAATTACTTTAACACATAATCTCTCAGAATACATATTATCCTATAAGTACATGTAGAAAACATATAATATTATGTTCAAAATGAAAATTAAAATTGAACAAAGGGGTTTTGAAAGCTACATCTTCTCCTCCAAAATATTCTCACACTATAGAATTGTTTCTACTTTGCCTTCTCTTTGAGATCATAGTCTTCAAAATATAGCAGAGACCTTAGTCTTATTTACCAATGAGAAATACTTTGAGCAAAAGTTGTCTGGTGCCATTTTAATAGCTTTTTTCTGAAGTAATGCTCTAGCAGTCTAAAAGTTCTTATATGTGCACATGTCAAATTTCAGTTACTATAAAAAAATACCTGAGACTGGGTGACATCAAAAAAAGAAGTTCATTTTTGGTTCATAGTGCTAGAAGTCCAAGGCCAAGAACTAACAACTGGTGATGGCTTTCTGGCAGAATCCCAGGTGGATAAGGGTACCATATGGAGAGGCAGCAAGCATTTATATGTGTGTGTCCTCTGTTCTCTCTTCCTCCTCATCTGTAAAATGGGCTTAAGAAATCCAACCTCATAGAATTGTCTTGAAAATGAAATGTCACCAGGAGTACAGATTGCTAGGCAAAGTGTATGCACTGCATTGAGAATTGTACAAATGATATCTACAATTTTTATTTTTATAGTTAGTATTATCATTATTCCAGGAAGCAAAGAAAAATCTCAGTAAAAGCCAATATGTAGGCAAGCTCTGGGTAAAAATCTACCTCAGTGATTTAATCTCAAAGGGTATTTGGAAGTGATCAGTTAAAAAGAGAAAAAGCAAGGTGATGGAAGCAAAGACAGAATATTAGCCTCTAAGGCAACTTCTGAAAGGTAGTATTGTTCAGTATACACACTGAACAGGCATACAAGGTAACCCTTCTTTCAATTTAGAGAATAAAAGACTTTTATAAGGAAATAAGCTTTTAGCCTGCATCATAAAACCATAATATTAATTAAGCACTTAATGTTGTCAATGCCTTACATGAATATTTATATCTACATATCAGTGTATACACATCTATTTACTCATGTCTGAAACACGGCACAGAGAGGATACATGAGTTACTCAAAGTTACACACCTTCTAGCTGGTAAATACAGTATTCAAATTTCTGCAACCTGATCCTCAAACTGACCCCTTAGACTTCACTGTTACTGTCTTTAAACTGATGAATGGAGTTAGAATAAATAAATGCACAATCCTAGAATTATATAAATGTTTAATAAGCAGAATATAGAAAGCAATAATAAGTCAAAAAACTCTCTTTGGAAAATAGCAGCTTATCACATCACTGACTTCTTAGAGAATTTTTTTAAAAATGTATATATTTTTCGTGTAGGTGGACACAAAACCTTTGTTTATGTGATGTTAAGGATCAAACCCAGGGCCTCACTCATGCTAGTCAAGCATTCTACCACTGAGCCACAACCCCAGCCGTACAGAATTTCTTAAAAAGAAAAACAACATATACAATTCAGAAAACATCCTGTGAGTTATAGGTAAATATCTTATCAGTTTTTGTATCAGACTAAAATCCTTTTGATAGAGAGTAAGTCAGAAAAGTGGTAACATTTGTTTTGCCAAAAATTTTTTCACTTCCAATTAGTTTGGTCCATAAGTAGCAAAATAAGTTATTATCATTTTAAGAGCATGTTAGGACTATAGGTTCTCATTTACCTAATTGCGGAGAAAATTATTTTAAAAGAAATTTTCCCCTCAGAAGCATTATAAGAGTAAACATTAAATATGCATAGAAGATACAGCCAAGATTTTTTCCTGAAGAAAATAAGCAATTTTTAAAGAAATATAACTGAAGACAATTGAAGTCAGTATATTTAACTACTAGGATTTTATTGTTTATTTTACTCACATAAAAAGAGATTTGAAATATGCCATTTTTCCTGTTTGCACACTGAAAGTCTGAAATTTATGATTTGTCACTGAAAGGTTTTGAGAGTGACAGAGGAATAGCTTGGTTAAAAACATAAAAATAAAAGAAATCTGAAAATTACTCAGGAAGATAAACTTATACTATGCTTCCTTGTCATAACTTAAATACATTTCTTAATCAGAAATAGGAAAAACCATATATATATACACATACACACACATACATATATATATATGTATATATATATATTATGGAACCTCTTATATTTGGCGCTTAGAGCATAATAAGAACCCTCAAAGCTGTAATTTCAAAGTTTTCAAGAGGATACAAACACAAGAAAAATAAAGGCAACTAACTGCTAAGGTGAGAGCATTGACATTCGTACTGTTACTCTTTCAATTCCCATCCAAACTGCTTATAGGAATGCCTGCATAGACTGTATCTTTTGCTGCAAAATACTGCTGCCAAATCTGTATAGAAAAAAAGAGGGTGAATTTGTAAAACAGCTAATCTTTTCAACCTATGCCAAGAAAATTGATAACTTTCATTGCTCCCAATAATATACAATTTGATACCAATGAGGAAAAACACACTGTAGTGCTTTTATAACTAATATATAATTACAAAGAAGATTTAATGCCACATGGTCTTCTAAATAATTAAGATTTTACTCTTACTAACAAATTTTATCAGAGAAATTGATTTTATGATGTTTGAAATCACTATTTTCGAAATGTGCCTTTGGTGTGAGATCTCTCTTTTTTTTTTTTTTTTTTATCTTCTTTCTTTTCTCCCCAAACCCTCATCTCCCTGCCAAATGTGGGCCTGCCTCTGAATGACTAATGTTATGTCATTCAGAGATCAGGGTCTGACATCAGGAGGACATGGATGTAGATCCTCACTCCAACAATTTGCTAGCTATGCTACATTGTGCAAATCATGAAAACTCCCAAAATAACATCATTAAAATTGCAATAATATCAACCTCACAGGATTGGTGTGAAGACTAGATGAACAAGTACAAATTTGTGCTTGGCACAAAGTAAGCACTCAAAGTAATGCTAGCCTGTATTAGTTATTCTTGCTGTGTTATAAGCAGCTTTTGAAATCCTGCTTCCTGAAAGTCTTTCATATAAGGAAGAGACAGAATATGCTGGGTGACTATGGTATATATCAGACAGAAGTCTTCCCTCTGCCTGGAATCAGAGAACAAAGACTGCAGAGTAAAACCTTATCATGCAAATACCAAATTGTAAGGAATAAAAATTTATATAATAAAATTATAGAATTAGAAAATAGGGAAAAGAGAAATATGCCTATAGTCTTACTACCATAAAAGAAGCAGTGTTTTCATTTTTGATAAATCTGTGTCTAGTATGTCTTAAGAATATTTTTCTGTTATAGTATAAATAGATACAGTACATATGCAATACTGTGTCTTGCTTTTTAAAAATCTCTTAACATATCACAAACAGCCTCTGTATCCATATTTTTACTACTATTATTTTTACTGTCTTCTCTACTTTTTTATGTAATTGACTCTCACTGAAAACCCATCTTCACTATCTCTGGCCCCCCAAGTCTTTCCTTTTCTCTGAATCTGAGCCTATATACTTTTTCTTTCACATATTCTCCCTTGATCGCTTCAATCAGAAAAAAAGAAATAAGGCAGAAGGATATAACAGACAAATTCTAGGCTCAGCATGACATTATAGACAGCATAGAATTCAGAAAAGATGTCATAACCAAAGTGACCTCTGAGTGAGCAGGTCTTTATAAATGGGTCAACCTACCTCAGAATTGCTCTGCTCTATCAACATTCTCACTTAAATATAAGGCCCCAGGATGATGGCTCACTGGTAGAATACTTATCTAGCATGTCGAAGGCCTTGGGTTTCATCTCTGGTACCACATACACACACACAAGTCCCAATTGAATATACTAATTAAAGTGTAGTCTAGCTAAAGAAAATATAGCACACAAAAGAACTCATTAGCTCCTAGAACTTAACCAAACCACTTAACTAATGCAGCCTAAGGTTCCTTTGTCTTTTTATAAAAAAAAAGCATGTCAAACCATTGTCTTATTTTAAGGAAAGCATAGTCTGATAATTTTAATTTAATTTAAAATATCAGCAAAGTTTATGAATCAGCATTGAAATTTATGAGACTAGTTCCAGCTTCATCAACTATAATGTGAGGATAGCAATACTGCCTTCAGAGAGTAGTCATGAGAATTTAATGAAATAAAGCATATGAAGAATTAGGCATAATACCTGACTACTCCTTTTATTATTATTTTCATAATTAGTACATATACCTAAAATAAAATTCATGAAATGCCAAAAATAGCTTCTTAAATTCTAATTAGAGAAGACTGAGACATGAAAATGTAAGTGGCAATGAAAACCAAGGCACATATGGTGGCCAAATAGGCAGAATAGATGATGAGTACTTTGAAGAAAGGAGTTCAGGAAGCTTCTTGTGGAAGGTTCTGGAATAATTGAGAATTGTAAATGCAAAAAAAGGAAAGAAAAGAAAAGAGAAAGAAAGGAAGAAAGCAATGAGAAGTTACTTAACATTTGCAAGCATGTTCCCAACATAATATTTATTTTTATTCTTTTAAGAACATAACTATAGCCCTCATTCTCTGCCAGGCATTATTCTAATGCTTTATCGAGCTTAATATGTTTATTTTTCAAGTAGCTTTCAAGAATGTACTGTAGTTATCTCCACTTTATAGTAGAGAATCTAAGGCTCAAAAAACTAATAGACATGTCCATGTCAGACAGCTAGTAGGGTAAAAATCTAGGATTTAAAACTGGCAGATTGGCTCTGGAGTCTATGTTTGAACCAGTATACTATGCTTCCCTATCAGGCAAGCAAAATTTAAGAGAACTCGGCTGGTGAGTATATGATATATAGAGGGAGAAAAATGGGAGCAGAAGACCTACTAGAAAGATAATGCAATAATCCAATATAGGGCATTGATGGTTTTATATTAGATGTAGGTAACAGGAATGAAAAAAAATGAAATAGAAGTATATTAGTTAGATAAGAGTAAGACCAAGAAAGACAAGTTTGCTCATGTTCATATAATTTATCTCGTTTTCCTCATATTTCTAGAAACTGTTTGCACTTTCCACTTTCAGATTGTTTCACAGAACATGTTTTCATGGAATATGCCAATTCATTTTCATTCATTATTTGTTTTACTTCTCCTGCAGTTGGGTCTTACACCATCTAAATGTTGAAAGATTGAACTGAGAGTCTTAAAGAGAAAATAAAAAGCAATTAACACCTACAATAAAAAAACCCTCCCCACAGCTTTATTCTGGCTCTAATCCTTGTAGGAAACAAAATATATATTTTTTTTTTATTTTGCACATTGAAACAGATCTTCAATAAGCAGAGGAATAGTATATGAAAAGCTATATAAGGAACTGGAGTTCTGGCTCACTGGTAGAATGCTGGCTGTCATGTATGAGGTCCTGGTTTTGATGATCAGCATCAAGTATAAAGTAATGATTAAGATTTATTTTGGTGGTGCAAGGGACTGAACCCAGGGCCTTTTACATTGGAGGCAAGAACTCTACCAACTGAGCTATATCTCCAGCCCATGCTTGATCAATGTGATTCTGCAACCTGTATACTCAGAAAAATGAGAAAATATATCTCATCTGATAAAAATGTATGATATGTTAAGATCATTGTACTGTCATGTGTAACTAAGTAAAACAAATAAAAAAGTAAATTAATAATTAATTAAATAATTTAAAAAGAAAATCTGTATGCTCAGAGACATAGATTTCTCACCTAACAGAGTCTTTTATATATCTATTCTTTAGGACTATCTATTAGTTCTCCATGTTAATGCTTCACAACATTACTATAAGATCCTGAGGGTGTAAAGACCCTTTCCTGGGAGCTGTTCTGTGAGTATCCCTTAGGAAGTTGACAACAGACAATTCTGTGTTGGGACCATTCTTTGAGGGAAGATAACCATGCTCATGACAGGTCACAAGATGGAGTCACTTCCTTCCATAACTGTCACCCACTCCACAACAGCCACTCCTGGAATTCCCAGTGCTCAGAACCTGGTGACCTCATCTTGAAGAAATAATGGGGCTGGGGCCTTCTGAGGACTCCCATTGGTGGAGCAAGGAGTGGGTGAGTTCATTCTGTCCAGAGCCACAGTCCTGGTAACAAGCCTCGTACGAATGGATTCCTCAAGCCTCAAAATGATGGATTCCCCAATGGAGGACCTGGACATTCCTGGTTGTAAGTGTCCCTCTCATCCTAGAGAGTAGGGGAATAACCTTTGTAGGCATGGGGTGGTGGTTGCCTCCATAAAGTGCTAAGCAGTTAATAGATAGACTCCACCAGAAAAGGGAGGACTCCTCGAAGACACAGACAACATTCTGCCCAAATATAAAAGATACATGGGAGTCTTTGTCAAGTGGGGAGCTTTGACTTCCTCAAGGACCTTGCCCTTAGTGAGACTTCTCAGTCTGAAGAATGGCATGGGTCCCGGACTGGGAGCGGGAAGTTCTGAAAGAGTCCGCATAAGTCATGGCCCCTTTACACCTAGTGTTCCTCATCTGTCAAAGGCCAAAGTGGACTCTCAAGCTTCCTGCCAAAATAGCTTGAACTCTATCAGAAGACAATGTGGCAAGTCTTGCAAGAGGGAGGGAAAGAGTGAATGGATGACTGAGCCAAATCAAGGAGAGGAATTAGAATCAGTTCAGGTCTCAAGCTACAGCTGTCAGACAACTTATCTCTCTTCTTTTTTTTACTGCCTCAGTGTGGGTCCCATTGTACTTTGTATGGCTGGGGCTGGGCACTCTGATAATTGGTGGATGCATGATGTTTCTACACTGGAGGAAGAAGCTGCAGCGGGAGGAGCGTGCCCAGCAGTGGGTGGAGGTGATGAAATCTGCAACATTCACTTACAGCCCATTCCTGTACTGGGTCAACAAACAACGCAGATATGGCATGACTGCGGCCATCAAGACAGGCCCTCCCAGGGCTGTTGCCAATGCTGAGATTAAAGTCCACATTTCAGATATTATGTGGGAGCAGGAACTCCCATAAAGACAGATGTTATGCCTTCAGAGTTAGCAGCCCCAAGGCAGAGGACCCTTTTCTCCTGCAACTTGCTTTGGTGGCCACACAGCATCCTTTAGTTAACCCAATGCCAAATCAACAGACCACATCCCCATTCCAATGGTCTTTCTGGAGATACCCTCTGCCCCACCCCTCTGAAAGTCAAACCAACTTCACATGCTGGACTACTCTGCCACCTAACTCTTTCTTAAGTCTCCTGAAAGGCATATCCACTTTTAATCCCTTCAGACACTGTCCCATGGGGTGAACTATTTCAATGTGTCTCCTCTGGCTTCTCAGTTGTAACCACTTATCACTGAAGGAGGGAGCTTCAGCTACCAGAGGTAGTAGTAAAGGGAACTAATCTAGAGCATAAGATAATTACATAGAGGTCAGAGCCCATAGATTTGTTACATTATTAAAGATTTTTAAAAAGTGAGTCTTTTGTGTCTCATTTGCCAGTAGGAGGGCAATGTGCTTCCCCTGTTTGATGGGAAACAAGTCTCATTAATACAATGAGAACTGGAGGCTGACTTAGAAGACACACATTGAACCAGTACTTGTGGATGAGCTCAATTCCCTCCATCAAGTGTTAAATGTGTTCAAGACCTTTGGCTAGGTCCCCAAAGGCACTGCTGTTCTATAGGATGGGAAGTACAATTTCTACAAGAGTGAAAGTTGCTGAGGGCACATGGCTATGTGAGTCCCACAGTGCCTATGCCATTGGCCAAACAAGTCAGCATGAAGGCAATGAATAACACCACACTATGGGCTGAATGGCTGGTATCTAGTATATATTGATTTAAAAGACACTTTTTATAAGATGGATACAATATCTTTATTTTTTTATGTGATGTAAAGGATCAAATCCAGTTTCTCACATAGGCCATGCAAGCACTCAATTACTGAGCTATATCCTCTGCCTGATATATTAATCTTAGGTGGTAGTGCTAAGTGGTAGTGTCTAAACATTGCTTCTAATATAAGCACAATGGAAAATGGCTATTCTAATTTTTCTTTTATTGATGAAATAGACAGGTTCCAAGGGCATATGTCATTATCTTCTTTGTTGGTATTATTGCTGCTGAGCCACTTCTCCCATTTATATCTGCCTGGCATTAAATTTCTGGGTCTTTCCACCATACATCTTGGGACCCCTTCCCTAATCATGTGTTGTTAAAACATACTTGGTGAATGCTTTAGTGTGTGTAGAGTGTCATCAGCTTAAACTATAGATTTGTTTAGAGGAAGGGCTAGTGAGTAGATCTTAAAAGAATACAAAGAAATACATCATAGAGTTCTTTTAAGATATTCATGGCTGCCCTAAAGTTGAGTCCACTGTCACTCTACTATGTGGGAATATTAATAACTTGTGTACTATATGGAAATGGTCCTAAGTTAATTATAAGCTATTTGGCCCCAGTATAAAGATAAGAAAGTCTGATTCTGTCACAGGAATTTTCTCCATTTACTTGGAAATTTGCAATTCCAGTCATCGTATTTGATCTCTACATTAAATGCAAATTACCCACAGGTACGTACCCACAGGGGTACAGCCAGTTGTTGCCTATTTTGTGGTGTGTGTGTGTTGGGGGGGGTGGTGTGATTCTCAGAACTTAGTAAACTTTTTTTTTCTTTTTAATCATGTGTGTGGTTTGAAAGGATTCCATCTAGCAACTGCAAAGAAAGACCTAGCCCTATTTATATGACCTCTAGCACTGGAGTATAAGCCTTTTTCTTTCATTTTCTTTAAAAAATTTTTATCATTTGTAAACAAGGTTTTATATTGTATGTCAAAGTATAATTCTGGACTAAGTGGACCTTCCTTATTAGTACAGGTGCAGAGGTTCACTGTTCCCTCATCTTGCTCCTTCTTGATTTGCTCCCTTCAACCTTGAAGATGCCTGAAGCCCAAGACCTACAGTCTTACTATCTTCAGGCCCAATACACTGATTCTGAAGGTAGATTCTGGAACACTGCATTGTGCCCATTTTTGGTTCACCATTACTTTCAAAGGAAAAAAAATCCATAAAAAACGATCAAAGGTGATTTTTTTTTCTCTTCAGCAACAAGGAGTGGGGGGTGGCTAAAGATACAGTGATAGGAAAATGAAATATTTTATTCAGATAAATTATAAATTACTGATGTGAAATAAAGTTCAAACTGAGTCATCAAACCCTTGAATTCATTACCTAAAGAGAACCCAAACTGCTTACATTTGACCAAAACAGCTCCACTAGAACAAGGTAGATTGGTATTTTTTGAGAAAAATCTGAGGAAAAACATGAAGGTTAGGTTCATATAAAAAACAATATATACAGTATAAACTATTAGGATAACAAATGTGTTGTGGTTTGGGTATGAAAGAACCCAAATCTAGATGTTATTGGTAAGCAACCAATGAGGTGTGCATAAAGCAAAATCAGTCAATAAAAATAACTCAAACATTAGGGTTTTGAGCCCAAAGGGTGACAAAATCCTCAAATGTGACCAGTAGGGCCATCCAGGGTTGGCTGGATGGGTCATGTGCATCAATGCAAAGAAACGAAACTGCAGGAGAATGCAAAACATCCAGCAGCAAGGAAAGTGTGTCCACTCCTCAGCTTTGTTGCCGTAGACCCATTCCTGAGTGCCAGGTGTTCTGCAGTCATCTTAAAGCCACGCACTATATTACTTTGGGTCTTCTCTTTCTAAAGTAAGTGTTGCCTGTCTGACTCATGGGGAGATATATATAGATTATAGATATAGGTGATAGAATAAACATATCAAGATGTATTGTTTTGGGAAACTAATGAGAGAAGCAGTAGGAGCTGTCAGACTGAATAGGTAAAAGGATTGCAAATGAAAGCCAAACTCAGATCATGGCCCAATCTTTGTCACAGAGCTGAGGATGTCTCAAGTGAGACTTGACTTTAACTCAACACAAGGCACAGGCTGGGTAAGTGAGGACACCATACTGATAGAAATTCCAAATTAGAAGTAAGTTATAGGTTGGTGGGGTTTGTAAGCTGGTGAGTTTTCTGGACTGGAACAAAGGAAGTTGAGATACTGATCTCTGTCTGTGAGACATGGTAGTTTCTCAGGCAGGATGATGACAAGGGATGACAGGCCTGAGTGCAGAATGGGTACCACTGGCAATGACCCAGCCATTTCATTCTTCAGCATATATTCTGGGGTACGAAAACACATCTACAAATTTATGCGTGCTAATATTCATAGCAGTATTATTCCTAATAGTACCAATGTGGAAACAATTCTAACACTAATCAACTCATGAATGGATAAATAACATGTGCTATGTGCATACAATGGAATATTATTCAGCCAAACAAGATGGGAAGTACTGCTACATGCTACAACATGAACAGACCAGGAAAATAATACACTAAAAGAAGCATACACAATGCCACATATTATGATTACATTCATATGTAACATCCCAAACCAGATAAAGAAGCTGGGGAATGAATGATTGTTCAATGAGCACAGAGTTTCCTGCTGAGGTAATAAGGATTTTGTAGAATTAAAGAGTTGTGATGGTTGCATTTGCCGAAGTCCGGCTGGGCACAAAATAACCGAGCTTCAAGAGATACTATAGCATTAATTATATACTGACTTTCGGAAAATAAGTACAGAATCTTAAACATCACAAAAGCTTGTAATACTGCACTAAGCTCCACCTTTTGAGCTGATTGTTTGGGCACTAAAAATGTAAAAGTTTGATCAGGGGTAACTACTGTTGCTGTACCATTATTTGACCCATCAGTAAATATATTTGAAGCATTCATGATAGGTGTTTTTCTTGTCATTTTTGGAAAACTATAGGATGATACGACCAAAAAGACAACAAAGGGTTAGATGGTAAGTGGTTATCAAATGAAACATTAGATTTATAATTGATTATTGCCCAAGTATTTAACTTATTAGCTAACTCATCAATTTTATCCATATTATATGGAGTAATAATTTTATTGGGAGAAATTCCAAACACTCCCTTTGCTGCTTTTATTCCTTTGAGTATCAATTGTCCTACAGCCTCAGTATACCTAGTAATAATAGTGTTATATGAATAAGATAAATTTATCCATAATAATGGATCTTCTGGCCAAAACACTCTTATAGGAATTTTTTGTTGGTAGTACAATAAATAATAATGGCAAACTTATATCAATTCTATCCAAATGCATATTTTCCATATATGTTTCAATGATTTTTAATGCTTTTCTTGTTTCAGGCGTTAACATGCGGGGTGAATTTTGATCTGATGGATTTTTAAGGATATCAAATAAAGGTTTCAACTCTCCTGTTGGTATGCCTAGATAAGGCCTTACCCAATTTATGTCTCCTAGTAACTTTTGAAAGTCATTAAGTGATTTGAGTTGATCTACTAGTATTGAATTTTTGGGGGTCGGACCATGGTTGAGGATCATAGAACTCCTAAATAATTAATTGGAAAATTTAATTGTACTTTATCTATTGCTATCTCTAGATTATAATTTTTAATGAATTTGTAAGAGTGGCATAACATTCTAGCAATGTGTTTTTATCTTTGTGTGCTAACAATAAATCATCCATATAGTGAAATATTTGTAGTTTAGGATTTTGATTTCTAAGTGGCTGGATTGCTTAACATAAATTTGACACATAGTTGGGCTGTAAGCCATCCCTTGTGGTAGTACTTTCCATTTATATCTCTGATCAGGACCTTCATGATTCAGTGCAGGGATAGTAAATGCAAAACTTGGACTATCCTTAGAATGAATTGGAATTGAAAAAACAAAAATCTTTAATATGTATAGCTAAAACATACCAGGTTTTTGACAAAGCAGACAATTGGGAAATCCCCAATTGAGCAGGTCCCATAATAACCATCTAATTATTAATGGCTCTTAAATCTTGCAATAATCTCCATTTACCAAATTTCTTTTTAATGACAAAAATGGGAGTATTATTTGGAGATATGGAAAGTTGTACATGTCCCTCCACTAATTGTTGTTTGACCAGGTCATGGGCTTCTTGTATCTTTACTTTAGTCAGGGGCCACTGAGGAACCCATACTGGTCTTTCTGATTTCCAAGTAATTTTTATTGTCTCAGTGATCCCTTCTGAAAACCCAATCCATGTTTATTTATTTCTTGATCTATTTGAATTGGTGCTGCTATACCTTGTTCTTGTTCTACTAATCTTTATTTCTTTCCTAAAGCCTTGTCTAGCCCTAATAGTGGGCAAATTATGATTGATGTTATTTGTTAATGTCAAATCTAATTGATCTAGGACATCTTGTTTTATGAGGTTGAAAGTTCTGAATGTCTCTCAGTTGAAATGTGTCTGTCATTGTTGTCATGATTAGACTGGTGTTACATGTGTGGAGGAGGAAGACTACAAAAGTAAAGCACTCTTCTCAGAACCTTATTGTGGGTGTTCACACTATAAAGATAATTACTCTTGATGCTAACTTTAGTCACCTGACTAAGGTAGTGATGGTGAAGTTTTCTAGAGTAAGGCTATTCTGTTTTTCTCCTTTCCACTGTGTAGAGATAGCCCATATTTAAGGAGTACAGATTATGCTTTACTTTTTTGAGAAGAGATAATCTAAATTTGGAATTCTTATGCATAGATTTTTTTTGATGTACTTTCTGGAACAGTCCCGAAATTTATATTTCAATTTTTTATTTATTTTTGTTTCAATCAGCTATACATGACAGTAGAATGCATTTATGCACTTTGATATATCATACATAGATGGGATATAATTTCTCATTTTTCTGAGTGCACATGTTACAGAATCATATTGGTCATGTAGTCACATATATACATACACTAATAATGTCTGTTTCATTCTACTACCTTTTACATTCTATTAATTACAATTATGTGAACTTCATTTTTTATACTTTGCTGGTAAATAGGATATCTTATAATATAGTTTACAGAGGGAATCCTTAACTTTTAGGAACATTTTGAAAACCAAACAATTTATAAATATTTATTTATTTATTTTCATATAGCTTATAAATCTGGTCCAGAAAATAAAATTCAACTACATGTGTGAAATGATACATTTGATTTATATCAGAGAGTGAGAAAATCAACACTGTAGCCTCATTTAAAAATACCAGTAAAGGCACATTTAAGCATGGATACCCAAAAGCACTAAAGTTATGCTTTTATCCAAGCACTTCCCAAATTGTTAATTTTTTTTGAAAGTTAAATTATAATACAGGTTTTGAAGCCCATACCATAAGCATAAGACTACCATTTTAACTACACCAAGGTAGAATAACAGTATATCTTTCTACATCATTTTCTGTCCTCATCCCAAGTTCCAGGAGTCACTGCCTAGTATAAACTCTTTTTACTTCTCCAAGATCACCTCCTATCAATCTCACCCTACATATCGCTGGGTCAGATATACTGAACTCCACCAACCTACGGGGATTTCTCCCCTCTGTGACATTGCTTGCATGTCCATCTTTTTTCTCTTTTTTAGGTCACCTCCACTCAGGCTTTTGGTCTCAGTTTAAATGCTACTTCCTCAGGAAGGTCATTCCAAGTCTTCCACTAAGTCATGTGCTCCTGATGGAGGTGCTAGAGTATCACCCTACATACACTTCCCTATCACAGCATTTACCGTACTGTATTGTAATTACTTTTGTCCATCTCCTCATAAATGCCACTGTATCTTGGATTCATTTCATTTGCTATTTTTTATACCAGAGCTTAGAAAAGAATGCCTGGCATACTGAAGATGTTTAATATGTATATTTATACGAACAGTGTTTCAGAAGAAAGGATATTTCAAGGCATTCTTAAAGTGATCTATGAAATATTTAACTTGATCTATGGTCATTACCAAAGAAGAAGGCTGTATGCCAAAGGCAACTATCTCATTCCTAAATTTACCCCAAGAATGGAAGCTCTCTAATTTCATTCCAATTGCTGGTCAGTGGAATAAAGTAAATAGGGGCTGGGGTTGTAACTCTATGTAGAGCACTTGCTTAGCATGTATGAGGCACTGGGTTTGATTCTCAGCATCACATAAAATAAATAAATATAGATATTTTGTCTGTCTACAACTAAAAACAAAATTTTTTTTAAAAATTCTATGATTCAGTTAAATTCTTAAATCAGTACATTTTAAAATATTATTTCACCTCTTTCTTGCAGGTAATTTCATTGATTCTCACAGCCTTAACTACCAGGTACAAAATGCTGATTCACAATTTTTTATCTCTAGGGCTCACTTTCCCCCTTATCCATAATATCAAAATTTACAGTTATCAATAACATTTTTTTTACCTGAATGTCCCACAAAGACACAAATTCCTTGAATTCTCCCCTTTCTTTTATCTTGTGTTCCCCATTTCAAATGATGACATCATCATAAAGTCATTGGAGCTTCACAGTCAAGTTATTTTACTGTAGCTATTTAAACATAGTCCATGGACAAAGAGTATTGACATCACTGTGAACCTATCTAATGCTAAATCTCAGGCCTTGCCCTTCTGCATCTGCATCAGAACTTATCTTTTAATTCCCAGGCAATTAATATACACATAAAAATTTGAGAAACACTGGTCTGTAATTCCTTCTATCCCTACCCGTATACATCAACTCTGACACCAAGTCTACACAGCCAAATATAGAGGAACACCACAATGGCCTCTTAGCTGATCTCTTTCCTTAGTCCACTGGTTCTTACTCAGAATATTAGAAGAGACACTCTTATGTACAGCTATAGTAAGATCACAAAGTTGACTGGCTAGCACTGTGTGTAATACAGTTTGTTTTACCTATGTTGCATTCTAAAATATGGGGATGCTTACTTAACTGTTACATGGAAAAGCATTCAACAAAACAAAACATAAGAGTTTAAGAATCACTTTTCTCTTGTCTTCTTGTTATAATCATTCTCCACATTGACCTCAAATTTCTTTCAAAAGAACAAACCTGATCAAGTTATATACCTAACGTCTTTCAGTGGCTTCTCCACATATCCTTTACTTCTATACCTCTGCCTTTCTGTTCATGCTTTTTTTTATCCCTTCCTCCTGGCAAAAATTTTTGTCCATTTTCTGAAGTCCGGCTGAAGGGTTCACTAGTGAAGAATCTTGCATATAACTGGACTCCTTTGGTTAAAAAAGGAAAAAAAAAAGAACTACTTCTCTCCCCTGCCTTCCTTTGCATTTTGTTCATCACATGCTCATGGCACTTATGGAACTATATGAAGTGCCTCTGGATTTGTCTCTCTTCCCTAATGAACAAGAGTTTGTCTACAGAAATTCTCTATATTGGTCACAGAAAGATGATCAAGACTCATAATATGTTTAAGAAATCAATTACCAAGTATATTTGACATCATTAGAAACTATAGAGTTTATTGCTGGTAATGGGAACACATTTGTAAACTAAAAATGAAGCTCTATACACTCATAAGACACAATTATTTAGAAAATAAAATATCTCAAGCTATATGCGTCAAGATACAGTGTAATTTCAAATATGCTTGAGGACCTAATTCCACTCACATAAACACAACTAACCTTAAAAGTTCACAAAAATATGGAAGCCCATACTGCTACATGTTAGAAAACATAAATGTACAGGGAGCCCAGAGGCAATTTTGTGATGGAGGAGGTAGAAGTCAAGTCTGTCAGTTGATTATTTATTTATTTATTTATTTATTTATTTATGGTGGTGGTGCTGGGGATTGAACACAGACCTTGTACATGTGAGGCAAGCACTGTACCAACTGAGATATATCCCCAGACCTCAGTTGATTTCTTAAAATTACATATTTTGTCATAAAGACAACAGTAAATTTGAGAAGTTTATCAACAGTCTAAAAGTTTAAAGAAGTTCATTTTATGCATATTACTTTTAAAGTACAGTTAAAATTACACTAAAAATATCATTTTGTACTAATTACAAAAATTTGCCAAACTCATACCTCCAATAATCATGTTATTTCAACAATCAACATGCTGTAGTTCATTAAAACATTCATCAAAATTCAATGATTTAGGACAACAGTCATCTAATGGTTAATGGGTGCCACACCCTACCGGAATATCTGACCATCCCAAACCTCAAGACCCACTTTCCAGTGGCAAGGACTGACTCATATGCCAATGGCCACAGTGCAGGGTGCTCACCAGTGCTGAGTTGGGGGGAATGCTCCCAGCTTCTCACTGCAGCTCTGAAAGTGCGAAGATCTGACAGGAGACCAGGAGGTAATGGGTAAATACTTATGAGGTACAAGAGTCTGAAATCTCACAAAATATTTAAAGAAAAGCAGTGATTAAAAATAGATAAAGCATGACAAACAAGTATGAATGGGCTCCTTTCCTTTAAAACTCAAGAACATGGAATTAATTTTAAGTACTTTGAGAGAATGGAAGTGGTAACTCAAGGTTGATTTAAAATGCATTTATTTGATTTCCCAGTTATGGGAAAAATTATGGGAACATTCCCACATTTTACTGTACTACTTGTTAACTACTAAAATACTCTACTCACTTATGCATTGAACTTTTAAATTTTTATTTATAGTCAGACACAATATCTTTAATTCAGATATTTATTTTTTTCTAATGTGGTGCAGATGATCTAACCCAGGGTCTCATACATGCAAGGTGTATGCTCTACCGCTGAGTCAAGACCCCAACCCTGGACTTTAATATTTTTACATAATTAAGTTTCAGAAAACTCTTCATGTATTTGGGATATAAATCTTTAATCATGCTTAATACATTGCCAGGCATAGTGATGCACACCTGTAATCCCAGCATCTCAGGAGAATAAAGCAGTAGGATTGCACGTACAAAGCCAGCCTCAGCAAAAGTGATACACTAAGCAACTCGGTGAGACCCTGTCTCTAAATAAAATACGAAAATAGGGCTGAGGATGTGGCTCAGAGGTCAAATGTCAAGGAATTCAATTCCTGGCATATCCCCAACACCCATCTCCAAAAGAAAAGTAAAAAAAAAAAAAAAAAAAAAAAAATTCAACTAAAAAAAACATAAAAATAATTCCAAATCTAACTTGCTATGTGTATTTATTACTTAGAGCACTGCCATCTGTATTCATTAAAATATAGGCTAAAATGCTATAAAACAAGACCAAAAATACAATGACTAAAAATAAATAAATAGATAGATAGATAGATAGTAAATTTACCTTTACAGAGAGTACAGGGGCATGCAAATGGTTCAGGGGAGGTAGCCAGCTCATCTCTGCAAGGTCATCCAATGCCAGGTCATCCAGTGGGCTCTTTATAGCTTTTCTTGTGGCACTTCTCTTGTCCCTAGCTCACCAACACTTCATGGGTAGGAAAGTGGATGGGTAAAAGAGTATGACAGACAAACAGCTTTTGTAATACAAATGTGTTTTAAGAGTAGCATCACACATCACCTTCACTCTCACCTCACTGCCCAAACTTAGAAACTGGTTTAGTGACTTTATCTAGCAATAAGAAACCTGAGATATAGTTCCTTTTTATATAGAGACTATATACCTAGCTAAATATCAGAGTTGCAAGTATGTCTTCTTCCCAGTATACAAAAGACATCTCCTTTCTCAAGAGTTAATTGAAAGTTCCATTCAATTACTGGAATTTGTTCAAAGTCTAGGAGCTCTGGATGATGACAACCCACTTCAACAGGTATCATGTGGCTTCTTCCCTATCAGTGACCTATAACTAACAGATAACTAATCTTTGCTATATATTATCACCATCATGCCTAATATACAATGGTCAAATACAATTGTTTATTCTGAAAAGAATTCCAAACACCTATTTTATCAATAATGAAATTCTGTTGGAAAAGAACTGCAAAGAACCCATGCTCCAAAATAAAATGTTTTTTGATTAAATTAAAGTTCTGTTCCCTGAAAGAAATTTTTTTATCCATTTGATGGTGGGAGCCCTATCTTGGCCTCTGGAAGATTTTTTCTTTTCCAATATTTTTTCTGTCCATATATGAAGTGGACACAGAAGAGAATGTGCTTCAACAGGGAAGCAAAGATCTAATTGTATACTTCCTGCTGGTGTATATTTGGGAGTAAGAGTTACTCAACTACTTAAGTGTCAAGCAACATCAAAACACCACAGGTTTTTGCAAGTCAAACTTTTTTGATTTTGGACAACAAAATACTCTCCAAAACCAAATATATTTGTTTTCTGTCAGTGCCACAAGAAAGTAATCACAACTAAATATTTTGTTTGTCATGGATATTAAACTTGTCAACTCTTTTTTTTTTCTGACACCAGTGGAAGATCTAACCCTCTCTCTCTTGATTTACAACTAAGTTCCTTGAAGTCATCTGATTCATACCAAGAGGATTTTTCACCCCAATGACATCAACGACTTGAGATGATCCTGATTACCTGAGTGATTTCAGACTCAGTCATTTACTTGCTTTGCTTTGGCCAGTAAAATATAAACAAATGTAATGTCACTTCCAAGAAGCTGGTTCTGCCATTTCTTTTTTCCTCTGTCACAAAAATGGCAATCTGCCCCCCCACACACACACATGGCAATATTTCTTCAGCTTAAATCTTGGGTGTGACAGAGGACATAGAAGAGAGCCACAGCTAACATATCATGGTTAAAAAAATAAGCATTTATTTTATAGGGAATTAAGACTATATTTCAAACTGTAGCTTTTATTTAATTCAACTGACGGGTTCAGGTAAAAAAGCAAATACTTAATTTGATTCTTGCCTGGGCTAGCTTCCAGAGTTGAGCCAAGAAAATCTAGCAGGAGGCTTTTTTTTTCTTTTTAGTGTTTACATTTTTTGTATTGGTTGTTCACAACATTACAAAGCTCTTGACATATCATATTTCATACATTAGATTGAAGTGGGTTATCAACTCCCAATTTTTACCCCAAATGCAGATTGCAGAATCACATCGGTTACACATCCACAGTTTTACATAATGCCCTATTAGTAACTGTTGTATTCTGCTACCTTTCCTATCCCCTACTATCCCCCCTCCCCTCCCCCTAGCAGGAGGTTTTTGAGAATGAGTAGTTTAATCATCACTGTTTGGCACACAGGATCAATTTTTTCCAACCACCTCAACGCTCCACCTGACAGTTCAGACCACAAACAATGGAGAAAAAGAATATCCAATAGTTATAAACTATAGACACACTTTGAACTCTAAATACAAACTAACTTGCTTGTTCTTTGATGCCCTCTTGTAGTAACTGCTAAAGAAACAAGCAATATTCACTATATTAGCAATCTGATTCTAACTACTTCCCTGGAGGTATAGATAGGATAGAGAAATTGATGCCATATAAATATTATCAGAGGTGGCATTTTCACCAAATATTGTACCACTGTATAATTGAGAGTCACTGAATTTTTTTTAGCTTATAATGCTTTTATAAAGTATTTCATCCAATGATTTAGCATGTATCATGCATTTTAACTTTATTATTATAAAATACCCCACATCAGGTACTCAATTTTGGTATTTTATAGAATAATGGTTAAATATTTTTAATGAAGTGATACCAAAATACATTGGCTCAAAGAAGAAAAAAAAATGTATTCTTTTTCATGAAACAACATGGAGCTACACAGGTGGCTGCTGGGAGAGCAAGCAATACTGGTTTTCTCCACAAGGTTTTCTGGAGCTGGTACCCTCATGACAGGAATTCCACATAAGTTCAAGGCAGTTGCCATTACAGTCAGTGGAAGGGAAAAGAAGACGGACACAAAAAAATCAAGGACAAGGACCTTTACAAAGACAATTCAGAAGTTGCATATTTCACTGCTCTTCATATATAACTGGCCTAAACCTAACCACACCGCCAATACTAACATTAGAAGATGATATAATCTGATTGTCTAACCGATAGCCATGCTGCCACAGGGCATCTCATTCTAGAAATAAAGGAGGAGGAAGTGGATAATGGAGAAGTATTAGCTGTCTCTAATTAGAATTAGCCATACCCTCATACAATCCTTCCTCAATAGTCATCAGAAAGCTTCTTTTTAAAAACATTTTTCGGATTATGACACCTCTGTTGAAAATCCTCCTATTCACTTCATGTAAAAAACAAAGTCCTCACCATGGCTTACAAGTCTTCCCAATTCTGTTCCTCCCATTCTCTCTCTAACCTCATCCCTAATAAAAATCGCCCTCAACTTAAATTGGTTACATCTCAAAACAATTATAATATAAAATAAAATTCAGGTATATGTTTATTATACCTGTCCTACCAAACATCACAGCTTAGCAGCATGAAACAATTTAGAGTACCAGTCATTTATCTTCATGGTGGATTTATGATCTGGGATCTTCAGTTCCCTGCTATTGTTCAGCATGAAAAAAGAAGATCCTGCAAGCATGATGGCACTTGCCTGTAATCTCAGCTCCTTACAAAGCTGAGGCAGGAGGACTGTAAGTTGCAGGTCAAATTGTGTAGTTTTGCAAGAGCCTGTCTCAAAATAAAAAAAGAGTTGGAAATGTAGCTCAGTGATAGCTAACCACTGGATCTAATTTCTTTTACAAACAAATATTATGCTGCATATAACTAGTGTAACAAAAGATTAAATTCAAAATCTGAAATACTGTCCTACTGAATATATATTGCTTTCAAGATAAAAAAAAATCCTTGAATCAAACCATCATAAATGTAGCCATTTTAAATGTGGAGCTACCAATTCTCTTCCCATGAAATAGAACCAAATAGATTAAATATAAATAAATAAATATATATATATATATATATATATATATATATGCTATAAGACAAATAAAAGATAGAATAATATATTTGCAACTGTAAATGATGAAAATTTTTAAATAAAATAAAAGGCTAAGCATCATGGGGAAATTTTGATTAAACTGACTCTGTTGAAATTATGGACTTGTTTTTTCAACAAAGGACAATATGAAGTTAAAAGACATAAAACACCAGAAGCATTTCTTTGAACCATCTAAAAAAGACAAAGGACTAATATTCAGTTTATGCAAAGTACTCTTACAAAAACAGGAAATATAACTGACAATTTGATAAACACCAGAAAGTAGAATGATTTTTCCATGGGCTGGGCCTGTAGCTTATTGGTAGAGCTTATGTGTAAGGCACTGGGTTCAATTATCAGCAACACACATAAGTAAATAAAATAAAGTTCCATGGAAAACTAAAAATGAATATATTAAAAAAATGAGCATTACAAGAAAATTCAATATGCCCAATTAAATTTGAAATTCAGATAGACACTGAATTTTGTTCAAGCATAAGTAGATCCCCTATATTGCATGACACCTTTAAAAATAATATTTGTTATTTATCTGAAATTCACATTTATAATAGCAAAAATATAAAAATAGAGGTATTTTTATTTCATAAATTTGGCAAGTGTAGGTAAAATCCACACAGCTAACAAGCGAATAAAGAGAAGTTCAGCTTTACCAGCAATGAAAGAATGCAAATTAAACAGAAGATGACATTTTACCTATTAGCAAAGACTAGAAAACAAAGCTTTTATTGAAAAGTGTACAATGCTCGATTTTTTTCCAATTAATTAAAAAAGACAGCCTACCACCTCACCTATGATCCTTTTTAAAATCAGTTAACTAGGCAATAAATGCTCAACTAGTCACTGGATATGCAAAGAGACACATTTGAAATCCATTACTTTATATCATAAATATCACAGAAATAAACAAATAACCACATTTGGGACAACAACAATTTTTTCCTTATAAAATACAGGTGCTAATTAAGTATAATTTTGTGAAGTTTAACTCTTAAGAATAAAACCCCTGAATACCGAAAAACAATAGCTGTTTTGTATATATCAATTTTAATGTTGGGTTAAGATTAATGTAATTGGTGATCCTCATAGGTTAATAAATTTGGCTGGTAAACAAAAATAAGAGAATTTACATTTTTTTCAAGAGATTTCATGTAAAATAATTTTATCAAAATCACAATTATAGCTTCATTACTAAATAATACCTATCTGGAAGTCACAAGGTATGACACAAAAACTGAGGTTAAGAAAAAAAGTACAGGCTTTATATAAAATAAATGCCCACTATTTTAAAAATTATTCTGAAATTATTACATATGTAAATATAGTACTTTAAAATAAAATTTGAATATAACAAAGAAATTATATGAAAAACTCTCTTTGGCTTCCCTTCCTTCCAAGATAATAAGTGCCCCACTTTATCTTAAATCTATACAGGAAAAAAAATTAAATGAAATTACAATATATCAATTTTAAAAAATGTTTTATTAAAATTCCAGCAGTCATAAATGGTAACATTTTATTTAATTCTGAAAAATAAATATATTATAAATATTAAACAACTGAATGAATTTATATACATAGTGCTATGATATAATAATTGTTGTAGTGTGATTCAAAGATCCTAAAATGACTCAGCATATCTTATCAAATAAAAGACATGATATAATCATCAAACCTTCTAAAATGTTAACAGGAATAATTGCTAGTTAACTTTCCTTCCAAAAATATTCTATTTTACATATATCTCTAATAAAAAACAAAAACTTTCAGTTCCATAATTCATCATCTGTGAAGGTTAATCTTGGCAAATACATGATCAACCAGAATAATAGACCTAACTAAAAGTAACACAATCTTCACCATAATTTTTACAATACTTCTACCAAAAACAAAAAATCCATTTCACTATATAAATGATTCTTGAAGCAGCCTGAGTCCCAAATATGAAATAATCCTGATTTTGGTAGATAATAATTTGTTACCTTTTTTTTGAAAGTTCAAAAGTAAAACCAGAACTCTATTATCACAATAGCTAACATGAATATGTGTAACATAAATGTAGAGAATAAAGAGTACCTATTCAACTTCAAGAAAGAAAAAGATTATTCTTCTGCTCTTGCCCCAAGATGGAAAAAACTCAACTACAATTGTAGTTTTAAATTTGCCATGACCAATCAATCTTGAAGGTAGACTTTTTATTCAGTGAAGAAAATCAACCAATGACCAACTTCCTGAATTTAGTAATGTCCTCAAAGTCAGTCAGTCTCTAAAATTTCAAGCTTAAAGTTAACCAATCCTTAAATTGTCTAACTTTTGAAAATCACCCAAACTTAAAACTCCATGCTTTTTCAAACTCCACATAAGAACATTTTTCACCTTCTGGGAGAACAGTGATCTCAAAAAGCAGAGTTCTCTGTTGCTTAGAAAGTATGCAATTCAGCTTTATTTCAGCAATATTTAATGGTGATCTCCTCACTCATTATTCTAATAAATGAGTATTTAGATATTAGTATTTTTCCTCACTGAAGTAATACAAATATTTGTTACAATAATGCAACATAATGTCAAGTTTGGAATCTTCATCATTTATAAAAAAGTGCATTTTTTCATGTCCAACATACATGCACACTAGCAAAAGTCAGACTCCTTCTCTCCCTTCCTCCAAAATCCACAATATCATATTATCAACGGTCCAAATCCAGCCAATGAATGTACTATATAAAATATTTTAATATTCAACCACTAAAATTTATACAAAGAATTGAATAATATCAAAAATCTTTTAAATACAGCTTAACTATTTAAATTTATATATTTTTTAACCTAGTAATATGATTATCCAGCTTGTTTCTGTAAAACCTGACAATCCAAATTCAAAATCCTATCTTGGATTTAATTGGCAAAGTAACAAACTCCTAAATTCCCCAATTAGGAAATAAAATAACTATCACCAGTTCCTATCACCTCACAAAAATGACATGCTCATTTAGCATAGAATAAACTCCAAATGTTTCACAAAGAAAATAAAAACTGTATTACTATAATTTACTCTGTTGTTAAGTCAAGTAAGTTTGAGGTTTAGGTTACAATGGAAAGAAACAGCCTCAAACATGATGTAAACAATGACTACCCAATTTATTTCACTTGTCTATATGATCAAGTTAGAAAATGAGATAAATGGGAGGCTTAACCTTGCATAAACCTATCTGTATCAGAATGGCAACATAAATCCCACCATGCTGGACACCTGCCTTAACTATGCTCAAAAAACAGCTGAGAGCTACCACTTGGACTATTTTTTGATTAAGTGGTCTCAAAAAATATATTCTAAATAGCAAAAAGAGCTACCTTATGATAAAAAAAACTCAGTGAACTTTCAGAGGTTCAACTTTGAGCAGTATTACAAACATTCAATTTACCAACCAATTCAAGTGGCAAATTAACCTACGTGTCAAACGAAATATTTAGTCATGTAATCATAGATTTCGTGAATTTATACAAAATTTGACAATTTTGTTTTTTGAAGAATTATAATTTAAGAAGCAACACAGCTCAATGCAAACAGTAAAAATTACATTATGAGTGGCTGAGGTTGTGGCTTGCATAGAGCATTCACTGAGGACATGTGGGGGGCCCTGGGTTCAATCCTCAGCACAACATAAAAATAAAATAAAGTTATTGTGTCCTACAACTGAAACAAAATATTTTTAAATTACATTATGAGTTTGGTGATCTTGAATATAGAGTGTAATATCTCTAAATCAACTTTCTTATCTATAAAGTGGGAACAATTACTCAATTCAAGGGTTTTTAGGAAGATTAAATGGGATTAAAATAATTGGTGACTTTAAAAGGATCCCAGGCATTAATACCTACCTCCAAATCTTAGTCTTCCTCATCACTAACTTGCCCCAACAATATGGAAAGTCCTTTGACCTATGTCTGTTTCCTTATTAAATCAAATAATGAAGATAATGTATTGCTATGTATTTTACGGGGGTTATATGACAATGGCATATGAAAACTAACGTTAAAAGGGTCATTGAAATATATAGTCAAGTAACTCTAAGACAGCTAATTGTATATACATAAAAATAAACAAAATTTATTCTAGCAAACCTGTTACAATGCAGGACTGTATAATGCCCAAATTAAATTAATTTTATAAGAAAAATTTCATAGTTTAAAAAACACAAAAGCTCTAGATCAATGCCAACCAAAAATATTTAAAGTTATTGTCACTAGTTTCAAGAATTATTTTCTGTGCAATTAATGAACCAAATTATCCCAGCTATACAACAAACTAAAAGCAGCAAAACAAAACCTTTTGTTCCAGTTCAGGAATTTGCCACTTAAAACTACCACCTCCATTGGGGAAAGCAGAAAGTATAAAGAGGAAAGGAGAGAGACAGCCAAGAGAAAGACAGATTAAAAATAGAAAGAGAACACAGGAAGAGAAGATTTGGGGGAAAAAGAAGAGGAGGAGAGTAGAGCAGAGCAGAACACAACAGAATAATGGTTTTGATATTGAATGTCCACCAAAGGTTCATGTACTAAAGGTTGGTTGCCAGCCTGTGGCCTTATTGGGAGGTGCTGGAAAAAAGCCTAGTGGAAGAAAGTCTGTTCATTGTAGCATGCCCTTAAAAGTTTTATTGGCATCCCAACCCCTTCTTCCACTCCTTCTCTCTCACTCTCTGCTTCCCAGCCACTATGCACTCCCCATCATGATGTACTGTGCCACCACAGACCCAAAGCAATGGGCCAAGCAATCATGGACTGACCCACACCAAAATACTAGGCCAAAATAAATCTTTTCTAATTTTAATCTCAGATATGTTGTCCCTGTTATAGAGACATAACACAGGAAGAAAGAGTGATGTGAGCAGAGTGGAAAGGACAGCAGAGGAAAGAAGGGAAGTAATAAATGAAGTGATAGGAGAGATTTATACAATTTCTCAACATCAGCAGCATTGAGCTTTTACAACTTTTTTTTGTTAGGAGGTGGTCAGATGAATGGTAGAATGCTTCTGGCATAAACCCACTATATATCCCACACACAGTTATGACAACCAACATTGCAAAATATCACCAGAGTGGGTTGAAGCAGACAAAATTATCATTTTATTAGTCTAAATTCATAGTATCAAATTCTAATATTTATCTCTCTACAGATTAGTGGTTCAGAATGGAACTTGACACTAGCAGCTTTGAAACAAAAGAACCAAATGAAAAAATGCTGCCTGTGGGATGGAAACAAAGAGAACTATAGTTATAGTAGGTAGCTATGGATAAGCTATGCATTCCATCAACAGGAAAGGGATAACTTTTGCTTATGATTATGCTTTTGGGGTGACAATTTGGTTTATCTGTCACTAAATCTTAGTCTCACCCACACTTAACAATTATTAGTCATTAGTTTTTATGTAAAAAAATCTAAGAAACTATGAATCACAATTCATAATTTAAGTTTACAGAAATTATTTAATTTATTATTACATTTACAGTGTTAAAAATACAAAAAATAGTACTTAGTTAGCACTCCTAATCTCTATGAGCAAAAAGGTAATATACAAAAACAAGGGTAACTAAAAGAAGTAGCATTTTATGAATTATATTTAAATGCCTGATATGTTCATCACTGGCTATGTACATTGTTTTCTACAAGAAAAAATGTCCATATAATTATATTTGCACTCTTGCAATGAAGGATCTTTAAAATTAGCTTGTATAGGAAACTGAGGGCAGGTAGTTATCTTATAACTTATCCTTAGTGATTTGGGTCCTGGCAGGATCTCACAGGAAGCCTGGACATAAGGATTCTCAGTATCTGAACGCACTCTACATCCCAGACTTCACATTTCCACTTGAAGGACTGAGGAGAAAGGATTAGAAATCTAAATCCCTTCACCAGAAATGTTTAAAAGGCATGTCCATTTGCATGTTCCCCTGGCTCACAGGCTCTCTCAGCCTCTGTGGGGAAAAGTGATGACCCTGACCTGCTGGGTGAAGCATGGCCTTCCCAAACCTTGGTGTCTCTCCCCGAACAGCGGGCTCCCGCTCTGAAAAGCATGAATGCCTTCACCATGTCCAGCAGCTCCCCTGATCTTCCAAGATTCAAATGCCCACAGCAAACACGGCAACAGGAGTGCCAGCGGCCGGGAGCCAAAAGAAAACTAGGAAAGTGCAAGAATCTGTAAAAACTCAGTTTTCCTGCAGCAGGCACATCATGGTGGAGTGAAGACCTGCTGAGTTCATACCTGAGTTCAGGAGGTCAGGCAAGCTGGCCCAGGCGCTCTCCTCTGGCTCTGCCTTTACAGCAGGATAGAGGTGGTTCATCCTCGGAGCCCCTCCCTGTACTTGGCTCCATGCTCCCATCACTGGCCCCTGCGCACAGATGGCGTTACTATCCCCATGCTCATGGGCTTCCAGGACATCGACACCCCTGTCAGAACAGCTCTAACAGGAGCTTTGCTCAAAGTCTGTGCGTGGGCTTGTGGAATTCAACAGATAGGGAAAGAGACTACCAGAAACACAGAAAACTAACTGTTGCCCTAGGGTTAGGGCAGGACACCAGGGTTCCAATATTTTCCACATGAAAATAATTTTTAACTTTTTTTCGAAACATACTAATCACCTTTATGGAAATTCAACTGTTGTTCTTCAAGAAATTCTAAAAGAAAAATAATCAATTCTCAATAATATAACAATAAAAACACAAGGTAAAGTGACAAAACATTGTAATTTTGAAAATTCAAGAATGTAGTGATGATTTTGAAGTTCATATTTTCTTATATATTAGTGAAAAATTCACTGATAAAGTTGCAATTGTTGCTTTCCTTTCAAATAAATGTTTAAAAGATTATCAATTTTTAAAATATAATCAGCAAATGAATTATAAACCAATTTAAAATTAAGGAATGTTTTCTTTTCCAATTTTGCTTTGTTTTTAACATCCCATTTGGCCTCTTCTGCTACTCTTTCAGTAAATGAGTTCCTCTAATTCACAAATATTTAAAAATATAACTCTATAGAAACAAAGCAGCATTAGGAGCTATGGTACTTCAAGCAAAACTAAATACAGTGCTTCAAATGTCACTAAAAATCAGTGTTTATTTTTACTCAATCGTAAGTTTTATTAACAAAATTAAAGTTGTAGCTTCTTACACATGGTTAGAGAAAATATGTGCATTAAAGCACATTGTTCCCTTGTCCCCTTGATAGACAGACATTAAACACAGAATCCAGAATTCTATGAAGATTTAGCACCTCCTATGGGTAGCAGCTCTTTCAAATTTAAGAGGACAAAAGTGTATTAATGACATTTAGTAAAAAATAAACGAGCCTTCAGCACACATCAATTACTGTTGAATTCAGAACATGATAAACATTGTTGAGCAGAAATCAAGATAGGAAACACACCTGTAAAGACTTATTTTCAAAATGGAAAAGATGATGCTGTGGAACTATATATTTGCTAAATTTCCTTCATTATTCTGTTTTTGCTTTTTTTCCACCATATTTTTCCATTCAGACCATGTCTAGATTTCAGTGATTCTCAAAATTTGAGATTTTGATAAAACAAACAAACAGCAATAACGCAGCACTTCAAGATAGCAAATTGTCACATTCCCTTTTAAAACCAAAAAAGTGTCCTAAGTAATTTTCCCTTATATTTGCTTGACATATTTCTTCCTTCTGTCTATTAAAATATTTAATTAATTCATTTATTGTTGAAACTAGCATTAATATTTCTAACCAACCAAGAAAAACAGTCAGCAAATAAATTTTTAAAGAAAAAAAAACTTCAAAAGGAAAAAAAGAAAAAAAATTAACAGGAGCTTTTACATATTAGTGGGGTGAGAAGTGGTGAATGATGGGTGGGCAGTCTGAAACCTTTAGGGCTTTAGCTTTGTACTATGTCACTTTCAACAGTTACTGCTGAAGCTTTAAGTGCTTTGCAACTTCTAATTACATCCTAGGGAAATGTTAAGCTCAGCAATAAAACAATTGTGATGATTTTTTTTGCCTGGTGAGGAGAGTGGGTAATCTTTTGATTGTGATGTTTTTACAGTTTTCTGCTGGGGGTACATAAAATGAACTTTATTTACAGTACTTTGATTTGAAAGATTTTTTTTGTCTGCTTTAAACTGTTTCCATATCATATTAAAAGCAAATATATAGCATTCCATTACATGTGACTTAGTTTTTTTTTTTAATAAATCACCCTTGTTACATGTAACTAGACTCTCCAGAATATAACAGTGGAAAAGTAATATTAGAAAATGTTTTGTTAACTCAAATTACAGATTAAAAAAAAAAAGCTTAAGAGCTGATGTTTTCTAAATGCTTATTTATTCCAGAAGCTTTAAGATAACCCATTAGCAAGTACCATTCTTGCAAATTTTCTCCTATATAACTTACCAGTGCTTATTTCATAAAACAAGCAGATATATGTAAATAATTACTAGCAATAGGTTACAATTACTGGTTAAAAATAACTTTGGCATATGGGCCTTGTTGCCCATTTTAATTTTCGTTTTTTTAATTTGAGCCCTGGAAGTGGAATAAAATTTGACTATTTAAAATTTTAGCCAAAAAATAAATGTTTAAATGTGTATTTGTACTGACAACAAATAACTGCTAATTCTCAGCCATCTTTTTGATTGAAAGAAGAGTGGTAGGAATGTTGTGAATGTTAGCAGACTTTTCTGCTTATGTCAGAAAAATCTATGTATGAATCCTATCAGTATTGTTTGCTAGTCTGAAAAAAATATCAAATCCAGGCATTAGTTCTTTCTAACTTTGAAAAACAATGAGAAATTGCATTAGGTTCTGTGGGAAACATTTTCCTTCAAAACATTCTTCACTAATAATGGATTTGAAAGAAATGTCTTATTTTTTCAATGACTGAAATCAGAAAAATTGGCTTGAGGGTCTCTTTATTGTGAGAAAATTTAAAAGATTGTGAAATAAGCAACAAAAGGAGAGTAGTCTTAATTATGCAACTTCTGTTAATATTAAGTATTGTTCTCTGTTTTAAGTCAATTTGAGCAAGTAATTTTGTGTGCATACTAGACATGCTTCAGTACCCATGAAATGCTCAGGATGAATGTCTACTAGATTTTAGGATGCGACTTTCAGAGTCACTTTGGAATTCTCAAGTATTCCTAAATATGTTTTTTTTTTTTTTTTTAGAAAAGCTCCAACATTTTGAGTCCTGGGCTTGTTAAATGACACACATGCTGTATGTAGCAACAATAGAACCTACTGACTATTCAATTCAGGTAAACCAATCGACTCTTGGCCTTTGGTAATGATTTTTAAATACAGGTGTAGAAAACAACAAAGAATAAGTTGGGCTCTTAGGTAAAAAAAAGAGCATTTACAAATTTTCCCTTGAATGCAGAAGTTGTTTTTATTTCGTGATTCTGCTAGCAAACATGATGGTTAAAACGGTTTATTTATATGTATTTGAGAAATAAAATGAAATGAAATTCCATTTTATAATTTTTCTATCCTGTTTAAATGATGTATCTAATAGTTTGGACTTTGGGAGGTTTTATGTTTTATCAGAATTGTCAGGTATGAGTCCCTCAGTATTTTTATAAAATTCTGTCTTAAAAGAAATCTGATTTAGCTCTTGAGACCCATTGTCACAAAGATTTCCAATACTAGTTATATTATTTTATTTTTAAATTACAATTGCCAGTGCCTTGAAGAAAAGGTTTCTTAGAAAACATGGTATTGGGTGGTAACTTTTACACAACATCGGAGCACAGCCTGGAAATTATTTTGAAAGATAAATGGAAAAGCTAAACATTCTAAATTTAACACAAATACACTTATTTTTGATACAGAAGAGAAAAACAAATTTTTCAAAGAAATTGCCAAAAACAAACTATGCAGATTACACAAGGAGGGGGCTGCCTAACATATGTCAACAATAGATGTGAAGTTTATATTTTCATCTTTTTATTAAAATTCCAGAGGGCTGGTGAAAAAGTTTGATCAAACTTCTTCTTTAAGTCAATTGTATAGAATTTTAAACTTATTATATAATTAACGTGAATGTGAAAATGTGTATGTCTTAATAAACTCACTTTGAAAGAAAAACAAATCCCCTCAAGTTCCCATTTTGACTCCCTGAAATAGAATCCTTGAGTCTGTCACATACCCTACAAACTTATTTTTATTTCTTTATGTTTAAATCACAACCCAGCCTGGGATCTTCTTGCAATACTTCTCTCTGTAGACTTAATGTGGAACCAAAATGTAAAGCAAAAATGTGATTTGAATTGCAAATTTCCAAACTAAGTATCACAAGCTTAGTATCAAATGGTAGATTTGGAGTTAAGATATAATAACCTCATAAATGGCATATTTACTATCATCGTTATTATTCAAAATTGATTTGAAAACTTGTGTTAATACAGAAGAAAAAAAATATGAATGAAAATAAGGAATGTTTCCTTTTCCAGTAAATGAGTTACTTTCAGTACTAGAAAACCATGGGCAATCTACATTATTTTCAGATGCTATAATACCTAGGATGCCCAAGAAACAATATTAAAACACGTTTTTAAATAATAGAATTAGGTGAAATGGAAAAATGTAAAATAATTATACAAGTATCAATGGACTTTCTCTGTACTAGCTGCAACTTTGTTGAATAGCCAAAGGACTGTATATGTCACAGCGACTCATAATAGCTAAACTTTCTTATCAACATCACAAGAAAGCTGAGGGTTATTGTTGAAGAAAACTCCTACAAGGGTCTGTCACATTCTCACATGTCTTGCTAGATATGATAAATATGCAAGAACCTGATCTTTTCCTACCCATCATTTTATCAGGGTTGTTTTTAAAGTGAGAAACCTTGAGAGATGGGTTAATTTTTACTTCTGAAGAAATTAACTCATCTTGCTCACTGTATGTGACAAAATAATGGGATTTCAAGCCCAGTGCACTTTTCCTATAATGCAGCCCAGTGTTTATCCAGGCATATATCTGTACCCATTAACATCACCACTGCAGGAATGGAGATTTAGGAAACTGATCCAAATGTGCTGATATCTTGATTGCTGCTTTTTCTGTACAGAACTGTGCTGGTGCTCCACCATGTTCTTGAATCCCCCAAACTGTGAGCTAAATAAACTTCTTTTCTTCATAAGTAGCCTGCCTCCAGTATTTCATTATGGTGCCAAAATGTTGACTAATCACTCAAAGTATATAGAAGAAGCATGGATATATATAATCTTCTTACCAAGTAGGGAAGAGGTAATGGCCAATAATAAAGTCGAACATTCGAATGATAAACAGATATAAATGGAAAACCAATTTTTATTCTTTTATATTTTTGGTAAAAAACAAAATTTATGACTAAGTCTCCCACTGAAAGGCAAGCTCTGAAATGACTGAGAGGCACCAACCCAGCATCCAGCTTTAGAACCAGATGTGTTGACAGAGGGGGCACAGAGAATGTATGGACAGTGTTTCCTATAGAGCCTGGAACCCAAGTCTGTGCAGGGTTGAGGGGTGTTGCTGGACAGGCAGTTCAGAGGGCAGGATCTTCATCACACATAGAGAGACTCTGAGACCTTAGGGGTATATAGAGGGTTGAGGAGGGGTGAGGGTGTATTTAGGAAGTGGAACAAATCTGGCTGGTCTCTGAAGCTACTGAAGCCTTCAGTGTCTGGCTGTTCACCAAGGGCTTGCATTCCCTCAGTGCACTCAGCCCATGGCATCCACAACCAGACCTCCTTTCTGCCACAGCCCTGGGATCCATAACATGTAAGCTCACTGCTCAGGTACATTGGGCATGAGAGAACTCCATGTGCAGGCCAGAGATAAGCAGGGGGCCATTCTGGAAGGATGGCCCTCAACAAACATTTGCTTTAGTAGAAACCCACGTGTACACCTACCATGCAGCATGGGGTGCCTTTATCCTGGAAAAGAATCAGGATGTTCTTGATTCAAGAACCAAGGAGGCCAGCCCCCAAGACACCTGGACCACAGGTTCACCACTGCTGCTAGTTGGAAACCTGGGTCTTGTCTGAGCATTCCTGCTGACCAGGGCCCAGGGTATGGCTGGCCCATAGATGACCACCTGGCCATCCTGGTTCAGAAGACCAGTCAGCCACAGCGATTGTACATAGCCTCTCCCACAATCAACTTCAAACACAGGCTGGGCTTGTGCTCTGCCACTTCCTCCAGGAAGGAATGAGGGGGTCAGGATTTGAAGAAGTCATACAGAAAAATGAGGGAGTCAGGCTTTGAAAAGACATATCAAAAAGTGAGGCCAGCTTCCAGTGACCTTGGCAGTAGGCCAACAAGGACATCATGGAAGTGGGGCTTGTGGTCCAACACGGGGGTGTAGCCCATGTACAGGGTAAAAGCCACCACGAAGAACTGCACATTGGGACTCAGCAGCTGTGCCAACTTCCCACAGAACTGCATCTGCAAGAGCAGTGCCAAGAACAGCACACAGTACATCCTGGTGGAGGAGTGTCCACAGAAGGAGGAGAGCCTGGCCTCAGTGACATTGGCAGGGCTCCTCCTGCACATCCTCTCCAGCTGCACATATACCAAACAGTGGACCCATCTCCAGTCTGCGCAGAGAGCTGATCATATAGTTGGCCAGGTCTGTCAAAGACTGGCTCATGGCCACCCCAAACAGGAAGGTGTCCACCACCTTGTAGAGGACAGCCATGTCATTATAGAAGAGGAAGCAGGAGTAGAGACAGTAGGTTCACACAAAGAAGGCTTCCTCTGTGGAGAGCAGGATGATGGTGGCTGTGATGGTCATGAGTCCATGGTTAATGGTGTATGGGTGATAAGGGTATCAGATGGAGTCATCTCTGCAGTAGAACCTTCACTTTTATGGGGTGTTCACCAGGGTCAGGATGGTTCAGGATAGAGTCCTTCTGCTCCATGTCACTGCCAGGCCTTTCCTGAAAACCCCAGCACACATCTCAGGGCCACAGGGTCACAGAACGCTTTTAATAATAGGAAAAACAAAAACAAAACTGTAAAAAGTGACATTTAATAAACAATTAGAATATGCATATTGTAAAATTCTTGACATAATAATGCCTCAGTAAGTGAACATGTATGACATGTTACTGGATAAAAACATAGTTTGATAATTTTTTTTCTGTTTTAACACATTTCAATGCAAATTAAATTAGAATCTCAGTTTATGGTGTTCTAAATAAAAAAATTTGTTATATGTCTGTATATGGACCATTTGGCTCATCCAGGAGCAACTGTTAAGTGATAAAGCAAGCTGCATGAAAATGTGCCACATAATACTATTTTATAATTCAAACACCATTTGTTTTGTCTATATTAATATAAATGTAAATATATATCTTTGGAGGTGAAGGAAAATTTTGTAGGGAAACTGAGGCAATGATTATTTTTATCTGTATACATCTTGGTATGGTTTGACAATAGAGTACACTCTAATAGTACATCTGGTACTGCCTCATCCTAGACTTGCCTCAGAGCATGTGTATCCCCATAGACTGACTGATGCTGATTCCTCAAGCATTATGATCAACTGAGCTCTCCAGCACCCAAATGTCTTGGTGCCTCTCTTATCCACTCTGTAAGTTGGCTTTCCATCACTGTCACCAAAATACACAACAAACTACCTAGAGGAGAAAAACCTTGTTTCAGCTCAGAGTTTCAGTAGATCAGTCAAATCTAGGCTGACTCCATTGATCTGGGCCTGAGGTGAGGCAGTATATCATAGTGGAAGGTAAAGGAATGCTTCTCAACTCATGGCCCCTGGGAGAGAGGGGGAGAGGAACAGAGAGAGGGAGCTTCACTGGCTAGGGATAAATTAGAAACATAAAAGTTCACACATAATGACCTGTTTACATCCTACTCACCTATAATCAGGTGACTAATTAATCCAATTATTAACCCACCAAATGAATTAATCCCCTGATTAGGTTACAGCTCTCATGATATACTCAATTTCACCTCTGAATAATTCTATATTATCTCACACAACCCAGCTAGTGGCAGGATGGATCAAGGCTTACCCTAGGTAAGGACTCCCACACAGGTGGAATAGGCTGATAAGGACAGAGCATGAGTTCCATCGGAGGTAAGCCAGTGGTGGAATGAAATAGAGCTTGCAGTACAGTGGGGCATATCAGGCCCTCTGCAGGGGTCTACAGGTGGCCAGATGGACTTCGCTTACCCTTGCCCAGGCTCCCATGCAGCTGGCCTTTGCTTATAATGCAGGAGCCTGAGCTCCTGAAGGTGTTTCCTATGGGCAGAGGCGGACATGGGTCTGACCTGAGCACTGGTGTGGGTTGGCCAGTGGTGGGATGGAGCCAGGCCTAACGTGGGCCAGGCTCCAACACCCGTCAGCAAGGCTGACCTGAGCTGAGGCTGAACTCTGTTGGGTATCATTCCATAAGGGAGTCAGTGCAGGGTGGAGCCTGAGCTCTGTGGAGGGAAGATGGACACAATCAGGCCTGTGTGGGTTGTTGATCCCGGGCTCCTAGGGTATATAGACCTTTATGTCTTGTGAAAATGTCACAGGAAGGTGGGGCAGCCTCCATCTCCTGGGACCCTTGGAAACAACTGTTAGGACAAAGCAGTTGCCAAGGCAGTGACCTCATTCACTTCCCTGAAGGAAGTGACCTCACCTCACTTCCTTGGTGATAGAACTCTCTGAACTTGGGATCCAGGAGGTGAGGCAACCAGAGGCAGTTCCAGTCCCAATGGGCTCACTTGTTTGTCTGTATCAAGGCCAGAGTCATTATTTCTTGGCACCTAGTGATGTGTGGATAGCGAAATGCCTTGAATGGTCTGAACAGGGGCGTTTCCTGAGAAAGAAGTGTTGGCCCATTGCTAGCTCCTGACAACTACACAGAGATGGCCAAGGAGAACAGAGCTGAGACAGGACAGGCCACTGCTGGGGAACATATATTCACCCAACAGTCAGAGGACAGAGTGGATAGATGCAGACCAAATACAGGGGTGGTTTGTGTGTCTTAGTGGTTGTGTGTTTCAATTTGTCATTTTGTCTCATGTTCTGAGAACATAAAGGAAAAACGGGTTTTTTTGTGTTTTTTTTTTTTTGTTGGTTTGAAATGGACTGTTAACTAGTGAGTCTTTCTATGTCAGTGGATCCCACTGGCTTTGTGGTTAAAGAGAGCAGAGAGAAGAATGCAGCCGTGAATGTGTCCTGTCTTGTGGAAATCTTTGCAGGACTCCTCATGGCCAATTTATGAATGGACTGCTGCTTGCCTTGCAGATGGGCAACACCTACCAAGATCCTAAGTTCCTGTATTCTTCCTGAATTTGGGCCACTCTCTGAAGGGGTTCGTGGTTTTGTGTCCAATATGTGTACCACCATCAAGCTCGGTGACATGGCCATGGCTGGATTGCTGAAGGGAATGCCAAGCATCTCAGAAAAGTCAAAAAGTAGCATGACTGGTAAGGATCTCTCCAGAGAATCCCTGCTTGGATAGATAGCATAATTAGGAGCTGTCAGTGCCAGAGTTCAATTAAAGAAAAGTTTTCTCCAGGCTTCTTTCCTTCCTATTGTTCTGTTCCCCTGAATGTCAGGGAGCTATTTGCCTTTGGACACTCCTTTGGGAATCCTCAAGAAAACAGTTTCAAATGGAAATGAAGAGGCCTAATCTGTGCCTTTTAGGTAAAGTGCTTTGTAAAAGCTGTCTGAATCAGACCCATGGCCCTGTGTGTGGCTGTGAATTACATTCTCAGCACCCCCGGAAACTCAAGAAAAATCCCACGTGTCCATCCAAATCTAAAAGGATGAAAAAGAAGTGTAATATTGGATGAAGTCTCTTGCCTTCCTCTGGTCAGGCTCCTGACCTCTATGAAGTAAGAACAGGGATCCTCTGGGTCAAATGAGTTGTTGCAAGCCCTCCAGTAAGTAGCACACAGGTGTTTGGGTTTTTTCATGAGTCCAGTATGCATAAAGCATCTACCCCTGGCAGGAAGGAGGCCTCTAATTGGAGAAGCAGAGCAGTATTCACTACAGGCCCATTTTATCTATCCTGTTTCTCAGGAAGGATAGATAAAATGGCCACCATGACATTTGGCATATGATGGGCATGAGAGCTTACTTTGCACACCATCTTAGACTGCTCCCCCTATGGAAACCCCAGCCAGAATGTTATGATGATTGTCTGTATGGAAGAAGAGGAGGGCCATGTGGGAGTGTTTTTATTAGAATAGTGGTCTTTTGTATGGTGGTTGGAAAAGATGACTGGGTCCACCTCAGCTTGAACTCTGGTGTGATGCCATTAGAGACTGAGTTCTGGAACTGATCTCAGAGAACTCTAGCCATGAATTGTGTTGGGATTTTACAAGGCCAGGCATTAGAGGAGTCTTTGGAAACTGAGATGTAGGCCGAGGGTGGCTTTCTCCACAGCAGTGGGAATCTCAGCCTGGATTTCACATGATGTGGCTGTTAAAGCCTTTTCAGCTATAGTTGAGAGCCAAAACTCACATGAACATCATATTTTAGACCCCAATGGGCCTGGATTCCTGTGACCTTCCGCCACTCCATGAAAAGCCTTGCCTGCATGCGATCTCCAGAACTTTTACTCACAGGAGATTCCTCAACACTGAATGGCTCCTGAATGAATCAAAACTCACAGTGCCAACTTCTTCATTCTTGAAATATGGCTAGGCCAATACCATGAAGTTTTTGAGAATCCCATGACCAGAAATCCCTGGAGAACCTTTAGATCTCCTGTTGCTCATCATGACTGAACCAGCCAGTGCCATTTTTGACTGAGTGGAACTCCTGACCATGGTGAAGAACAGAGATGCCAGTGAGTAGGAGTCAGCAGGGAAGTGGGCCTGGAGCAATGGAGTGCAGGTGTGTGACCAACGTCTGTGGTGGGCCCCTGTGCTTCTGTGATTGGCTTCCAAATGACATGTGACTGACAAGATGCACCCAGCAGACCCTAAAATATAAAGACATGTTGTTGTGGGGAGAGGATTTGGTGCGATGCACAGAATCAAGTTGCTACGCTCAAGTGGGAAAGGTATATGGGGTAGCAGTCCAGTTTGTGTTTTTTCCTTCAGACCCTGACTCACCCCACGTGACAGAGCTCCCTCCAGCACTGTGTCCCGGTTGACCTTTATGTATTTCAAAAACAAACACCAATTTTCCAGGGAAGCTGCAAGAAATGCCATTAAAACTGGAGGGTGAGCCAAAGGCTTCACAATCCACCCAGGGAGACATTCATACCCCAATGGCCACGGTTACCTACAAAGAGAGGATTCAGCTCCGCTGCCTCCTGTTCCTATTGGAAAATATGAAACCATGTCCTCCTTGAGACCAAGCTTCCATGCTCTCACTGCAATGGAAGCTAAAGCACAAAGCTATATTTCTAGCGCACAAATGGCAGAGGCAGATAGTCAAGAAGTCATTAGGCCAGCAAAGTTCCATGTTTGTGGAATGTTTACCCTGTCCCCTACTTTTGGGATCTCTTCTGCCACACCCAAGTTTGTGAGCTCCTCAGAATTTCCAATTCCAGATATGTATTCACAGATTTTTTTCCTCTTCTCCTGTCAGTGTGTCTTATTTGGGGTGATAGTAATGTCAAGGCATTGTGGTGGATGACAGTGGAAGATTATTATGTGGCACGTGTTCGCATATATATTAGACTCATTTTCCGTTTTGCCATCTGAAATATGGAATCTCTGACACTAACCCATAACCTACTAGACTCTGACTACTTATCGTAACATCGATAAAAATAATCCTAAAGGAATAGAAGTAGTTGC